>NC_088114.1:9680757-9983787 GCF_036370855.1 Dromaius novaehollandiae
ATTATATTGAAAATATGAATTAAGAAGCTTGCCATTCAGCTTTTTCAATGAGATTTTTTTTAATGCTGATTTTTTTTTTTTAATAGGCCATACTTTCTCACAGATTATTTGTTTTTTAATATGGGATTTTAAGAACTTCACTTAAGAATGGAAGTTCTTAAAGTGGGTCATACAGAATTGTCATACTTCTTAGAATGGCTCTTCTAAAATTATTTTTAACATGTGCTGTAATGTTTTAAAACTTAACCAAGTTATTGACTTTTTTCTCTGTAATATGCCCCCACTGATCTCTGTTTAATATTGTTTCTGATTATTATCACTGTTTGCATTCCTTTTTAGTTAAAATAAATGGTGCGTATATTTATTTTTTTTGGAAAAATTACTTAATAGGGCTCAGCAGGTAAAGTCTGAATTGCTAATAAAAATGAGACTTTGGGGGGCAAGCCTTGCCTGAGGTTGGATTTGTACTGATTCCATGCATTTCTTCTGTCTATACCATCTCCTTCAGTGCTGCTTCTGGAACAACATGACCCCTTTAATGAAGTTTCCTTTTGTGACTAACTGAATTTCCATGTACGTGCTTTACTTGCTAGTACGTTTTGCGATGGCATTTCTCCTTTGTTCTACAGTACTTAAAAGCATTTTACTTATCAGAGCTGGAGATAAATAAAGCATCCTGTTTACTAATTGGATAAATTTTCATCAGCCACCATTCTGAAGGTATTGGAATTGCTATATTAAGACACAGTGTTGCTTTATAATTTGTAAATTATGAAATGAGACAGAAAATTTACCATGGAGGGTAAAGGCACATACCGGAAATACTTGGCTTTTGTAAGATAGCCAAATGCTGACTGGCTTACAAGAATGGAGGAAAAAAGTAAAAAGAATGCTTAAAAAAAAAAAATTCAAGTTTTTTTTTTTTTTTAAGTTCCTTCATGAAAGTAGTTTGCAGATAGCTTTGTTTGTATTTTCTAGGTCTCTTAAAGGAATAAATCAGTTTCTATGGTATAAAAAGCTATTTCTCCCATCTCCTCATTCTCTGAGTGGTAGTCATTTGTTACTGATATTTGTGGGTTCAGTTTAGCTGCTGTTTGTGAGCAGTCTTTGAGCTGGGAAAAAAGTCAGTTGGGATATCAATTACATAAATTACTGCCCTTAGGGAACATGCTGTATGTAGGCATGGTTGTCCTACAAATCCAGTCTAGCCAATAGTAGAAGGACTGATGGCCAGTGGTGCTTTAACATTGTAGTGGTATAGCTGTCGTTCGGTATACATACATTTTTCTGTTTGTATGTCTTGCCCAATATTCAATGATAATAAAGAACTCTACGGTACTACCATGCAAGCATCATGCTTTTTAATTTTTGAAATTCTGTTAAAGAATTCAGGAATTTAAAGTGACTTTATATTCAAGGTCAAATAACTTATCCTCTTATCCTCTTTTCTCTTGTGACACAAATTCTGCTAGCTCAGCAATAAGCAGTGTTTTCTTTATGATATGTTCAGTAATTTTGTTTCAGAAGGATTAATTTATTTTCTTTCCTAAGGTAAATAGCACCTAAATGATTGGAGTAATTATTGAGCTAAATACTTCTCAATTGTAATATTTTTTGCAAATACAGTGAATGTTCATATGCTACTTGTGCATTTTTTAAATGCAAACAGTTTTATTTTTATGCACAAAATTATTCTGTGGCTAATACAGGGCTCTTCTAACGCACTACAAAATGGTTGATTCTGGCTATTAAGAATCATTGTCTTGCTTCTCAGTTTACTTGTAAAAGCGCTACATGAATGTGTCAACAAGTGTTAAGTCATTGAAATAAAGCATATGATCCAGAATAACTATATTTAAGAAAAGAGATAACAAGGATAAGCATCTTAATTATTTTGCATCTTTTTAGTACAGAAAAGAAAAAAAAGTTTTAATTTATTTTTGTGATCCAGAGACTTCAGTAGAAGCATGCGCATGCTCTAGGAGCATTCAAACTAAATAAGAAATCTCTGCTGTGAACTTTTGTTTCAAAAAGCAGTAACTCTGGAGGCCAGTGAAAGTCTTGTCTTTGCTGTTTTGCACAAGGGATAGTACTGCAGCTTTGTCAAGTGTTTGGGCTAAGAGACTATATACAGAGATGTTCCATTATTCAGGTCAATAAGCTATTAGTCCCAGCACTGACAAAGTATCTATTCAGAGTTTGATCTGTCTCTTATGTTTTTCAGGGATATCCATATGTTTGAGTTCTGCTTTATGAACAAGGGAAGAAGACTAACAACTTGCCTGAACGGGTGGTAAGCGTTGTCAAAACATAATTTTTTTTCTCATTACATATAACTTTTTTAATTGCTTACATGTTTTCATGTCTATGAAATCTAGAAAGCAAAATGGTTACTATTTTACTCCTTACCCTTCTCTGTCATTCTTTAGCCAACAATAAAGTGATGAAAGACTAAATTCATTTTCTAGTAATAGTCTTTAGTGGCCTTTTTCTCAGACAATAGGACCATTGAACTGAATATAGTTAAGATATGCAAGAGTTTGAATTAGTCTACTTGGAATAGCAAAATACTATATGAAAACAAATGCCCATATCATCAAAATGTGTAATGGCTAACTGCATATAATATAACTGTCATAATAAAGTATCTAAAACTTCATAAATGGATGTTTTCAAAATGTGCTGTTCTGCTGCTGTCCTGCTTTTAGATAAGAGGTGAACTGGCTCCCCACCGCCTAATGCTTGCTCTCAGCCACTCAGTTCTGTGCTCAGTTGGGCCATCAGCCTTCTTTTGAGGTTGTTCTCTGATGACCTGCCTGCACAGAAGGAGGGATGCTAGCCATGACTACAAGGGTGTTCCTACCTGGACAGACAGAGGTTTGCTAGTTCTGGAGTCAAAGTATTGGCTACTTATTAGAGCTCTGAACGAGTGTGATTCAGCTAGGGATCTAGGCGTTGTGATTGTCCGTGGCACATGAATGTGCTGGATTTGTGAACAAAGGCGTAAACTCAGTGGTTATCTACTTGTGAGATAGGAGGTGTGGCTTTCTGCAGCACTTCATACTGCTGCTGCTTTATCTTTTCTAAGTGAAGGGCCCTTGTCATAACAGTACAGTCAGCGTAGTCAAAGACAAAGGAATTTATGAATTTGTATGAATTCTGATGACCTGGGGAGCCATTCCTGAGGTAACTAACCAGATGGAAGTTTCCTTACGCAAGGAAAAGCCATCTACATCAATGCCTTGAAATAAAGGAACATAGGTCAAAAGATTAGTCAAAAATGACTAAAGCCAGAAGACAGTTGTACTTTTAAAAAGAAAAAAGATTCTTTTAATATTCTCTTTCTAACTGTGTTTCAGAGAAATTACTGTTTTGGATGAAGGGGAGTGTACCCCTTGTACCACAGTACAAGGAAAACTGCTTCTTAATATCTAAACAATATATATGAGGTGGAAGAGTTCTTAGGAGAATTTTCACTCTAACAGTCATTCTCAGGTGAAATTTGTATTGTTTAGAACATAGGAAAATAACTGCAGGGGTGGATGGGAATAAAGTGACAGGAACTGAAAAGAGTTTTCTCTTACCCAACAGCCTCAATACATGTTCAAAATTAGGAAAAAGTAGCAGGCTCTATAGCCATTGGCAACCAAATTAGAGGCTGTGTGTGGATACACGAACACCCTATTATTATTCTGTGGCATATTTGTGAAGTAAGGGAGTCTACAACTTTGAAAATGCCCCTGCTTCTTCTGCACTGAAAGAAGAGTAGTAATTGTGGGATCATTACCAAAGTTATTTTTTATAGAGCTCATGACTAAGACTGATTTTTGTTGTTGTTTTCTGTTTGTTTGTTTGCTTCAGGAGTGAGATGCACTGTATACTTGCTTTAAAGAATATGTCACCTTTAATCAGAAGAGCCATATACTTTCAGAATGATGGTGCTCTCAATTTATTGCTTGTGAGCCCCTGGAGTATGCTGGTTAGTTTCTTTACAAGTGCAACTCATTGGCTCAGACTGCTCCCTTTTAAAATAATTTTAGGCTTATTTTGATTGGTTATTGGTTGGTTGCTCATAATGATAAAGTAGAATTGTATTTTCCTCAAACCATGGACATCTTAGTGGAAAATCTGAAAAGCTGGAGCCATTTGGACCTGCTCTTACTCCCACTGAGGTCACTAATAGAATTTCTGTGGCTTTCAGTGGGAGTAATGTCATATCATATAAATGTGAAGGCTTTTCCCCTTCTTTCAAAAACAACTATAATAGTCTACTATAGCTAGACCTACATGGAAACCTAAGTAACTATTGTAGTACTTCATTATGAAAGAAAATGTTTCCTGAGTAGGAGGAAGAAGTTTTAACAGCTTCTGTTATGCCAACATGTTGACTTTTCTTCCATACATACAACTTCAAAAATCATTGCCCTGTAAAGATTAGTTATCTAAAATTATTTTGCTTATAGATCAGTGTGTTTTATTATATTGCATGCAGAGGTTGGTCTGGACACAGCCAGCGCTGCCTTATCTCTGCGTTACGTTACCAAGTCAGATGACTTACTCTGTGTATTGTATGTCTGAGGATTTTACCACTACGTGATTATCTGGTTATGGTCATACAAGCCTCCCAGACTTGTTGATGAGATTTAATTTTGCCTTCATTATCATCCACACAACTAGTGCTTTTGGTGTTGTTGAGTAGTTTTTACAAAGGGATATCGAATGCTTAGGTTCAATATGTATGGATTTAGTTTCATATATTTGTGACAGTCTCATTTGGAATCAATTTAGAATTCTAAATAATAATGGTTACTTGTTTGAAAGCCTGGATAATTTGCCTCGGTGCTGCTTATGGCCTGGCACAGTTTACTGATGGTTAGGTGGTCTGGTCAGCTGAAGAGCTGAATGCCTGTTAACTCATATGAGGCAAACCAGTGTGCCTGTGTGGAAGGAATGACCGGATATTCAGGTGTGCCTCCTCCTGCAATTATGCATGGCTCAGCACATTAATACTGAAAACCAACATGTAACTTCTGATCCTTAACAAGATCAAAATGTGGGTTTTGCTACTGACTGACCAAAATAGAAACAAGGTTGAACTATGCAAGTAGGAGCCCATTGGGTTATTTCAGCACTCAGAAAGACAGAAGCCATACCTAGGTATAAAAGTTATTTTTCACACCTAATATTGAAACTGAACCAAGGTGACTTTCAATACTTTGAGTACTGTGTTCTTCCGTTTGCTGGTGTTTTATAGGAAGTAACTGTTGAGGATATAATTTTGTGTCTATCAAGATCATAGTGATCATAAGTTCATTACTCATTTTTAATGAAAGAATTACTGTTCTGCTATAAAATATCTGACAAGTTTATGAAGCAAAAGACAGCTCATAATATAAACATTACGGAGAATATTACCTTGTATGTCTGTCAATATCATTATGAGGCTGTCACTTCACTTAAGAAGTATTAATGATTAGGACTTAGCAGGTTTATATAGAAGGTTACGGGGGGGGGGGTTCTGCCATTTTGCAAATGGAATAAAAGAATTAACTAATCTGAAGTCTGTACTATATTCCAAACTACTTCTGTGAATGAAATCTGTTTCCTGACTGCCAAGCCTTTCTGCTCAATACAGTGCCACTTTCCTATCATTGATATGATAGGGATTATGAACCAGTCATTTTATTTACCATTTTTAATGTCTTTCTAGTATTCTAAATTGAAAAAACAAACAAAATCATTTTCAGTTCTCCAGCCTTATTTCTAGACCACTCTTCAAATTAATATTTTTAGCTTCCTAAATAAGAAATAGCTGTTGTATACTCAAAGCTCTATGAAACAACTAGCTAAAAGTTACAAGAAGATTTCTTTATGTACTTGGACAGGCTTATAAGGATGGAAACATACAATTTAACTTCTCTGTAAGATCTTTGCTGGCATATTCCCTGAAGCCATATTGAATTTCCTCATGTGGATCCAATTCGGAGATTGAAAGTTTAGCATTTAGTCTGTACTTCCATAGGAAGAGTCTTGGTAGGCCTTCTTAGTATTCATTCAGTGCTTCTGGAGATATCTCTGGCAATACTGGAGTAATACTGGCATGGTCTATTAAAACTACAGTGAATAAAACTTTAAGACCCAATCTCTTGATTTACATTTCTTACAGCAACATATAATAGAATCTGCAAGGCATAAATGTTGGATGAATTTGCTCCTTTTATTTAGTTCCATTAAAGCCCTTTCCAAGCAGATAAAGGAGACCTGCATGATGAAAAGAAGTAGACAATAAATATGAAGCATTATCTTAGAAATACCTCATTTGAAAAATACCTGTTCCTTATTACGTCCCTCTTACAGACATATCTTCTTCAATTAACTTTAAATGGCAAAAACTGATATGGATGTAATGTGAGTGCAGCCATTTTGCAACTGCTGCACCAATACATGGTGACTGTTTTTAATTGTTTCTTCTTTAAAGTCTTAAGTTTACATTATGAAAGCAGACAGGCAATTTTATTTGCCTTTGCTGCTTTCTTGATGTGTTGTAGTTCCAGTATTATCCTCCCATTGTAAATACTTTCAAAACATTCTTTGGGGCAAAAACTTTATAACATTTACTAAGTGTTAAACATTTAATAAACGTTGCTTTCCTCTGCCCCACCCCTGCCTTAAAGCTATTTATTGTGTCTAAATTGTCTTGAATGGGGACATTCACAGAACAGTGATTCAAAACTTACTTGCCACTTAGCAGTAGAAACCTGTTGATCATCAATAAGAATTCTGCTAGAGTTTTTTTCCTTGTGCAACTTAAATCATTTTCCTTTTAAAAAGCTGATAATTTTGCTTTATCAGAGTTTCATGTTCCTAACATTACTATATAGGTGTGTATATATAGGTATTTTAAGAGCATGTTTTAAACTTTAACTGTCAGCTTTGCCTTTTTGATTTCAAGCTGCATTTTCCCTCCATCTGGAGGTCATGCTGGAAGCACTGTGGAGGAGCTGCATTGTCCCATGAGGGCTCTGGCAGGGATTGTGTTTCCCTGAAGCAGTGCCTTCAGGAACAAAAGGGCAGTGAGCCCTGGTATGCCTGGGAAGCTAAGAGCATTGTTTGTTCCTCCTCTCCTCCCTGGCCAAAATTCCAGCAATTGTTGGAGCTTTAGCATCACTCACATCAATAGAAAGGGAAATTTTCTTTCTTGCAGCTGTTATGTACCATTGCAAAGATGGGCCTTACGCGTTCCTGTTTAGGGATGTGAGGGCATATTTATTCTGTTAGAATGATTGTTAGAATGTTCTTCCATTGAAGTTATCTTCAGCAGGTTCCTTCTCCTAATTAAATTGTAGCCCATTGTATGGTAGAGTCTTCTTACTTTCCTGAAGTGTTTCTCTCCTTAAGCTAACTGTAAAGGATCAGATTTGATAGCTACATCAATGAGCTGCAAGACAGAAGATTGAGCTCATAATACTGTAATGGATCAGCACTTCTGGTTTTGAGAATTTCTTCTCTGAGTGCTTGGCATTTGTGAAAATATTTGTTAATTTTTCTTTTCAAGTTTTACTATATACAAATATAGGATGTTATTTTGGCACAAAGATTTATTAGTTGAGAAAGATAAAGTTTTCGGCTTTCTCAGAGGACGTTTGGGCTTGATTTGGTGGTTGCATTTGGATCTCTGGGTGTTTATAGGACGGGGCACCACAAAGGCTAGATGCTTTCCAGCACGTGTTAATGCAGTAATGTATCTTTCAAGAAGTATGCTTTTTCACAAAGCTGATTTTGGAGATGGATGTTTGAAAACAGCTTTGTCACACATGCAGTCAAGGTCAGAGAGAGGAGAGAAAGCAAAGGCTTAAACATTTTGACTAAGATTTTGTGAAAAGAGCTTACTACGTGAGCGTTTACAAACTAATAAACTAGTCTTTTCATGCCTGTTGAACAGTAAAGATGACTCAGTGTTTCCTGTTCCATGAAATATGTTAACTCACTTTGCTGTTTGTTTGGGACTTAGGTGTTGAACTTGCATGGAATGTACTTGAGAAAACCCACTGACCATGGATTATGAATCAGAAGTGTGCAGATTGGCATCAGATGAAAGCCTCAAGTGTGCAATATGGAAAAACCTGCAAGTGAGATTGGGAGTTCAGTTCCTGTAGTTGGAAATACTCTTCTTGCTGATGTAATAGAGATCAGAGATGAATCCACCCTCTCTATTTACAGAGAGCTGGGTTTTTTGACATGACTGTGGTGCTTTGGAAAGGGTCTCTTACAACTGCAGTATTGACTTTATCATGCTTTGCTATAACCAGCTCTGAAGAATAGAGAATTGTTGGTTCCCTCTTATAGTGACTCAGTGGTATGTGGTGAGCACCATCTCATTCTTGTAGGTCCTGACTTATAGCGCCTATTGACTTCAAATAAACACTGACTGAAAAATACTTATTTTGCTGAGACTTGGATCTGATTAATACAGTCATAAATTGTTTCCATGTTTGAGTTCAAGCTTATTACATATATTTTTGGGAGACTGCTATGTGTGTTGGTAGCACTCAGTCATTTAATTAAAAAAAAAATCATCAGTTTTACTAATATTAGGGCCCCAGATCTGGAGGTATACAGCCTTATCATAAGCAGACTTTCTATAATAATCTCTGTTTGCCAGTGAGATTGTAGGATAAATACTGCTTTGTTGTTCATTTTGGAACTAAGAAAACTCCGCTGATTTATTGAATTTATTCCAGACTTAAGCCACTGTTAAGAGCATATTGCTGCTGTGTAAACACATTCTGCCAGCAGGTGGAAATATATATACAACTCATCCATTGACTTATTTCTGTCTTTGGCTGGCTGGTTTCTCTTCCTCCTAAGCACTGAAGTTATAGATTTGTGGAAATGCTACTTAAGATTCGCAGCATACTGGATCTAGCTGTGCAAAAATTTAGCAGTTCAGTGCCTTTTTTTTTTTTTTTTTTTTTTTTTTTTTTGAGGCCTAACTGCTCTTGGACCTGTCAGACACTCCATTTTTTTGCCGTAATGTTGTCAATGAGACTTTCTGATCCAGCCAAGTGTTAAGTAAAAAGCAAAACCAAAAATTGTTAAAATGGACTTGAGCAATACTTCCTACGAAATAAGAGGGTAAGAATGAGGTAATTAGTCATTAAGTGTAAGAGGCTGATACTTCCCTGTCCAAAATACTTACCAGCAGCAATGGCCCTCAGCTAAATGAAAGAAATAAAAGGCATGGAGAAGGGAATAGAGCTGTCTTGAACCAGAGGAGCAGGTTATCACTGGAGGAAGTGGGGTTTTTTTTGGTTTTTTTTTTTGTTTTTTTTTCCATTGGTCTGATGTTACTGAATTTGAACTGTATATTGAGGCAGATTAGGAAAGGAGTTTGCTTTGCAAAGGTCAGACTCGTAGCTGCATATACTCGTTCTTGTTCCCCCCCCCCCCCCCCCAAGTCAACACGGTTACCGTTTTAGGCCTTATCTATGAGTCAAAAGTGGATCCTGAACAAGCTAATGCTAAAACCTGAAGCTAATAAACTGTTCCTAGGTAATGCTGTGGTCTTGCAAAGCTCACCTCCATGGCGACATTTCAGCTTGGGGATGAAGCACCTTTTTCTAAGCAAAGATGACTATGATGAAGGGAAGGAAATATATACAAGTTTGTCTGTGTGGGAAAGCTACTATAAATTAAGCTAGAGTGTGAATGTGCATTTTTCCATTATTCCCTGTGCTTTCACATTCTTCTGAGAGATAAAGATAAGGACACTTTTGAAAATTGGGCCAGCTTATGCTTTTTTTGGTCATGTGTGAAACAAACTCACTGACTGCTCGATGTAGATGAGGCTATAGCTATTTGTGTAGTATTTTTATGACGAGGTGTAACAATTCATGTTATTTGTAGCAGTAATAGTGAAAAGTATTTAGAATAGCAAATTTTATTACATGTATTTTGAAACTCGCTTTTATGATCTCAGTCTCTTTCTGGGTGTTCAGGAACTTCTGGGCAGGAACAAGTTGTTGCTGTTTAACAAAGCTAGAATTCTTTTTGCTGTAATTTTCACCTCTTCCCATACCAACAATTTCTTAGTCTTCTGGGAGCTGTAGATTTTAATTCCTGAATTGCTCAGTTGGCTCAAATGAGCAGACTTACTGCTGCCTGGAAGCAGGGTTCTTATGTGGTGTATAGCAATGGACTGGATGATGTTTGACAAAAAGATCTTCCTTTTCAGTGGAGCTTTCATGTAAGTACATGCAGTCAAGACAGAGAAGAGGAAGTAAAAAGCACTTTACAGATGCTTCAGAGTGGTCTGTGTATCTGCAGGAACCTTTTAATCTTAGGAAATTGATGGCAAGAATGGCATTAAGCTCACTTGTCATTAATCCTTACTCTCTTCACTGAAATTTGACTCTATTAGCAGTAGTTTAGAAGAAATAAGGAGCTTTTACAAAGATCACTATAGGCAAAGCTATCTACTGTAACACAACTGCAAAACTTAACTTGTTTTGATCTATAGATTTTGAATTAACTGCTTTCAGTAAATGGGTGTTACTGTATGGATTCCTTTGCAAATAGCTTGAAGAAACACTTTCAGAAAATACATCGGCTAGAAATAGTTGTACGCAGTCTATCGTATAGAAACTGGGGAATCTAGACTTTCTGAAAGATAAGAATGTTGAATTGCAGTTAATATTGTATCTTCATTAGAATACTAATCGCATATAAGGATGGTCTTTCCTAATGAGGTTGTCGTTGATACAAATTTTCTCCAACTTTTTGGTGGTGAACTTCTTAACTATTTGATTTCAGTTTGGAATTCAGAACTAGTCATGCCGTTGTGGCAGGGTTGAACATATTTGTATTTTAGTTGAAAATAACTGATTATGGAAGCAGTGTTTACTTGTTAGAGTTCACATAAGATCAGAAACAGATCTTAGTTTTGCATTTGAGGTCAAGGTTTGCCTGCTACTTCCACTATGATAAAATTATTATATGGCAAATAGTTGCCACTCTTCATTGTGGTATGATGGAAGGTCAGGTTTTCAGGTCCAACAGAGCTGTGCAATAATTGGCTTGACAAGGTAATAGGTGAGATACCATAGATGTGGTTCTTCAGTGTTAAAAGCTGGGTGGGTCCCTGAGGAAGAGACAGGAGAAGCTCTCTTAGGGGCATTGATGCTTGGTGTTGAAATGAAGGCAAACTCTAGAAAGCAGTTTGGAAGGCTATCCATTGAAGTGTGTGTCTGGATGATGGTGGAAGCAGGGAATGGAAGCTTAAGTCTGGATTTATTCACAAAATGGCTAGAAAAGCTGTTTGTTTATTGTAAAACTTGTGCCATTCAGTTTGTACTGAAGCTATGTTGAAAAAGCTGAGTATAGAGGACACACTGGATTTTGAGGCTGACATACTGCATTTATTTAATGCCTTTAATCCCAGTGAATCCCTGTGAGTTCTCAGATTTTGGAGAGCTTGCTAATAGAGGTGTCACGTCAGCCGACCTTCAGGCTTAGCAAATTACCGACTGTTCTTAGAGGGGTGCATAATTTTTCAGGGATGGAAAGAGAGAGTTATGTACAAACAAGAAACCATAAGAAAAATGCCTTTACTTGCAGTGGAATTTGTCAAGCAGACTCGCATGTGCCGTGGAATTGTTAGCACTTGCAAATAGCTAACCTGCTTCCCTACAGCTCAGCTTAAATGTGAAAGCCCCTGCCTGCCTGCTTTCCTTAGAGCACTAGAGGAGAGGGGGTTACTGCGTAACCTGATGTGTTTGGTGTCTTATTAACACTGTGAGCTGATCACACCCTGCTTAACTTGTGAGAAGAGACTGCTCACAGCATAACGCTCTTCCTCCTTACCCTTCCCCCCGCTGCTTTGCTGCTTGGTAAATATTACAGCTATTTCTTTTGCCTGAAAGAAATACAGGATTATTCTCTCTGACCAAGAGACACAAAGGGCTTGTTTTCTAGCACATCACAATTTCTGGATAACAATTTGCACAAATTAAATTTTATATCTTGGCCCCAAATACAATCTTTTTATGATGTAAACATTTGCTAATTTCTGCATATAATGCATCTTCTTGTAACTTTGAGGAAGACGGCACTTGAAACCAGTAGCTATGGATTTTTATTATTATTTTCTTTTTAAGCAAGCTTTTTGGTATAATGAATTTGAAGTCGATCCTTAGTCAGAAGCAGCTGATAGAATGTGAACTAAATAATCATACTGCATTAAAGTCTATGAATACAATTGTAAGTTTTTTAATGTGATTTAGGTAAAACTGTAAAATACAGTAGTGATTATATTATCTTGGTCCAGTAAGTCAAGGTAATTGGAAGGAGGGCAGCGCAGGAGAGACTGATGTTTTGTTTTGTCATATTGTGACCGTGGGGTATTTCAGAACAGTCTGAGCTTGTTAAAAGGCAGATTTTGCTGGAAGGGAAAAATGCAGGATCGTGTTTGTCAATTTATAATAGGAGTGGAATTTCATTAGCACTACTATTCATTTGTGTTGTGGGAAAAAGAGTAAAATAGATTCTCATTGACTTAAAATGTCACTGTTAATTCTGGCTGCTGGAATTCTCTGCAGTTGGTTGGCTGGATACCAAGTGGAGGAAAGCAGGGCTATGGGTCAGCCCAGTCCTCCAGCTAGGGTTCTTGGGGTTTGTGTGGTTTTATATCTGTTTGTTTGTTCTAGTCATTTAATGCTGTGCTTCGTTTTTTTCCTTCCAATACCCAGGCTCTTGTTGCTTTCTGATAGTGCTTTTTTAAATTTTTGTAATGCAAACTGTCCTTTCAATTGCAAAAGCATAATTTGTGGTGCCTATACTCTTACACCTTCCTGTCCCCTTATCTCTTGCAGAATCCTTGACTCTGCTTCCCTCGGTCTAGCCAACATTATGTTCAACTGATTATTCTTGCCCAGCCACTGGCTAACCTTTCTTCAGTGTTTCTCTCAAACGTCTGTTTATTCTCTTCTTCAGAGATGTACAACAAATCCCACTTTTCCCAGTAATTGGGAATATGCCCACTTTTTCTTCACACTCATTCTGTCATCTGTTCCATCTTCTTCAGCCTTCTTCCTAGTCACAAATTTCGGTATACTCCTCATAGGGCATGGTTTGAAATTGAAGTCTATGTGCTGGGAGAAAGATTTCTGTGACTAGCTTTTTTGCTTTGGCTTAAACAGAAGAATTGCCATCTCAGCCAATTCCAAACACCCAGAATTATAAACTGGCTGTTAGATCCTAAGCTGTTTGGAATGAGGCTTCTTATCTCTTTTTGTAGAATTTCTTGTGGCAAATTATTCAAAAACTCTGTCCTGCCTGCTCCAAGAGGCAGCTTATATTTGTCGTGGATTTTTTTGCTAGCACGTATAAACAGCCTTTGAATTATGTCTGTCATGAAGTTTCATATGAGTGTACAGTGAAATAATTTTAAATCAAATCCAAAACACCGGTTGTTAATCTCGCACTCAGAAATATCACGTTAGCTGAGAATCACTTTGTCCACTTGTCTTTCTTCTCCCCCCCCCACCCAAAACTTGTGAAGATAAAGTATTATTCTCCTGCCAGCACTTTCAGCATGCTATATAATTTTCTGATTTTTGTTTGTTTGCTTATTTATTTATTTTTAAAGGAAAGCCTTTCATGTATAGACCACCAGTCTTCCCATCAGCCTTTGGTCTGTAATAACTGCTTCCCCCCCGCCCAATTGTTTTTAAAGCTGAGGAACAGATGTTTAAATTCCTTTTTTGAATAGCACAAGAGAGAAAAATATTTTATCACCTGGGAAGGATTCCTTGCTTGTTCTCTATTATGTTTAAAGTCTGTATTAATCATTGATACTCAACACAACTACTAAAGACCTCAGCTTTGCAGGTCTTGGGCAAAATGAAGAGTCCCATAAAACACTGAGGTGCTAGCCGTTCCTTGATTCAGAGAGAAGAGTTTCATGTCTTTATAGTAGCAGGTATTAATAGTATTGTATTTCACAGGCGATTGTATACCATTAATACTAAAATAGCATACATAAATATAGAAATATTTGCTCTTGTTAATCCACTAAGACTGTGTATTTTGTAGTAGGTGAAGTGTAACACTCCATATTTTTAAATATGGCTTTAGTTGAACTACTGCTTTTCAAAATATTTCCACATACTTCTGAAGTCATAATTATGGCATTCATCCTATTTGAATGTAATTGCTGCGCTTTGCATTCTGTTCAAGTAATGGAACTTCAGTAAGGAATTCATCTCAGCTATTGCTTTTCTGCCTACTGGAACAGAGGTACAGCATGCATATGTTTAGGAGGCTAACTCTTATCAGGTGCACAGAGATTTCTGGATAGAACAACTGCAACAGCTTTGACTTTTTCCACATTTTAGCTTAATCCTACCACCTCTCCAAGAAATTAAATGGCACAATCTACGAAATGAGCAAAAAATACTATCTCTATATAAGAAGGCTTAATTTCATTGATGTTTGTCAAGTGTTTGAGATGTTCTGCTATACAGAAGCTGTTGCTGGGTAGTAACAAATATTCTACTAGATGTAATATCAGTGAGCGACTTGATAGAACAGACCAGTACATGTCTTTAATGTGTCCTAAAAAATATTACAAATCACAGGGAAGAAACTGGAATGTCAACAGACTTGGTGCTCCTGGTAGGTGATTACCTTATGAAGCATTTTCAAAACCCTGATAAGTATGGTATACTGTGGACACATTAGCATGTTCACTGTATACCTTGAGGTTCCCAAATCACGTTGAAAATGGAACGAATCTTTGAAGATATTTAGGATCGTATGGTAATATTATCCTGTATGTGCCTTTTTGCAGGTGTCACTTCTTGATGGGAAAGAATTGCACATCTGTGCTCTAAAGCAGTCTAAGCTTAGTTTGGAATTGATTAGAAAGGAGTTGCTGAGTCCAGTTCCTTCTGTCACAGACATAATTTTAAATATATTATACATTATCAGGCTTCCTCTTAAAAATAATTAGATTGTTTGGGTTTTTTGTCCCCCCTTGTTTGGTTTGGAGATGCTTTCAGAATGCTGTTCCTCTGATTGGTAAAACCTTCTTCTAATTCCCACCTAAACTAATAGCACAAACAGTTAATTTTTTCAAAGCAGTAGATTATTGCCTTCTAAATAAGAACATTAGTGAGAATTGCAGGATTGAATGGAACCTGATGATGCTTGACCTTGTCCCTGCCACCCTTCTTTCTTCCTGCTCTCTGTTGAAGAATAGATTTAAAACTCATTTTGGGAGAACTTGCTCATAGTAGCCTTCTCTCTCTGCTACTTCCCCATGTGATGTGCATTGTTGAGAACACTCCTTTGTTGCTGGTGAGCCATCTCTGGCGCTTTCTGCTTTGCTCTGCAGTGGCATTCTTGCTACACGCAGTGAAGAGAGGAATGTGCAGATCAAAGGCGGTGCAACAGAGGATGGGGCCTAAGGCGCTGTGGAGCATCATCAGTTCTCCCCAGCAGCTAGCCCCGGGAGGAGACAGGCTCCACCCACTGCTGCGCATGAAGCACTTTAAGGCTCTTAAAAAAAATTGTTTTTTCCTCTCTTCTTGATCAGTTTCTGTGCTGGGGTGCTCTGAAGTTCCTTAGTCTTTGGGAATTATTTCCATTTGCAGTCTTGCTCCTGAGTAACTGTGGTAATACCAGTGTCCAATTTAGCAATATTTCTTCAAGAGCTTGGGTCCTTGACTGATTTGTGGAGGACAAGGGAAAAGAGCAATTGCAAATGGGTTTCTGTGCTATTAGAGCTCTAAACAGCTTTCCCTCTTGACTGTGTGTCAGATTATACCTTGAAGGGGGAGGAGGGTGTGCTTTGAACTTTAAAAAGATTTAAATACTTAAGTGCAGGGTCAAGTATTCATATCAGTGGGTGTCTTAGCAAACTGGTTTTAGAGTGCTCAGCAATAATAATTTTATTTAATATTCTTATGTAGCATTGAGAGTGGTAATTGAGTAGTAGGGGTTTTGCGTTCTTACATTTCATTATCAGCTTTCCCTACAATTTACTTGTAATTTCACTATAGTACATCAGTTCTGGATTAATTTTACAACGTAGTGACAGTCAGGTGGTTTTGCTATGGGGAAACTTTTCTCTCATATAGCAATACCCACACAAAGAACTGGTAGGCCAGAGAATGAATCAAGATAAGGTTCATTCAGGAAGGATAAGAACAGGTTGCTAGTGTTAAGAGCTGTTAGAAAGAACTTCTCAAGGGGAGCTATTTGCACATAACTTCTTTCCCCACTTGGCTTCTTTGTTTCCACGCTTACCAGTATTTTAAGGGCATTCCATCTGCATAACATTACTCAAGGGGAAGGGAATGACCAGCTTGTGAAGCCTACTCTGTAGACCCTTGAGGCTGTACAGTCTCTCTTCTCATACTATGACCTAGAGTTCTCCTCTTTTGGAGCCGCCATATCACAGCATTCACCATTCTCCTCAGTGATAGCCACTTAGCTCAAAGCATTTTGTTCATTCCTCTCAGGTCTGCAGAAGGTTTATACGGCTTAGACTGGCTTTGGCAAGAAGCCCTAATAGATGGATGCAAGAAGGCTGCCAGCTACTGGTATAGAGTAATGGTTTCTAGACCTGAACTCTATACCTTGATCCTTGGCACTGCTATTTCAGTGGCCATGCTTCAGTTGAGTCTTATCACACGAGCGTATCTGCTCTATGTTTAGAGCTGTTTTCCAGATCTCTAGAGTATTCCCAAGCAAAGTAATACTGTAACAAGGGAGGGTGGGTTCCCGCATGCCATAAGGTGCGGTGGGAATCTATGCCTTGGACATACCAAGTAGTGGAAATGTGGCTGATTTGTGGTTCAGTCTGGGGATAGCTGTCTGGTCTCTTCCTATTTCTAATATTTCACAAATAAAGAGAGGATTTTGTCCACTATTGAAGAAGTGGGTTCATCAATGTGAAAAGATAGTTACAAATCAGCTTTTGCATTCTTCTTTGAGGATAGCTAGGTGTGAGAAACTGGGAGGAACAGCAGAATAGAAAAGTAAGAATCAAGCGTCGGTATCTCTGACCTCCCATTTGAGCATCAAGCCTGCCTTATATAATAAAAGCTATTTATAAATTGCTGCTCTGTTAAACGTGTACAGAATATTACTACGCATAAATTGGGAAACAGAGCCAGCAAGGGGACTTAAAGTGATGAATGGATGACAGATTGTGAGACTGAAACTGTTTTATTCATGGATTGTAAGGTCAAGAAGAAGAGCTGCTGGGAAGGGGTGGCAGTTGAGAGACAGAACCCAGGAGGTAAAGAATCCAGTGAACTGAGAATTACCAAGCCACACTGTCAATTTTTTTTTTCTCCAGTTATAACTCCAACAAGTAGTTTTGATTTTTACTTTGTTACATTTTCATCAATATTTTTAGCTTTTCTGTCACCTACAATTGTGTCACCAATGCCAGCCATTTCCAGTTTTACGAGCCTAATCCTCCTAAATCTCAGGTGTTTATTCCTTTGGATTTGAAGTAGCAGGTAAGAACAGTTTTTTGCTTTCTGTTTTGATTTATTTTCCCCTCCACTGAGATGATAATGTGGAGAGAATGTGATCTAACAACCCGGAGTCCCAAACTCATAATCTTAATCTAGAGGCTGACCAGAAGTTCTTGAAACTGTTCTGTTGGTTGTCACTTGTCACAAGACTATTGAGGAGTAGTAACCCATAACACTGCCATTGAATTGTATTGATCATGCAAATATTCCTCAGCTGAACAGTTAACACAACTTAATTCCAAACAGATCAGTCAAGTTAAGGTTACTTGTTTGCAATTGCTCCTTGTCATATTGTCACAGGGTAGAAATTGTGAAAATATATCCTTGTTAGTTTTGCAATAAGAATGGCCTTTAGTTTTCTTCTTCTGCCTTGTGGGGTATTTTCATAAGCTGGTTGGCTAAAGAACTTTTCCTTTTGTGTTTGGGGAAATTACAACACTTCTTTTCACATGCAGAAACAGGGAAAGAGATTCTCTCTTGCAAGCCCCTGTGGCTTGACATACCCATTGTATTGTAACCTTGTAATCAAATTTCAGGATTATTATTATTATTTTTTTAATATCTTAGGGTCAGAGTGGTGTGTGGTTTTTTGTTGTTGTTTTTTGTTTGTTTGTTTGTTTTTTTGTTTGTTTTTTCCCTCCAGTGGACTGAGTGCTACTAGCCTGCCACTGATCGGACAGTCCTTATCTTTGGAGTTATTTTGCTTGCTGGCCTACATAAAACTGAGGAAGACTGGCCGTGCTATATAGAATGCTTTTCTCAGCTGTACCTTTGTCCTTGCAGCCTTATAGCAATATGGCAGTATGCTAGTTTTACCTACATGTTGAGCTGAAATGTTACAGAAATGTTTGGAGTGTCTGTCCTCATTGGTTGAACTAAGGTTCTTCGTGGTGTAGTGCTTATATTGTTTTTTTATACTATAGCAAATATGATATTGAGGGGGGGGTTGAAAGTTTGTTTACATTGGTAATAACACCTGATGCCTGGAATGACATGAATGTCTATCCTACAAATAATTGCAATCACACCCTGCGCACTGAGAAAAATGCAAGGGAAGCATTATGAATGTTTTTGTTCTCTTTTTAACATCTATCCATAAAGTTAGTCTTATTCTGATCTTGGGCTTTCAAGCTAAGGAATTTTGTTCTATTATAAAAACAATACATTTGAAAGAGAAGATCCAACAGATCTAACTTATGTAGGGAAGATGTTTTGCCCAGAGTAACAACTGCCATTAAATTTTTTTAGGAAAGTAGACTTTTGCTAGACACTTGTTTTATAAGGATATATATATATGACATTTACATTATTTTTAAAACAGTTGTGTAATATTTATGGTAGTATATGGTTTGGAAATGGCTTTGCCATGACTTTAGAGTTTGCAAAGTTAGCAGTAAAAACCAATCTTTTGGCTTGTAAAATAAGCAAAATGTGCTTTGGCAACTAGAAGCAATACCTATGAAATCCCTTGCAATTTTTTCAGAGTAGGAACCCATTTTAACACAGAATAGGATTGCTTCATTTTGGAGTGCTACAAAGATGTCATTGTGTGATTGCCGTGCATCACAGTTTGGTCGCTACGTAGCATATTTTCTCTTCAGTGCTTTCCTTGGTGTTATCTCCTCCCTGATATGTTGATGGTAGAATCGATCCCTAGAAGTACAGTAATCATGTTAAAAAGCTAATCATACATAGGAGAGGAGTTCAGTCTGAATACTTCTGTGTTGCTTTATAAATCAGTTGAATCGGCTTACTGTAGTGGTGGTGCGCTATGGTTAGCCAAAGTGATGTGATAAAGATATTTGTAGCATCTGTTACGTTGTGCTTTCTGTATATTGAATTTGTACGGGAATTCGAGGGCATGCAGGATTGTGCATGTGACTTGAAACATAAAGTAGGAAGGAGAGTATATGCTATGTTACACAGGGCTCTGGGAAGAGGGGTGAATTATTTACCTGCCTGAAAATGAAAGGCTCACTAAAGTGGCATTTAATGTGCCTTTCTAAGAAAGCAATTAAGTATTTCAATCTTAAAGTCCATGAAATAAAATACATATGTCACTTTTGTATACATTGATTTGTTTTACTCTGGAATTGGCAAATTAGACTCGTTCTGGGCCAAAGCCATATAATATGTGAGGCAATTTCATGCCTTGTGAATTATAGAAGAGAATGTTTGGTACGTAAAGCTTTTTTTCAGTCTGCTGGCTCCCCTCCCATTTCTCTTAATCCCTTTGGGAATCTTGGTTTGAACCATCTTCCAGAGGCTCAACACTTTTTTAAAGGCTGAGTAGCAGTTCCAGTGGAATGGAAGGAATTTTAAATATGATCTCCCTTTCCCCTTACACTTGTCCCTTCCTGGATTGCAATCTCTTTTTGCTAATTCTAGATAGTGGCAAAACATGCTTTGATCTTATTGTAATGGTCAACCCTATCTCAAAAATCACTTTCTGAACTTGGGCTCAGAGGACGCTCAAGGCAATCACTTGAATTCTTTTCCCCCTTGTATTGTGAAATATATTTATAGAAGAAAGATATTATGATCTATTCTCTCACTGAAATGTGTGTTTCTCTTTTATTTGTACAGTCTGACAAATCAAAGTTACTTATGGGGCAGGCTGCTGGCTTTCTGCTGTAAGAGCAGAAAAATGAGGAAGACAGGCAGAAAACTAACCTTTCCAAATAATCATGTTTATGGAATGGAATTTGTCTCCCAGACAAATTTTGGTCAAATATGAGCTTCTATAAGAACTTTGGACTTGATTCTGCATATTTTGGTTGATGTAAGTCCAATGAATTACTTGAGTTTATTGACATGAGGCTATATATGGGGTAGGTTTTAAGGACAGGCCGCTACAGATGTTTATTAAATAAGCATTAAAGGCTCTTTCCCCCCCCCCCCCGCCCCGTCCTCCCCCCCCTTTTCTTTTTTAAATGGTCTGATACCTCTCTTTATATTTCTGCCATTTGACTTTACCAAGGTCTGAAATAGCATATATTTTAAATGGGATGTAGTATGCAAAGATGTACTGAAAACATAATTTGAGAGCCTCTTTGGAACTCTTTGGGATAGAAGTATAAATACACAAAATCTGTTAGAACGCTTTAAACATTTTTGTACAAAAAAAGAATAGCTTTAACAGGGAGAATATTGCTTATGTTAATTTTCAGTGTCACTCAAAAGAAAATAACTTTTTTTTGCCTCTCTTTTCTGGTACTTGTTACATAAGATACATGAATACATTCAATTTGTTAGGTACTGAAGGTCCAGATTTTTCTCTGTTTATATAAAACATCCGATGGAAACAGAATAAATGGGTGAGATAGGCATCATTTATTTAAAAGGATTATAAATTGTATTAATATGCTTACTGTCTAGAAATATGTGTATAGCTGTCTTTGCAGTTCCCCCATATAGGATGATTTGTGTAATCCCTGTTACTGATACACTGTAGAATGCTTAATAATAGTACAATTTTATTACTGCACAAATCTCTGTCATGGCAACATAAATCTCATATTACAAACTTCAGATGAAATCCTAGCCATTGTGTCCTTCTATTGACTTCAACTGAGTCACGTCCACATTCTTTGACAAAATTAAATATGAAGGCAAATGGGAAAGGGACTGCTTGTCAGTAATATCTAAAGAGATACAGCTAAAATTATTCAAAACTGGAGGTAAATCCGCTAACACTTCCTGGAGAGAAGAGAGATGCATAGGTACTGATTAGTTTTTCATTTGTGGTTATAGAGTTCTCAATCACAGCTTTTGTATGACTAGCTTTAATCTAGAAATATAAGAATGTAGTATAATATTAAACATAGTAACTGAGATTAGCATGATGTAACAGGGAATCCTGGCAAGATGACCTGGAAGAGGGGGGAAAAACAACATTTGTTCTGGTAGCATAAACTCGTCAAGACAAATCTGGTCGTCTTGGATCTCTTGTTAAACATTGATCCAACATTGTGTCATATGCTGATGCTGGGTATAAGTTACCGTCTGCAGGGAATGCCATCACGCTTTCCTTGTGATGCAAATGGCAGGCGCTAATACAAAGCTTTGCATCAATTGATTCATTTCTGACAGGCGATAGCTTACCCATGCTGCACTATAATGAGCTTATTTTCCATAGTGATTGTATGTAGGTGGGGGTGGGGTAGAGAAAGTAGCAGGAGGGATTATAAAGAAAGCAAGGGAGGTGATTTAAAATCCTTCATGTGGAAAGAGAGGCTTTAGAGATGGCTCTTTTTCCTTACTTTTTGCATGGGTACTTTCTTAGTTTTACCAGCATCGCTAATTAACTAGCTGTATTCCAGTGGCCTTCAATATACATGCAGGAATTTGCATGAAAGTGAGAAATGTTACTCATGGAGATTAAAATGTGGCTTTGCTTCTACTCAGGTTATTTTGTTTTTACTGCAATGATTTAGATGTTGAGGATGATTATCACAGGCTCTGATATGGACTGAAAGCTCATGGGAGAGCTATTTTTAACCATGGTACTAAAAATTACAGTAAACTATTAAGAAATTTGATGTCTAATTTTTGCAAAACCCAATAGTACTTGTCTTGACTGTTCATAAGCTACATAATAGACTGTCAAAGGGGTTTTTCTTTAAAATTAAGCAGAAGTAGCAATTTAAAAACAAAGAATGCATTCTTTGTTGTCCTGAACATTACAGTTAGGGCATAGATAATAACCTTGAGCATCACGAATAAAAACCTTAAATGAGTTTAGAAGAGTTTTTTTAGTTTTAACTTTGCAATTGTTATTACTCCTCAAAAATTACCCTTTTGTTCATATACACAGTCCTGGAAAAGGACCTATATGAATCACAAATTCTGCGTTACATCATTGTGTTTTGGCAGACGTGATGTACTACAGAGATCAGATCTCATGGCATGAAGGCAGATTTTGATGAGATGTGGCAGGGCTGCAGTGTGGGACTTACGCACCTGGAAAAAAAAATCATATGTTAGATGCTTCTGGCTCCTACTGCTAGAGGATGTTAGTGAGCTGCCATCAGTGTCTTAACTCATGGAAAGGCTGCACCTCCTACTTCTGAGTTTCTTCTGGCATGCTTCACTTTTAAATTTGGGAACTGCTAACTGACACACTTAAAGCATAATCAGAGGTCAAGAGACATAGACTGTCTGTGACCTTGGATGAATCACTTGGTCTCATGAGGAACAGAAATATTTTCTGGGGAATAAAGTTACTACCTCACAAAAAGGGTCAAATCCAAGAGTATGAGGTATTTGGTATAGAATTCAGGTATTTTTTCCAGAGTCCAGGGGGCATTTCACTTGTAGAGCTGTTTAGCAATCTTTCATGAAATATGCTTTCTCATTTTAGTTTTTTATTATTTTTATTTATTTAAAGGCAAAGATAGATTTAAGGAAATACAGAGGAGCTCCAAAGTCCCACGAGCAAGTTTAAAAATGGGTGCTCTCATGTCTTGACTTAGAATTGGTGGTTTTCAGCTGTCTTGGCAGCTCTGAACATTGTCACCTTGCTTAGCATCTGGCCAGAAGCAGTAAATTTTCAACTGCTATTCTGATGTTCCAGTTTTATCACAGTCCTCCTTCCTCTTCTATATGAAAGCTGATGTTTTTGCCAGTTTAACAGCTGCAGTTTTTCCCTTCATCATTTCTTCCTGGATAAAGCAGTGTGTACTGAAAGCACAAGATCTCCGTTTGTAGCATTCTCATTGCTATAGATGTAGACACATGTCATCTGCAAGTGAAATGCTGGACAGGAATGATGCCTAATATGCAGGATGTTATGAGTACATGGCAATTCAGGGAATGTTTTTGGCAAACAGGAAGATTTCTTAGAAGTGAAATTTCATAGGTTCTGAAACTACTTGCGAAAAAACATGAATAATTTCTTCTAGGAAAAATGCTGATTTGGGGTTCGCAAAGCAGGGGAAATGGTATCTCCTTTCCTCTTTTTATCCAAAAGCATACTGATTAGAGTACAGCCCAGGATGTGGGAAACCCGATTCAGTACTGACTGAGACTGTAAGTCATACCTCTTGCATCTCAGAAGAATGCTTACTACAGGCTTTTCTTGCCCAGGCACTCCGTTTCTTCTATTGATGATGTTCCACTCTATAAAAGGTAATTAAATAAAATGTTCCACCTTGCTTCAGATCTTCTGCTTGAATTAACTGAACACTAGATCTGAGTGGTGGAAGCCTTGAGTTCAGAAAGAGGTCCTAAATGGTTGCTTCTAAGGTAAGTCTCCTTTGGTCTCTTCTGCTGAGGAATGTCCACTTTGAATGCAGTATTTGATCATGGAGAGTACAGTTTTATGATGCATCTGAGCTGACCTAATAGGTAGTGCTGCCAGAAAAGTCTGTCCCTCTTTCTTCATTGCCACTTGTGTGTCACTGTGGGAGCACAGAGAGGGAGGTCAAGGTGGCTTCTTTCACCATTAGGCAGCTGTTGCATTGGTTTAGCTATCTTTTAAAGAGTCACAGATATGAGAAGGGTAGGGGGGCAATCTGAGCTTTTGCATAAAAAGGGAACACCTTTTTCCTCTCCATTTTGTAAATCTGGCCATCGTTTCACTGCTTTCATTACCAGGCTCTGAAATGGAATGTGTCATGTCAAAATGAAATTTTGAGGGCTTCAGCAAGAGAAGGAGTTATTTTAAATTCAGTTCGATCTGCTGAACTGAAAAATCAATTATTCACACAGCCTGACTTAGGACATAAAATGAAATAGTATATCATCTCCAGTTAAAACTACAGAGAAAAGTTAAGCAAGATATTTGAGCTCAGAGAGATCTGTTTTTTTACCCCAAGAGTGCAGTCTTCTGACTAGAAGCCCTGTATGAAAGTATGCCATCTCATATGGGTAGTTGCTGTTGACTAGGTGGGGAGAATGACACCTGAATTCTCAAGATGACTAATTTCAGGTGGGTCCCAGTACAGTGTGAGGCTGAAACCACTTAGACCGTGAGTTCTGATGAGGTCATGATCCAGGATGCAGTGGCTGCAGAGTAGATAGATATTCATAAGCAGAATGTAAATACAAATGTGCTTTCAGTTTATTGATAATCTATTTCTCTATTAAAAGTAGCTCATGTAATAGCAATAAAACATGCTAAACATGTTAAACTATATTTATTTCAATAAATGAAGCTTTTACCACATCTAATCTTAGGGTGACTCTTGATGCAATGCTGTGGGGTCTTTTTTTATTTTTTTAGCTACTATCCTTTTATACTGTTGCTGAAAATATGTATCATTCAGATATATGTAACCATGTGGATGGTTAATCTTAAGACAGTATAGTCTGCATGCTTTGACTTGCATCAAGCAATCCTTACCCTAAAGGAATATTTGAGCTAGGGGAAAAAATAATGCAGCAATGAATTGGTAGCAGTACACAAATCTAATGGCCCCTGTTACAGCTTTAGTACATGCAAAGATGCTTTAGCAAATCTTTGCAGTCAGCAAGAGGGTGACAAGTGGCTGTCTACTCTTTGGAAGACCCATCTATCTGGAAATGGAATCATCTTTATTGCTTTCATTGGATTACCCCCAGGCCAGTATGTGTCTCAATGCAGTTCAGTACTGTGGCTTTGAGCTATTTAGATTAGGATTAGGAGGGAGTCAGCTATTCATAGTTGGACACAACTGGAGGGAGATATAGGGAGGCAGAAATGACATTTGAATTAGGGTCCTTTTGGTAGGCAGCAACTTTATAGCTTTCTAGCTAAGAGCTTTCTTGTTTGTAATTGGCCATCATTTCCCTGGTGTCATTTCTGGCTCTTGCCTAGGATTTGTCGTTCCATCGTCTGTCCCTTTACTTCCTGAATTCGTGTGTTCTGTTTTTCCTTTTCTCTGAGACTCTTCTCCCTGTCTGTTTCACTCCAGGTTCCTAATTAGTTTCAACCTTTACACTTATTCCTCTTTCTAGTTCAATCCCACAACTTCATTCTGTGTTCTTTGCTCTGTTCTTTGCATTCTGTGTTCTTTCTGACAAACATCTTCCATGCCCTATCTTCTTATACATGCGATATCTTCGTAGTCAAAGGACATGCTTTTTTGCCCTAGTGTATTAGGTTAGGTTTTGGGGAAGGATTGCCTTAGGTGATAGGAAGCCATTGGTTTTCAAAACCCCCCAGATCCAAATCCTCTTGGGATGATGGTACATTTGTTGTGCCATCTGATACCAGTCATTTCAAAATACCTAAATTAGCCATTTATAAACTGTGGGGAGGGAAAAGCATTATCCTTGTCTATGAAGTTCTTACACTGTGCTGAATGGGGCAGAGAACTTTATTTTATGTTTAGGCAATGATTCACAGTTGTAAATGCTGAGAAAAATATCCTTTCTAGAAGTTCTGCTTTGTGCTCCATTGCCATTTGTGCTTTTATATAAAGCTCTGACTTAATGTACCCATATATAAAAATGGTATTCCTTTACAGATGCAGCTAGGAGACATAGCCAAATAAGAGAATCATGAGCCTTTCTGTTCTATTTATTTTATTTCCAGGACTGACTTGAAAATTCAATTAGAAAGATCTCAATTATTCATTAAACTGAATAGGTTTTCTGAAACAATTTCAAACCTATTTACAGAATTTACTAGAGATGGTATCTGTTTATGGAATTTCACAGGTTTGATGGAAAAAGTCCACAACCGTGGTGGTCTTATCTTAAATTCTAAAGGGTTCTTCCTTGAGAGGTGATTGTTTGCTTGTTTGTTTTATTCCTTCCTCTTTCTTTTATTAGACCTTGGAATGTGATAACATTCCCAGCCTGGAAGAGATCTAAAAATTGAATCTAAATCACTGGAAATGGTCCTCTGTCTTTCTTGTGCTTTATCTATTTACATGAAAAAGACTGGGTTATTGACATTGTATCATATTTATTGTAGGTTCCTGGATCTTGTTGCCATAGTTACATTCCGGCAGTCAGAAAGAGTTTTGCTGAGTTCAAAGTTATGCTAATTGACAGCTTCTTAGGGAGAATAATCCTTGAATTTCAGGCAATAATAATTCTTTCTTGCTCTGAAACTTGACAAATTCTTTAGTTTCCAACAACAGCTGTCCCCCACAGAACTCCCAGCCCAGGACTGTGCCAAGCCTGTGTGTACTGGCTGACTTTAATTTTTCTAAAAGTGTTTTTGTGCTTGAATGCTTTTTGCTGTCTGATGAGTCTTGTCCTCCTGCTTTTTCTCATATTCCTCTAGCTCAGAGAAAACAGTAGTACTTTTATGATGCTAGTATAGATTTTTCTGGAGAAGTCATAGTAATAAAATGTCTCTCTAGCTTCAAAGTCCTGATCTTTGTAGGCAATGCTACCTCTTGTCTGAAGAAAGATATGCAGGGTTAAGTACATAGAAAAGCAAAATATCATTACTGATACAACACATGAACCATCTTCCTTTTTTTCTTTTTTTTTTCTTTTTTTTTCTTTTAACATATTCTTAGAGTTAAAGCATGATACATTTGACTTAATCTAAAGGTTTGGGGTTTTTTGTCTTTTGGTTTTTTTAATATTTGGTGCCAAGCTTTTTGTCATGTTGTTATCAAGAAAAATGAAGCCAGACTGGTATAACTGAGCAGATACTCAGTACTGAAGATTAATTGTAAACAACCCTCTGTGTAGATGGCACCTAATATGGAAGCTGGATCTTCAAGGTTATCACAAATGCACAAGATGGGATAAAGCTTCAGAACCTGTTAGTTTAAATTGTTTATAGTTTATATGAATTTTTATATAATCAAACCACATCTACCTTGAGAATCCAGCTTACCTCCATGTGATGCAAGTGATTTGTAGCATGGGAGAGTTTTATGTAGTTTTAAGCAGGGACAAGTTATGCCTTCTGCAATTTGTGTGGGTAGCTAAAATCCTCTTATAGAAAAGGCCTTGCTGGGGTGGACGTTTAAAGTTTATAATACTAGTGTGTAGTACTGGGAGAGGTCTTGTATTTCCATCCTTTAATAGACTAGGGAGAAGAACAACAGCTGCTAGTCCAATTTCCTTGCAAAGTCCACTTAATGCTATATTTTCAGAGTATTTTATACTGAGTCTTCTGGATGGTGTCCAGTGGTTACCAATTAAAATCTAAAACCCCAGGCATTTCAAGGTCACCAAAGTTATCAAAAGAATATGCAGGACTAGATAAACTTTAATTTCTCTCTCTTAATGAAGAAGTGAACCAGGGAGAATTATCAGAAGTATTCCACTAAATGTTTCTGATGATGGTTTGATTTAGGAGCATTTAAATGCTTTCTTTGGACTGGTGATAGCTTAAGTCTTTGCAAAGGTGGAGGTTTTATCAAGGAGCAAACCAGGGTCTTTTGAACATGCCCTCTTAACCAGCCTTATTAGACTGCTTAGTGTTGTTATTCTCCCACTGGGACATGTGATGGGTGAAGGGTTGGTGGCTTCAAGCCAGAGGCTAGTGTATAACTTACCAGTAACTGAGGAGAACTGCAGACTCTTGCCAGCTCCAGGATCCTGTGATCCTGCAGAAAACCCTGGGGCTGTGTGTGGTATGGGGGGATCCCAAAGCCAGAGAGAGGCAGCTGGGAACATTTGAGATGCTGTATTTAAGAAAAGGCATATGGGCTGGTTAAGTTTGACTTGATAGGTTTGCTTTGGTGAATATTAGTCTGGATCTCTGTGGAGCTTTCTGGTTGCATTATGCTAATGTCATTTCACTTGACGTGATGGCACCACTCCTCAGGCATCCTGGATTGTTGCATTTTCACTATTCAGTCCACCCTTTAGCTCCTGCAGTGAGTCCTCCTTGTTAAACTTCTCTTTTCACAGTGTGCTTCTCAGAATGTTCCTAGATGCTTTGGAATAAATATATCTTGGAGGAATCCGATTGACCAGGGAAGTTAAAAATGGTTGGGATTTTAATTTAAACCTTAGTGACTAGCTAGGAGTCACTTGCTGAAATCGGAGACATGGTCTAGTGGGTGAGGTAAAGGATTTAGTGCCAGGAGATCTGCATTCTGTTCCTTGCTCTTCTGTTGATTTGCTGCAGCATTACACAATTCATTTATGTTGTGTGAACCTTTAATGACTCTTTTCTTAAACAGAAGAAAAGGATGTAGAGGGATAGCAGTGATGGCTGAATGCCTCCTTTAATAATAAAAAAGAAGGTTTTATGCATTTAAGTTTACAGAATATTGAGAATCTTTTATGTGGAAGTGGTATATGATAAATACTTTTTCACTGTAATTTTCTATTGGAACTTGATACAACAACAGTAGTGTTGAGGCTGTTGCTGTTGACCAAATTCAGTCTGTATTTTATGCGTTCCCCATGTTTGAATTCAAAATGTACTCTCTGCATTCTGTCACAAAGCTGTTGTTCCACAGTAAAACTATTGTAGTAAAACTATTGTTTAGCAGCTATTGTATGCCTGTCTCCCCTTACCATTAGCTCTGAAAGGCTGTTTTTCAAAGATAGAATATTCTTAAGTTCAGTAGCTTGTGTTATCAATTCAAACTTGTAAATGGTTTTGTCGTGGTAATGATATGACACCTAAGTATATCATGTTTTACCTTAGTTTAAACTGCCTCCTATTAGCATTTGTTTGTGAGGCAATTTTTTCCTGCTTTTTCAGTGTACCCTTAAAATCATGTGGGGATTGTACTGTCTGATTGGTAAGGCCTTGAAGTGTCTTGCCTCGAAGAGCTTGTGATTTAGACTCAGATATAAGGGACCAATTGAGCTGCAAGATGGCATTAACAATATCTTAGAGTATAATAATCTTCTTTTGGCTAACTTGGCTTATAACACTGTCTTTAGAGAGAATAGGACAATTAGTGGGATCCTTGCATCGTAACATCTAATACACTTGAAAAAAATACGATTTATATTTAGCCACTGAGGTATTTGGAAAAATACAGTTCTTATAATCAGTGCCAATTTAAGATTAATATCCAGTCACTTTATTTAGCTCATTGTACTTGCCACCAGCTAAAGCTTGCAATCAATTCTCGCGTATTACACGCTTTCCAAATTTTCCAGTTTTAGTTTAGACTTTGCCTGTGTTTCCCTAGGTACTCTAATGCTTAGGGTTTTTTTTCCTCTCTATGAATTTGCATAAAAATAAACGGTAAAGGGACTGTGCTAGGAATGTCATGTTCCCAGGTGACTGCTTGTTTGGCCTTTTACTGCTGTGTGTGTATTTAAAATTGCAGAAAAATCTGCTTGTAGTATTGTTTTAATTTGGTAACAAGCATGGTCTTCCTCCTTCTGTATTTTTCAAACTCTGTTATTTAACGACTTAAATATTTTGCTACAGGAGACTTGGGTTTGGTTTTTTGTTTTGTTTTTGTTTGTTTGTTTTAAGCAGTATTCAATCACTGAGTTTCCATTACTGTGAAGCTGTCTGTGGTTAAGTGGAGCTTAGAACTAAATCATGTATAAATCATACTGCCACTGACTGTTACAGTTGTGGGGGTAAAACTGAAAGTTTCCTAAGTTTAACAATGTTTGAACAGGTTATTTTTGTTCTTGAATTGGGCAGCAGCCCAAATTGTGCAACATCTATTTCTACTCCTACAGTGAATTGCAGGCACTTTCAGCTTTGTTTTATGCCTCACTGGAAGATACTATATTTTTTGGGTGGGTACAAGGGAAGGGACGAAAAGAACTAGTCCTTGAAAATTCAGGCATGGTACAATAAGCTACACAACATTCCTGTTCAATAATTTTACTGACTTCAAATAGGTCCTCAGCAGCTTCCTGATCTGAGCCCTTCGTATCTGGTAACTGCTTTGAAAAGATGAATGATACTATATATTACAATGTCAACAGCAGTGAAATACAAGTTGCTGTTATCAAGATTATAGCCATTAATGAAACAATACATGGAATATAACTTTCTGTTTGAGAACAGATTTGACTTTTTCATGTGGCAATATTCAGCTTAATTTCTGGAATTTGGTCATTGTATACAAATGGTTGAATACATCAACCCATAATTGACATGCTGTTTTTTCCCTACCTGCTTTTAACTTTCTTCAAGAATGTATGCCTGTATTTACATGTATGTTTTGGAGAGAAGAAAAGCAAAGCAAAACATTAATTTGTCCTTATTGAATAAAAATGTACTCCTAATGAAGTTTTAAAGATAAAGTGCTTGTGCACAGTTTATTATCTAGATTTATGATGATCTGCTCATAGTGACCTGTTTTAAAAATTGTTTTGTGTGTCTGGCTGATGATTTTCTAACCCTGTTATGAAGGTCATATTGTCTGCTGGTAGAGAGGGCCTGCTGCAATACTTAAGTTATGGCCTAAGCATTTATTATATTACATGATTTTGATGCATGATGATATGATTATGCAGTAAGCTGTAGTGTGATTCATGAGATGCAATTTTATAGTGCTTGTGACTGAAGCCAGTACTATGATCATGGTATTATGTGCTATGACTCTATTTCCAAAAACAATTTTTCTTAAAATATTGTCAGTGTATCTTCTTACCCCAGCTGATATTGAGAATGTGGGCTTGCCCTTAAGTTGACATTAAAGTCTAGATTTTGGGAGCCTGGTATCGGAGTCTGAAAAAAGAACTCATAAGATGCAAAGCGATACTGTTAGCTAGTGTTTAATACAACCCTGGACTGTCTGACAAATTGCACGAGATTTTGATACATGGATGTTTCATGCTAATAAGTAAGACTTGCAGAGAGCAAGTGAACTAACACTATAAATAATCAAGGACACACCATCACAGAATGTTCTATGGTTTCTTTATTTTCACAAATGTAATTTAATGTTAATTATTTATGATGATTCTTGTATGCTATGATATTCCATAAAAGTAATGAAGTCTCCATAATATGAGGCCATTCTGCAGCTCGGCTGTTAAAGCTCTGCTGAGAAGTGGGGTAAGAATGCTAGGCTATTTGTGAGAATTCTCCTTTTATTCAGAGAATTGTATGGCTTTATTGTACGTTTGTCTCTCTCTATTCTGTCTGCCTTTCAGACCAAAGATCAGTTCTGCTTCTGCTTTGTAGTCGTCTGCCACTATATTTAATGGGAACTAAAGTACATGCCTGCCATAAAGGGAAATGGACAGAAAGACTGGAAGCTTCTAAAACAGGAGTTGCCCGAGGGAAAGAACCACGCGTTGTCCTCCCTTGGCTGATAAGCAAGTCCCTTCCCTGTCTGGGAAGCAGACTCGCATCTCCAGTTTGTGTGGGTCATTGGTGCAAAGCGCTAGTAAAGCATCATGGTACAACTCTACTGGGTCACGATAGGTCTGTTTATTACAGAAGTCCTTAATATTCATTTAGCACTTTTCTTTTGAAAAAAGGCATGAAAATTATGCATAACTTTTTTCTAACATACTTAGGTTGCAACTGTCAAAGTTTAAAACATACATGATTTCCATAAATTTAAGAATTGAATGGCTACCCCTTCATACCTACAACAGTGATCAAGTAGTGCTGTGAAAGTCCCACCGAAAAGGACTTTACATCTTGCTGTGCTTCATATGTATGCCAGATTTGCACATAGGGAAGAATTAGAAATTAAATGAATGATGGCAGTTTGGCAGTTCTTACCTGTTTTAGAAGCTCTGGCTATATAACTTAAATAAAAAAAAGAAACGCACCCACACAATTCCAAACCCTTTTCCATAACCAAATTTGTTTGTAATAAAAAAATATATTTTCTGGAACATTCTCCTCTCTAAATGTGATATTTACTTAGTTGCAGTCTACCCATCCTGCAATCAACTTCAGCAATATTAAATTCATTGGTGTTTAATAACTACATTTCATTAGCTAGACAGCAATATGTTTTAGCTGTAATATCTAAAAATATTTGACTTTTTTATTGCACTTTTGTTTAACACAATGAATTTGCTATGGTAAAAGTAATTTATTTTTCTCACAGTGTTCAAGGACATTCATAAGTCAGTTTATGCTAAGATTTTTTTTCTCTTGAATACATTAATTTGATATATATATATGTGAACGTCATGCAAATGAGATCTACATGTTGCAGATTTAGAAACTAGTTTAAATTAGGCATAAGGAAAAAATAGGCAGTGAGGAAAGGGAGAAATTTGTTCTTAAAAAATTAATGGTAATGTGAATATTGAAAAACAATATGTATTTTAAAAGAACCAGAGATGTAAGAGGAATGGCAAATGTTAAGCCAGGTTTTGCAAATGTCAGGTGTGCAGTTATGTGGAAAAAATATGCATAATACATAGCTAATGTGATTGGGACTCGGGGATTTGTTACGTAATAGAACTCAGGGATTTGTTATGTAATAAATGTATTGGATGTGCTCACAGCTGTAATAGAGGTGATATGTTTTTAAATAAGGCACATAATTGCATGCACTTTGCAGGCATTCCTTTTTGTTCATCTTTTCCAAGCAAAATTGCTAACTAGCAATGAATCAAAGTAGCATAAAACATTTTAGAAAGACTAATTGCACATATTTCAGCTTTATCACACTGCTAACTTATTTTGGTTAGAAATCTGTACGTATGACTTTATGGTAATGTAATTTACAATTTAATCTGTATGTACTGTGCTTAAACTGAAGGAGCAGGTTAAAAAGCAGAAGACTAGTCAGAAATCTGCTCCAAATAGTTTGCCTTTCATACAAGTCTGGCATCTGTTTAAGATTTAATCCTTTGTCTACTTTCACTAGACTAGATCTAATCCAAGAATGCTTGTGTAATCCCACATGTATGTACATTGTCTAATTAATAGTGTAGTACTTGTTGTCTAATGATGCAAGTTAAGGTCTTAGGCTAGTCATATTTTATGTATTACATAGAAGCTGTGAGGTTACAAAAAAGGTCTTGAGTTGCTTTTATCTTAATGGACTTTTAGGGTTCTCATAAAATTTCTTGAGCCAGTAAAGATCACAGTCTTTTTTTAAACTCCTGTCCTACAGTGTCCAAATTCATTTTTAGTGATCTAATAAGATGGCACTTATGTCATACTGTTCCCCTGTTCTTAAAGCAGCTGTAATCCAATGCAGATGTAAGTTTGAGTAGTTTTCTAGGAAACTTAATTCAAATAAAATAAATTCCATTTGGCCTTTCTAGAATTCTTTGGGACAGGAAGATCCATAATGCCGGAGGCTAAAAACACCTGGGCTTGGCTAGGTGACCTGTATCTTAGCTTATCTGGGCAATTCTTAATTATGCACAGCCAGATACAAGTGAGAACAAACACTGCAACTACTCATCCACTCACTGAAAGCTGGTGGAAATTGGTAGTAATGAGGGAAATCCAATGAAGAACTGTAATGGAGGCTCCTGCTGTTTTCCTTAGGGTACTTATTACTTGCTGGACTGGACTTGCACTTGCTCACGGCGAGCTCCTAGGAACAAAGCCTTAGGGAGTGTTTGCACCAGCAATTAGGCCTTTCCTCCCTTACCAGCATGAGCCAAGCTCATGCTTCATACAAACAATTATGGCTTGAGACCACTCCTCTACCATCCCTTCTAAGTGTGCTGGGAAAGTCTATGGGCATGAGAGGTTGGAAGAGCCAGCCTTTCTAAGGGAGCCTGTTCCTCCTATGTGGCACTCCGTAGCTAGGAGAGGTACTGTGCAGGTGCTTCTGTAACACTAGACGTTTCTGCTGTCTACCTGTGGAAAGTCAAGCAGGTTATTTTCTATGAGCAATGGAGCTGTGAAGGAACGCACACCAATCTGGGCCGTGGCATTGCTGGGAGGCTATGCTGGTAGTTGCCATCTGAGAACAGTGACTACTTATGTAAGTTATGTAATCTTTTCTCCTGTGCTCTCCTCCAATGTAAAGTTCAACAACATTTTGTCGGGCAGTAATAATTGGAGAAATTACTTTGTCTCCTAACTAATATTTGTCTGTGTCTGTCCTACCCTGGCAACAGAAGTTGGCCAGGATGCTTGCTAGAGCAAAGCCTGGGACAAAGCCTGAGCAATGCACAGATACCCACACTTGTGTTTAATGTTCGCTTCGTTATTCTACTGCTATTACCCTGGATCTGGTGTGACTGGTTGCTTTGAACAGAGTTTGAACTGTGTAGTGAGGACTGATCAACTATGCAGAGGCGTCGATTGTATTGAGTGAGGAGGATGGATGGTGGCCTGGCTGAGTATCCTCGTCAAGGGAACGAAAATCTGCTGGAGGTTAGGGCAACAGTGTTGAAGGTGTTTTGCAGAGAAATGGTCCAACCATATGTTGCAAGAAGTCTTCTGGGATTGGTTTGCATGACTAATGAGATCTACCAAACAGGTGCAGCTTTCAGATTTGTACTTGTGTAAGTATGGGAAGTTGTATAAAAAACACTTCAGGTTTCATATTATTAGTAAAAGTTAACTTACTCTACACAGAGATCCTATCACAGGAGGATATAGGTAAACATTTTGGTGTTGTCATTCTTGTACTTGTGTTGCAGTACTCTCTTTCATTAAAGGAATGCCTAACCTGAGGCATATGCTCTAGTTCTAGTAATTTGGATGAGACTTAAGTACACAACTAAATGTCCCACTGAATCCGAATCAGATCACCTAATTCTCAATCCAAAACTGCACACACTGCCATTGCTTACATACATATGATTACACACTAAAATACTCTAAAGGTACATGGAACACTTTCTTTCTTTCTTTCTTTCTTTCAAAGCAAGAATACTGTCACTATCTCTAGTCATTTTAGTTAGAAAAAAGACAGGATGTGAAGTATCATTTTATTTTAAATTATATTTTAATAGGGCAGGAGAATATGAAAACAAATGGTTCTGATTTTACTAAAACACTTGACTTTCCTGGTGCATAGTGAAAAAATAGCTGTGAGGTACATACTTTTTCATCAAATAGAGGTGTAATAAATGTTCAGAAGTAACCCCAACTTTTATATTAATCAAATAATCTCTCTGTTATGCATTTAATCTGTGCACTTCTACTTTCTAGAATTAGAACTGTACCCACTGAGTAAAGAACTAATTAAAAATAAATTGAATATGCAAATTTTTGTTTAAGGTACAGAACTTACTTAATACAACTTGCTGTTTTGGAGAAAGATAACAGAAAACATCAATTCCAGTTTCCTTCCAAAGAACCTGATGAATTGAGGGGGTAGATAACAAAAACCCTATAAATTGTCTTCTCGTGTTGTAATATACTACAGCCATAATTAGTTAGATATTTGATATGCATCAGGAACAGAGTAGAGTAAAATACTATTACTAGAACAAAAATGTTTAGTGTGCTTTCCATTTCAGCTTTGATTTGGCTGACAGCCAAGGTGATGTAGGCTCGTTAAATAATGCTGAAGATGAACAATGTATATTAGCGTTGTACTGACATAGCTTCATTTTGATTTGTATAAAGGGAGCAAGTGTCTAGTTGTAAGTAAGTGTGATAAGGAGCTCCAAACCTCTGCAAAGGAACCTTATCTATGTGTTCTGATCCCAGAAAAGTACATCAACCCTTCTAACCTGAAAATGTGCAGAACTATCTGAAAGCAAAATGCAATATGCTATTGCTGCAAGTTGCATGGATTTGCAGGTGGCCAGCCATGGAGGAATAACAGTAGTGCCGTTCTTCTCTCCAGTTATGCTTTAGCATGTTGAATAAACTTAATTTTTGCTTCAGATATCTAAACTGATCACTTCTGAGCCAGAAATAAAGATTGCAAATTAAGTTACCTGCCTTCACTAGAAGTGGAGTATTTAGCTTCTCTGTCTTCTATTTAAAGAAGACGTAATGTAAGCTCTTATGATATCTCTTTTGATTGTTTCACAGAATATATAAACCATTTGCTAGGATGAAGGTGATCTTTCCATGTAGTGCAAGTTATTTGTATATTGAGGACAATGTCTGAGATATCAGCTACCAAGTAATAGGGTGTGCTTTGTCTAACCTATTTCGATGGCTGTCTTATCAAAAGACCTGGGCCGAGAAATGCCCATTTCTCTTTACTGGCTGTGCAGGCATTCTAGTTAAGCAGCTCAGATGCACATTTCTGCATTATGGACCAAAAGAGTGTTAGGTAAAATGAATCTCAAATCAAATCAAATACCATCACAGGCCTGCCCTGCTGAATTGTGAGGGAGTAGTAGGATAAATGATGTGTAAAGTTTAGGAGGCAGGAAATGATAATGTCCTTAACTTGCATCCTGAGCCATTGCTATTAGACTCAAGGTATTAAAAAGGCTTGTATCCAAAGGATTTGGGAAAAGCCTATACAGTCTGGAAGTGTTTCTAACACTAACAAAAATCATGAGCAGTTTTTCCTTTTTTGAGTAAGCAATATGGTAATTTCTAACTCTACAGCACCTCTGGAGTGGGATGCTGTTTCTCCAATCTCAAATTATTGTTCCAAGAGAAAATATCATTGCTCAGATGCATTGTTTGAAAAGCACTGAAGAAGATCCTTTAACACCTCTCTTTTTTCCTCTTTCTTTGGTCTTGCAGCTATAAAGCAGTATACCCAAGAGGTTGTACAAAGTCAAGATACTCAGATGCTTGGGCAGATGGACAGTTATCTCTTTGAAATGGAGAGCTGAACTTAAATATCTAGCTGTATTTGACTTGCTTCTTAACAACTGTCTTCTCTAAGTAGATAGTGTGGGCAGACTGTCAGAAACACCCAGGGCGTCAATCAGGTATGTCATATCCATCTGGCAGTCAAAATTTGGGTTTTTTCTCCCAGCACTCGCAACTAGGATCCTGGTGTGGGCTATACAAGCATAAAACCATTAGAATTCTTTAGTAATGTGTATGGATTGTAGATCCAGTGTGTTTATGTGTACACAGATGTGCATGGACATACAAGAGCACCCTGTAGAGCTAGTATAAATTTGATTGTATTCTGGAAGAGTCACTTAGGTGTCTTGTTACAGCTCCATCTTCTTTCTGGAACATTTATTAATCTGAAGGTGAGTGATCTGAGACGGAATACAGAAACTCCAGCTGGTTTCTTCAAAAGTGTTTTGTGTTCCTTAGCAGACATGCCTTACAGCTAGCTGTTCTTTCTTCTGAGTAACTCTGCTAGAAACTTCCAGGTCTGAGGTACAGCTTTATAATGTTTAAAAGTCCAAGCTAAATTTGCTTTGTTACAGCTGTTGTTTTCCTGATGCTGTATTTAAGTATAAAAAAAAATAAGCTTGGACCACTTCTTTCCTTCAGTTTCATATACAAATAGCCAAAGTCTTTAAATACTTACATTGAGTGTCCATGTCTTTGACTTGATTTGCACCCTTGCAAGTTTTGCTAAGCATGCATTTATTTAAAAAATTCTAACAATGAATGTGAGCTTGGAAAATAACTTGTTTCATAACACAGTGTGTATCTCTCTTCCTTTTATCTTACCTGATATAAGAAAGTACTGATATGGAATCTAAAATAATGCTCCATACTTACAGTGAACGTAACACTTACTCTTCTAAATGGTTTCACTGGATTCAATAGGACTAATCACAGTAGTAAGCACTATGCCGAGTTTTGCTTTGTACCCGTAAACTGTGAGATCCATGGCATTGGCTCCATGTCTTTATCTCCTCTGTAGGATACAGCGTGTTGCGTTAGCACCACACATTAAGTAATGGTACTAACTTCTGCCTGTAGAGAAGACTTTATTCACAATACCTATGTGTTTTACTCCATTAGCCTTCAGGGTAGTACTACTGGAACATAAAAGTAAGGAATTCTATGAATATTAAAATATGGGCTCTTGATGTGACAAGTACGATAGCTTATGTACATATATATATATATATATATATATATATATATATATGGTGCCTTCAGAATCTAAAAGAGACATTTTTAGATGAAAATGAATTTTGACTTTGTCTACCTCTGACAAATTAAGGCTATGTAAAATGGATTACTTTTCAGTTTTCTGACTCTTCAGAACAGTATTAACTCTTAATTTGCCACAGAAGACTGAAATACAGAAGTTTCTGTGTGAGACTTTGATACATCCCAGCTAAAATCTGTTTACATGATGTTGAGGAGAAAGTTTACATCCTTTCACAGATATCAGTGGTCTGTATTGCCAGAGGTGAGATGCTTTCATTTCAGTGGTAGGATGCCAGCAGCCCATTGGAACACATCTATTCCAGTACAGCTGAGAGCCAGATGTTTAACTACATCCATTGGCAGAAAGGTAGTCAGTTTTGATGAAATCACCTCGCTAATTTCAGAATACAAAATTACTTTCTCAAGACTTGCAAATTATTTTAGAGAAAACTCCTTTAAGATTACAGATTATATGCCTACAATTTGAAAGAGATTTTTTTTCCAGATGTTTTGGAAACTTCCCATTTACCTGATGACAACTAGGATGCATTAGGTGTCTTTTGTTCATGACTGCTGAGTATAAATCTTGCTCGATGGTTTTGGGGAAGTTATGTTGCTATATTCGGGTGGAAGCTATACTTCAGTAGAAGCAAGACGACAGAAGATGGCTAATAATCCTTGCTCCTATCTTAGTGCTGTGTTTGACTGACATCACAAGACTGTTGACACAGAGAAACTGAGAAAGCTTACTTCTATGCAGTAGTCAAAATGTAGGTTCAATAAATTAATTGAAAATATGAGTTTGTATTTCCCTCAAGAAAGCTTTATGAAGCAAATATGTTTAGTAGAGTAAACCAATGTATTATTAAGATGCAGCTACTTGGCTAACAGGGAGTGAATACTGTGTCAAATTAAATCCTTGTCTACTGTGAGGATAAAAACTGTGTAGGAACTGGTGAAACTAGAAGTCATACCCACTGTTAATTTGTTGAAAACTTTCTTCTGTAAAGTGTGTCCCTGGGAGAAATACTGTCTAGACATTTGAGTAACTGCTCTGGAACATTTGCCTATTAGCTCGTGGAGGGGGAACAGTGTGCCTTTTTTCTCTCAACGATATGTTTTGAACAAAACAGTTTACACAGTTGGGCTCTCAGCAGGGAGAAAGTCAGGACTGACATATTATTGTAATAATGTCAAGGTCAGTAGTAAGATCTGCAGTGTAGCCCAATCAAAAGGAATCTGGCTTACAGTGATTAGTATCATATGAATCTAGTTTTAACATGAAGCATATGATAATTTGTCTTTCGGTGACTGTGGAATATGTCTGTAAAGATTTCAAAATTATAGGGACTGGTTATCTGTCAAATCTCTAACAAGAGGGACCATATTTGACTGATAAACAGGATTAAGTCTTGCAGAATACAGCTTTCATGTTTAATTGTAAAGACTTTAATCAGACTAGATACTGCGTATGAAAAATATTTTAAAAATTAAGCTTTTCATTGAGTTCTCTGCACTCTATATTTAGAAAGAATGATCTTAATTTTTTTCCTAACTTGTAAAAATATGCCATGTTAAATGTACCTAAATATGGACAGCCTGTCATTCCTGGACTGCTCTCATTAATATCTTTTTGGTTGAATGAATATATACACATATATATATAGAGATAGATAGATTGTGTATACACACACACACATACACACACACACATACATACACACACGAATATATATATATATATATATAGGGATATATATGCTGGATCTGCAAAAGAAGCTATGTTTTGGCTCATATAATTGAGATTTTTATCACAAAACCCAGTAAGTATAAAGAAAAAAATCTAGTCAATATTATCAGACCCACAGAAACAATACGTTTACTTAGAAAATTAAAACTTTATTTGAACAGTAGACTTCTTAAGACCTGTTGATGTTATTTTACAGATCCGTATTCTTTAACTCCTGTTAATTTGTACTTAGTTCAGGGCCAGAGTCTTTGAAATGTTAATTGGTCTTTCAGGAATTCCAGGTTGGTCTTTTCTTTCTCTCAGCTGAAGGTATGTCAGGATCTGAGACTGCATTTAGATGGAATTGGGGAACCTAGTCTGATTAATGTATCACTTGGCAGCTCATCTAGTATACTGGTTTTTGAAATATATCCCAACAGTGGTTCAGAGAAGGGCTAAACAGTGAGATACAGAGTTTATCTTAAGTGGATTTGAGGTAGGAATCCATTGTCATTCTTCATAATTGAAGATTCTCATGCTTTAGTAAGGACAACTGCTAAGACACTTAAGAGAAACATTGAGAATGACTAATAGGTATTTAGTGCTCCAGGTGTATGCCAAGTTTTCCTTGATGGTAGAGCTGGTTCAAGAAGTTAGTTCCTGGCTGTTGTGCCCATGCCACAGGTCACTGTCCTTGGTTGTGTCAACAACTATTTCGCAGAATGACAGAATGGTTGAGGTTGGTGGGGACTCTGAAGATCATCCAGTCCAACCCCCCTGCTCAAGCAGAGTCACCTAGAGCAGGCTGCCTAGGACCCTGTCCAGATGGCTTTGGAATACCTCCAGGGATGGAGACTCCACAGCCTCTCTGAGCCACCTGTTCTAGTGCTCAGTCACCCTCACAGTAAAGAAGTTTTTCCTTATGTTCAGACAGAACTTCTTGTGTTTCAGCTTGTGCCCATTGCCTATCGTCCTGTCACTGGGCACCACTGAAAAGAGTCTGGCCCTGTCCTCTTTACTCCCTTCCTTCAGATATTTAAACACATTGATGAGGTCCCCCCTCACTCTTCTCTTCTTCAGCCTAAGCAGTCCCAGCTCTCTCAGCCTTTCCTCATATGAGAGATGCTCTAGTCCCTTACTTAGTAGCTGGACTCGCTCCAGTAGCTCCATAATACTTTTATACTGAGGAGTCCAGAACTGGACACAGACCTCCAGGTGTGGCTTTCCCAGGGCTGAGTAGAGGGGAAGGATCAGCTCCCTCGACCTGCTGGTGATGCTCTTCCTAATGCAGCCCAGGATACCATTGGCTGCCTTTGCCATGAGAGCACATTGCTGGCGCATGGTTAACTTGTTGTCCACCAGGACCCCCAGGTCCTTCTTTGCTGAGCTGCTTTCCAGCAGGTCAGCCCCCAGTCTGTCCTGGTGCATGGCGTTATCCCTCCCTAGGTGCAGGACTCTGCACTTCCCTTTGTTGAACCTCATGGGGCTCCTCTCTGCCCCTTTCTCCAGCCTACCGAGGTCCCTCTAGATGGCAGCACGGTCCTCTCTGGTGTATCAGCCACTCCTCTCGGTTTTGTATCATCAGCAAACTTCTGAGGGTGTGCTCTGTCCCATCTACCAGGTCATTTATGAATAAGTTGAACAGGATTGGACCCAGTATTGGCCCCTGGGGTACACTGCTAGTTACTGGCCTCCAGCTAGACTTTGTGCCATGGATCACAACCCTGGATTGCAGATTGAATTGCTAAATTGTTAAACTTCTATGTGTTTAAGGAAAAAGAAATGAAAAAGACAAAAAGACTTTGCTGACAAAGAAAAGGCTTGTGGAGACATTCCAGTTGTAGAGGCTCTGTTCTGAGAGGCTTTTATTAAGGTTACTTGACAGAGTTGAGTAGAAGGGGAAGACATGGCTTTATCCTTCTGCTAGCAACTACTGCAGCAGAGCTGTTCCAGCCACACACCTATTGTCAGTATCAGAATTGTAAGAGATGTAGGTGCTGTTTGTGCTTTGGATCTGACAATTTAAAAGTATAGCATGATAGAGTAACTACAGTCAGGCTTGTTAGGTATTACACAAAGGATCAATTCACATGACTTATTTTCTCACCCTCATGCCCATGCAGCAACTGGGCCTGTATCTTAAACATTTCTGATGCGATGCAACTGTCTGTTGACCATTCCGTATGTGCTGATGTGAATAACCAGCTAGGTCTGTGATCTGTTGACATGCTTCTTCTGGTTCATGGAGGAATAAAGAATTGGAGGAGAGACAGCATGAATGCACTGTAACTGCAGTGATGCTGACTTGTTAAGTTTGACCTACAAAGAAGACCTGATCCAGTGCAGTTTAGTTGATGTTTTGGAACTTGACCCCACTCAGGCTAGGACAGTGTCTTGACACCTGTAGTAGTGTATCAGTTTGTTGCATGCCTTTTTCCTCTTTTCCCTGCCCCCAAAATACTAGAAAGAAAAGAGTTTACTTGGAGGGGAAAAAAAAAAGTCATATTTAGTATAAGAGTCCATAGAGCTTTCTTCATGCTCCATGCCTGTCCCCATGTGGTAACTAATTCTAAAAATGAAGTTTTCAATTCTGCTAATGTAATTGTCTCTATTTGATACATCTTACTTGCTTAACTATTGTTAGAGATCAGGTATCATTTGACATCCTGTATTGGCTCTTGCACTGCAGAGAGAGTAAATTACAGAGGTCAGTACAGTGCTGGTGAATTTGTCTTTTGCTTAAACACATAGTGAATAATACAGAGGATGAGCCATTTCCTTCTGAGTTATTAGCCCTGGCTTGGCTGTTTTCCTTCAAACTTATTTAGTTTTGCTTGTTTACAGTTAAAAAGCCATTTTCTCCAACTGACAAATTCCATGTGCTCTTAGAAAAAGAACATGATTAGTCTCCCCACTCCCTGCTTCTGCCCCCCCATATAAACAGCTGCAGTGCTGGGAGTACAGCTTAGCAGTTTATGAAACTGGGAATTAATAGACTACATGATAATCTGTTTGAATTCTGATAGCTGATTCTATTCCCTTTCAAACAAGGAGAAATACATCATGTACACCAACTGCATCAGAAAATAAAAAATGGTATTTGAGGGGGTCAAGAATATATGTATATACTTTTCTTATCTGTGTAGTGGGGATATTAACATTGATCATGAGCATTAGTTCTTGTCATTCTTTGGTTTTTGACATACAATAAGGTCTTCCTTGCCAAGATTTCTACTTGAGAAGTATATCTGAGAAAAACCTCTGAATAATAGTTGGAGTGACTGACACAAAACTAGATCAATTACAGTATTGCTGGCATTGATTGAGAGGTGTTAAGTGCGGGATGGAAAAACATATTGGATCAAGATTAATACTTTTTTCAATCGGTGCCCCTGAGTTTCCTGGAAATAACTTACTCTCTATCCCTATAAAGCTGCTTACAGAAAACAGAAGAGCTAAATCATGACCTGCTGAAGTCCATAGGAATTTTTGACTTAAAGGTCTTTAGAGAGACTGAGCTGTGCTTTACAGCTATGCATCCATAATTCAGCTGAAACATCACTACAGCTCAAGGCATTGAAACTGCTTAGTATTACGGATGCATAGCTTTGCCTTAAAAATCCCTTTTCTGTATTTGAATTAAGAGATCCTCATAATATTTAGCCTTCCATTTGCAAAGCTCTTTCAAGTCTAGTGAGCATGGGGAAATGACAGCAACGTTGCAACACTTATGCTGGGGAACATGTCAAGAGTGAGGCTGCTCCCTAAAGGAAGGTAAGCCCGGAGCAGCCGCAACCCGGGCCAGGCAGGGACCCCACGGACAGGGCGCAGTCCCGCAGCACCAGAGGCAGGCGAGCGGAGCAGCGTGGTGATGGCAACGTGTCCTATCAACAGTCCAGATAGCGTCAAGTAAGACAAGGTAACAGACCATGTCCACAGCCAAGGCAGGAAATCCAAACAATTCAGAAATAGGACTAAAGGGTAGTCACAGCTAAGATATAGCTCAGGGAGGGACTGAAGGTCCAGGGCTGAGTTTAAATGGAGCTGCTAGTCAGAGGGGGTCGGTGGAGGCCCCAGGTAAGGCTGGTCAGGGCGATTAAGGCCTATTTTTGTACACGTAGCCCTGACAACTTATTCCCTTGTCTGGATTGTTTTAGAATCAGGGAAACTGCAGCATAGAATAATGTGAAGAATACGTTTGAATTGACAAAATTTAAGAGAAGTTCTTGGAAGATGCCCTCTTTTAACAGTAATAAAAGTAGGGTTAGGGCTTCATTTTTGCTTTGATCATTTGGTCTGCTAACTAATCTCATCAGAGGTTGCAGCTACTGACTTTATTATAATTTGTTGCTGATGAAATACCTAGGTCAACTAGTTCCTTCAGTTTCTGTCAGTTTACCCACCCCTGAAGGATGCCTGTGATGTTTCATCTGATTAATCATAGAACTGAAGAAATTCTTGTGTATCCAATTCCCGTTCTCATCCCCCCCATTTTGCAAACAGGTCACTGAATTCTAATGCTTCCCCTAAAGAGAAGGGAGATTCAAAAATTGCTGAAGTTACAACTTAGATTCTGAGTGGGAAATAAAGTTACTTCCTGCATTCACTTACTGCTGAAGAAATTAAATCAGTGCTTGATGTGTAGTAAAGAAATTTTTGATAGAAAGCTAATGTCTGAAATTGTCCAAAAGCAGATTTGATTACAGGGTTTCAGTTTTGTAACAGCTAAGGAGCCATATGACACTACTTATATAAAGTCTTGGGTAGCATGTACCACCTCCAACCCCCTCCCCCTAAATATATATTTTTATCATTGCCTGCCTTTTTATCTTTTGATCTCAAAACTACTGTTGCATACAGCAGAAAAAGTACATTAACCTTGATAATAAAATGACTTTTATTTCCTTGCTTATGCATCAGTCTTAACACACTTATGAAAATAGGATAGTGTTTCTTACATTGCTTGAAAATGCCTAAAATACTGCGGTTATCAGCATTATTCTCTTTCATCAATTATCTAATTAAAATCATTGCAAGTCTTCCTTAAAGAATTTCTGTACATCTTCATTTAGAAGAGGCAATACCTCATTATTAGTTGTTTTCTTTCTGACTTTATTTTCCTTCTCCAATTTAAAAATGAAGGTAGTAACAGTTACTTTTGACTAGTGCTATCTGTGGCTCGCCTATAGAGGCGAAACTATTAATGGTAGTCTTCTCTTTAAAGTCTATGCAATGCCTTTGCAGTCAGGAATGAAAGGTTATTTCAGTAGCAAAGCTGTGGTGGTGGTCTTATTAAGACACAGATGAGTCTCCCTGAACTGTAAAACTGATTTATTTGTTGGTAAAATGGCAAAAGCAATCACTGGAAGAGTCAGCCGCCTTCTTCCTTCTGCATTCAGAAGTCTGGAATTCTGCCTCTGAAATGGAATATTATCTTAAACTCCAACTCTGTGCCTTTAATCTTATCTAACAGTAAAAGCTGCTCTTCTCTGGAGGGTATGGTATCTCCAGGGCATTCCTCAGGAGAGTAATTTTAAACATGTCAAAACCACATTATAAATTTGTGACTTGCCCAAATTTAAGGATATTGTTTTCTGAGACATGGTGCATGTCTGAGAATTTGAGGATTTTGCATCTGTATTTCGGACTTTCTGGCACTTAAAAATCCTAACTATGTCTACTGCTCTTATCCATGTGCTTCTTGTTCTTGCCCGATACCATTTGCCTTTGTCAGAGCACACTGGACTTACTGCATGTGCCCTGATAGGAGCAGTGTATGTTCAGTCAACGCAAATACACTGATGCTCCTGGAAACAAGATACCCACTGTTTGTGGTTTAAAGTGCATATGCTCCTATTTCTATCATGCATATCATGGGCCAAGCAATTCCATGTGAATTCCAATATATTCCTCTCTCAGAGGTAACAGAACCAAGCCAAAAATGGCCTATTTTGATAGTACTGGATTTCTATCAAAAGAGAGACCGTGTTCATGACTGACGCTAGCAGGCAGATTATGGCAATAAATGCATCCCCGGAAGTCTGGTATAAACAGTGGGTTTTCTAAACCTTTGCTGACAGAGTTACTCAACGTTAAATCCACACTGACTTGTTCCCAGTGGAATTTGGCAATGGGAAGGTTTGCTTGTATGTTAAGACCAGGGACTTAAAAGGCTTCTGAAGGTTTTGTAACTGTGATACCAACAATGAGAACTTCATTGGAACCTTCTATCCAGATAAATTAATCCTGTAATTAGAAATTAATTGTGATTTCAGAAAGGCCCCTGCCTAGTTTATGGTTAACATTAACTACCAATTTCTTACTGAAGCAATGCTGCAAATTTGTGCTGTTAAATTTTTTTTTTTTTTTTTTTTTTTTTTTTGATCAGTCAAATGACCTAAGTGGAATAGTTTGATTAGAACACTTTGGGTGGGGAAACTGGAAGTCGTAAGTAGTTAAAGATAATTTTTTTTCCTTACTGACGTAGATATCTATAGATAAATTTAAGTGTCCCTTTCCTGGTGCTTCTGTCTAACATTATAAAATGCTCTCATGAGCTGTCCAAATGACTCTAAGAATGATAAACTTCAAGTAAGCAGTTCTTCAGATTGGATGAACTAAATGAAAACATTTCATCATACCTGAAACAGGCTAGTGGAGCTCTTGGACATGTGTTATGAAGTATGTATGTGTGCTAGACTGCAGCGGTGACTGAAGCGTATCTCCCTTCTCTTCTGTCTAGCAGGGATTATCCTTCGATACCCTGAGGCCATATACTGTAGTGTAGTGATGTACGCTGGTTTACTGAAAGGAAACCTACACACTGGCATCCAAACTGGAGAGTAATTAAGCCCAAGCAATCTCCTACCAGCAGGGTGAAATGGTCTCTTGCAGTGCTTGTTAGTGTGGATCTTTGCTTGACTCTTCTCTCTTCTTTGTTTCCGATGGGGTCGGACTTCACTGCTTTATTCTGCAATTCCATATTATAGGATTGTACTGTGAACATAGAGGACTGAGCAAGCCTAAGTTTATATGGGTGACTAAGTGCTTAGGAGTAAGAAGTTGGGGTTTTTTTTTGTTTTTTTTTTGTTTTTTAACTAAATGCTGTTAATCTTGTAAACTCTTGACAAGTTACACTTGTAGAGTGAACTACTTCACTTCTATTGAAGATATGGAAAATTCAGATTTAAATTTCTGTGCATTATGCTGTAAAGAGCATACATGATATGCTAGTTCTGGACTTCCATAATGACAGTATAAAATATTGCTTGCCTTTTGTATATCTGTTACTTTGGTACTACTTTAAAGCTGAAAGAAAAGCAATTCAGGAAAAAAGAATAAAGCCCATCTATTTCCAATTAGAGAGTTTTTATTTTGAGCTTGAAGTGATGTCTGGTCTTTGACATTTTTCCCTACAATTAGATTTAAATTAAAAAAAAAAAGTTCTTTTTCAGATCAACATTCACTTTGTGTCTCCGAAAATGAAAAATGCGTCATTCTGAAAACAAAACAAAAAATGAATCCTGCTTACCAGAACAGGTAGAGCATTCGGTGTAGCCTATGCTCACTTGCTGTTTTTCTTCTTAACTTTTAACTTTTACAAAGATGGATAAGTTTTATCATTCTTGTAGCTCGGATGAAAGTGCTGTCAGCTGAATCTGTACTCTACTGGGCTATGAACAAAACAGATGCAGAGTAAGTGGAGAAACTTTCACCAAAAGCCACTGCCTGTACATAATTTTAAAAAATTTTTGGTTAAGATTGATATTAGAAAAACAGAATGCTTCTGTTTTATTTTAGTTCTCCTAAAATCTTTTTTGTTTTTTTGAGTTTTCTTCTGTTAAGCTGAAATTCTGAGTTATTTTAACACTGAATTTTCTGTTGCTAGTTGCTTTGTTTGTAAGTCTTTTTCTTTTGTGCATAAGGCCACGAATTAAACACTGGCTTGCTGTACTAATACTTTCTTGTTAATTGGCTTGACTTGGTCCCTTGCAGCGCAAAATTAATGGCTGTGCCATCTCCTTTTTGCAGTCTAATTGTAGCAGGAGGAGGTGGAAAAAAAATTCCAAACAAACAAACAAAACCAGACAGCATTGTTCCCAGAAAGCTCCTGGAGGAAGCCTTTCGAGCCGGGAATGCTGCAAAGTGTATTGCTAACCAGGGCGAAGAAAGAGCGAGCGAGAGGGGGCTCCTTGGGAGGACGCGCCAAAGCTGCTTTTGCTGCAGCTGGCGCAGAGCAGCTGGGCTCCAGCGGTGGCCTCGCGGGGTGTGCTGGTGGCTGCTCGTCTCCCCGTCTAGTCTGCCTAGTGAGTTCTGAAGGAGGGGCGCTCTGCGTTGTAAAAAGAGCTGCGGGCCAGGCTGGGCATAGATAAGCCAGGCTTTTTGCAGTCTGGAGGCCCAGCGGTGCGCTTGGACAGGCTGGCTGTCAGCCGCTTAATGATTCAGGATGCGTCCCCTGTGCCCCGTTGGTAGCCTTCGAGTGGAGCTTCAGCTGCTGCTCTGAGCCAGCCTTCAGTGGTGGGAAGCGGCGAGCTGCCTCCCTCTCTGCTGCGGGAGGAAGGCTGCTTTTCTGCACTCCAGAATAGGGATCAGGTTCATGGCCGGTAAAGCTTCTGGGAACTGTCAGGTTTTGTTTTTCTTGGTGTAATTTGTATATGAGGCGTGTATGATTGCTCACTATAACAAATACAATGCAGAGTATATTTTTAGCAGTGCTGCCATGAAATACTGACTTAAAAAACATGCAGTTTCTTTAGCATGGTCACAGTTAATGGGTACAAAACAAATTAAGTCAGAACGCTTCTGGAAATTGGCCTGCAAAACTGGACGCAAAGGAATGATGAACACACACCAAATTGTTCGGATGAACAGAAACTACCTTCTGAAGTAATGTGAACTTGGGATGACTTTTCACTCTTTGAGTAATGAGGGGGAAATGGTTCATATTTGCTCTTTAACAGATGCTGCCTTTGAATTGTAACAAGAAAGGGGGAAAACAGATAATGATTTCCAGTGAAGTCTAATTTGTTAAAAGGCACAATTAAGCTTTGAGATAAACGATTTAGCTTTTAAAACACTAAGAGTAAAGGAATTAAATTCAATTCTCACCCACTGCCTGTAGGGTAGCTTTTTGACTTCTGTAAAAGGGAGTATTGTGCATTCGAAAGAATTTGATTTTTATGGCTGTGTTCTGCCTCTGAAACTGCACATCTGCAGTGACAGCTATTTTGCATCTATTTTAGGGCAGGTTATCTTATTTGAACCAAAAGAAGAAAATTTTTCTTCTGAGAAGTTAAGCATGTTGCTATAGCTACTGAGCTTGTGGCTCTGGTAAGGGTTTTAAATCAGTTCCTGACTATAATTGTTAAATAAGGCTATTATAAGGCCTATAACGTTGTTAAATAAGGCTGCTATAAGGCCTGTAATATTTGGGTGTTGATTCTGTTGAAGTCCCCCCTTCCCCCCCCCCCCCCCCGTTGGTACATGGAAACATGAACATACCATTTTTGTATAAATTAAGCATCAAATGAGAAGTGAAATACAGCAGAGAGGTTTTCTGAAACAGGGTATGTTTTGGAGAGCTCTGTATTCTTCCTGTTCAGCTTGTGGTTGAGTGTGGACTTCTGGTCTTCAGTGCCTGATACTCCAGTACGGGGTAGCGGTGGATGCGATAGCTGTGGGGACCATGTGCTCAATCTCTGTTCTTGGAAATGATCTGTTCTTTCCTGTGTACTACATCTAAAACAGATGCACTTGTAAAGGAACTACTGTGAAAAATGTATTGCAGATATTAGGCACAGGTTTTTAACATGTGTAAAGAGCCCTTTTAAACAGGATTTAGCCTGTCTTCTAATTTGGAAAGGCTGCTGCTCATTCTTGAATTTGCCCACAGCATTTGTTGAGTTCTTAGTTCCCTACAGGTGTGGTCCTGATTGTGAGACTGTCTTTACTAGGATCAGGCAGCATTACTGCCCCCTGAAAATATAGGATTTGTCAGTAGTCACTTTTTTTCTTTTTCTTTTTTTTTTTTGGCATCCCAAGTCCCCTCGAGGACAGATTTCTGTTCACACGATCCCTGCGACACAGCTGATGCAGGCTGCTTACGCTGTGAGGCTACCTGGTGCGTGTACATTTATGGGTCGCGGTGAAGTGCCTCAGCAGAAATGGAAACATTAGCAGAAACCTGTTATGGCGAGGGCAGGAATGTGGATACGGGATGTTGATGGCTTTCTGTCGGGCAGCTGTAAGCAGAGGTGGAGGGGAAGGACCCTACAAAGTAACACCACTGCTGGAAAGACAGGATATAAAGGGATGAGCTGGATTTGAAAAGATGTTTAGAGATCTAGAGATATAGATAGGTATCCAGCAGGATTTTTCAAGCCACTGAAGTAAATCAGGAGTCTAATACTCATTGACTTTCAGTGGAAAATAGGTAGCAGCTCTGTTTTGGGTCTGTTAGTAAATTCCAGAACATGCCAATTGGTATGTTTAGGCATTTTATTATTGTTGTACATCTGGTCTCTTCTCTAATGTGAATGTTTGACAAATGCTTCAGTAGCAGTGGAAGATTTAGTGGTACTTGCTGGACCTGAGTGTCTGGGATACAGTGCTTCTGAGCCACCTGGGACAGTGTAAATTTATTCTTTACACAGGTTTTATTCAGTTAAAATTAGTGTCCTATTTAGGCTGCAATAGCTAATTCTGTTACAGAATAATTTATTCCAGAGCTCATAACTTTAAGAGAAAGATCCATCTACAGACACTGCGATGCTGTCGGATAATATTAGGTATTCTAAGATTAGGAAGAAACTATACTGAAGAGTTTATAAGAGAATAAAAGTACTGGAGATTGATCCTGCAAACTCCTTTAAACGTTGACTTAAAAACAGGTTTGTAACCCAAACTGGTGTTAGATTTTTTTGCATAATCAATGCATTCACTGTTGTGAAGGAAGATCTCTATTTCAAGGAAATATCGTGGTCATGGAGACCCTTTCCTCTTTATACAGTCTTTATTTATACAAGGCCTGGGTGCTCTTGGTAATCTCTGGAGTGGTACAGACCTGGTGGCTTGGTATCTGTGCCTGCAAAGGGTTGAGCTAGATGTGTGATTTATAGCTTCAGTGCCCTCTTTTTCGGTTACTGAAGTTGTAACTTCATTTTTAGGGAACTCCCACCAATTCTGTGTGCAGGTACATGCATGTAACCTATTAGGACACACTCATTGGTGGGCAGCTCTTAAGGTGAGCAGTAATCCATCTTAGAAAGGATCTAAGAAATACTTCTACATGCAACCTGGGAAATCAACAAATGAAGGCAAACCCTAGTGACCCAAGAAACATATGGTAAATCGTAATCTTGAAAATGTTTTTCAGGTAAATAGTCACCTAACCATGTTTTTCTGTGGCATTTGATTTGAAATCAGTAAGTCTGCAATTGTGCAAAATTTTTAAAGGTTTATATCCTAATCTTGGTTTCTTGTAAATACCTGATTGTCAGATTATTCAGTAAAAAGTGTCATCATTTAGGATGGTCTCATTGGAGTTTTTATGAATATGAGAAATACGTAATGTCTATGTTATACGTAAATGTATGTGTAGATGTTAAATACTGTTGAGCTGAGTGTATGGCATAGTTGCTATATAATTATCTGTTGGGATTTGTTTCTGACATTAGGTTTGATATCTTTTTTTCTTGGAAATCCTGCTGTATGATCATTGACTGTAAAGATAGCTCGCATTTCAAATGAATTGCTGTGTGGTTGGTGTGGCGTGTTTTAACACCTTGTCCTTCACTCCCATGTGGAAGAAGCTATTTCACAGAAAGAGAAGTTAATTCTTGTTAGTACATGGTAAATTTCTGGCTCTTATTCCTGCAGGGAGGCAAGAATCATTTCATTCAGTTTATATACTCATTTAAATTCTAAAAATTGTGCCTACACTCATCATTTTTCTTAATAGTTGGGATAGTTTAATTAGAGAGTAGATAAACAACCTGCCTCAGTTACTCTAGTCACAGAAATGAAGTCAGGCCCTTAATAAAAAGAGTATTGTAATCTTTCCAGTACCTGATCCCCTCTCTCTATATATTTTATACAGAAATGCATAAAAAATCCCAGGTTGGTTTTAAACTTACAGTATTGACCTGGCTGACTGGCATGAATTCTGTAAGTAATCCTCACACAGCTACTCTGCTAGTAAACCCTGGTTCTTTTGCAGGAGCAGCAAATCTTTTATTCAGTTGTCTTCGGATACCCTCAGTGACAGTTTTGCATAGGGTGAAAGGTGGTCTCACTGGTGGAAAGCTCCAGCTTTCCTTCATCTGCAGATCAATAAGCAGATAATGCTGCCCGAAGTATTAGCTTGCTGTGATCACTTTAACAAGGTTTAACAAGAAACTGCCTTCCTTCTTCCATTTTGTAGACCACAAGTTATTTGTGTTTGGATCTACTGAAATGAAAGTATCTTATAAATATAAGCTCGTTATCATTAGATTAAATGATTTTGCTTCCTAATATTTTTAATTCTCAAACTTTTCCTCTGTATGACTTTGGACATAATTTTTATGAAGGGATTTCCATGCGCAGACCTGTTATTTCCTTTGAAGAGTCCTCTGAAACGTGCATGTTCATAACCTCTTTGCAGGGTCAAGGCTCTGCGTTGTCCTGCTTGTCAGAAGGGCTTGTGACTTTCCTGCATTTCCAGTGGAGCTAGACATTAGTAATATACTGATGTTCTACCAGAACAAGCATGGGACTCAAAATTACCATGGCTTTTATTTGTAGCTTGTTTTGTGCATGGTCATAATCTATGATATTAGTAGCATACTTCTTGCTACACAGACTTCTTAAGGCAATCTATGTGGTGCTTTTTAGGTAGAGCTGGCCAGATCTCACTAGTTCCTAGCGAGAATCTTTGCAGCCATGGTCCATATGGCACTGAGCCTCGCTCATGCAGCTTCCTGAGTGCATTTGATAAACCTTTAACCTAGGTTCATAGTTATGACTCTGTGGCTTCTAGATGACTTGAGCATGGGCAGAGGTTGCCCGATAGAAGACAGCACTGATGTGAGTGCAGAGGGAATGTAGGGGCTTTGTATTTGGCTCTGTGTTGTTTAGAATTGTCTTTTAATAATTTCCCAATGGCAAATGTTGACAAGGGTCTTAAGAAAATATTTGCAAGAAGGTCAAATTTGGAGCTTTTGATCAGGATTTCCTGGTAATGTCCTTTTAAAAATATTTGGTCCAAACTTTATTATTGCTGGAACCCACCCATGGTCCATTCCTTCCTTCCCTTTTCTTGGTACCACACAAAACAGTTCTCTGCAGCCTTCACCATCAGAAGTGCTAGATCCTACTTGGGGGACACGGGGATATTATGCCAATACTTTGTCAGTAGCGTGCTTGTATTGTCACTAAATGCACCCTCAATGTGTAATTGAAATTTATTCATGTTGTCCTGGTGCCTCAACATTACAAGTTAGTGGATGATAGAGGTTTGTGCATGTAGAAGTGCTTGCATGAATAGGATGGTTGCATTTAGTGATTTGGCAATAGATGTATCATACTGTGAAGGGACCCATCCGCTGGAGAGTTGTGCTTTTTTTTGTTTGGATTTTTTTTTTTTTTGATTGAAGATATAGAACTCAGGAAATTCAAGCGGAACTACTGACAAATGCAGGGGACTTGCCAAGAAGAAAGTAATCCTTACAATTATGTAGGTTTTATTTTCTGCTTTAGACCATAATTCCCTCTTTTCAGGTTCTGAATGATTCACTGCTACTGATTGCAGAGTCCTACCTGTATGCACAACCACTGTTACTGTGTTTTAGATAAAATATATATTCTGAGGGTCACACATAAAAATGAGTGATTTAGTAGAATTAAATGTAAGCAGAACAATGACCATTAATCTGTTGACCACAGATTGCATTCAAAAGGTAGCATTTTATTGTTTAATTTGTATGAAACCTGCTGCCGCTGTAATCTGGTGCTTCACCTGGACATAGCAGGGTTTAAATGACCCTTATTGATATTTCCTCCCCCCCTTTCCCCCCCAACTCAAGGTCGCATTACAGTAGAAGGTGATGTGTGGCAAAGAAAATTATAGCAATAGATGGTTTGGGGACTTGCATAGCAAACACATAATTGTTTCTGGGCCTCTTTGAAATAGTTGCCTATCTCCAGCTATAATGATACACCAGAGAGACAAATCGAAACCTGGTCGGCTCAATACCGGGGTTTTTTTTCTTAATCAAAAGAATATATTCCTGCTGCAGAGCCAGTTGCTAGCTCCAAGAAAGGCAGGCAGGAAAGCGCTGGTGGTCCCTCGGTAGCATTTCCCTGCAGGAATGGTTTTGATGGCTGTGCAAGGAGAATACCATCTGCCTTGGAGGTGGTAGAGGGAACTGTGTAACACGGGACTCCCAGAGGGTTCAAAAATTGTAGGGCATTTAGAAGTGTTGAGGAGAGAGTGAGGAAGGGCAAGGGGAGTTTCTTCTGTGGAGAAGCAAGCCAGTGAAGCAAGGTGTGGATGCCATTTGTCTTCTATATTTCCTGCCATCTCAGTATGCCCTGGCTATTGCCTCTGAGGATTTTTACTAGACTATCTTCTTCCTATCCCCATAAGTCATTAGTGACTTACGATATGGCATCCTTTGTGGCCTCTGCAGGCTTAGCTGTAATTTAGATCACTACACCAATATGCTAACTAGCTGCTTCCTCCAGTTGTCCTTTACAGACTCTGTAGTTGCCTTTGCCTTTCCTCCTTTTGATGAGCTTCAGGATTTTACAGTCTTAACGGCACACCGTCCTAAGTGCTCCAGCAGGAAGGTCTAGGCCTAGAAATGCAGCACGTTTTCTTGATGAATTGATCTCTCATGCAGGCTGCAGAACTGGTCTTTGTGACTGTGTCTACTGACCGCTTAGATCTCGTGGGATATCTGTTGCCTTTTAGCAGTCTCCTTCTGGTGTTCTTTGAAAAATGGAATTTCAGCTCCACTTGATCTACTACTATTTCACCCTTCCTGGAGCATGTGAAGCTTGAGGTGCGTCTCAGCTGATCCCACATACCTGAGAGCACAACTTTGTTCATATCTGAAAGAAAACCTGATTTTAATAGCAAATTATACAACTGGAAAAGAATCAACCAAACAAAAAGGTTCTATGTGCATAACATACTCATGCACAAATGCTATGGAATAGTGAATATTGTTAGTGCTGGTAATTGCTTGTATCTGTATAACACAAACTCTAATCATGGTCCATGTTGCATTATCTCCTGATCAGGAGGTCACTGGCTATAATTCCCCTTATTAGCCTAGGTCTGAAATAGACAAGTGGATATGGGAGTCATTATGTTCAGGAGGATTAAACAATAAATTGCTTATTGGAAAGCATGAAGTCACTGTGAGGGTGCTTTAAGATTGTGAAGTTGTGGAGCATTCAGAGACACATTCTGCTCTAAGGAATTGGTAGGACAGTTTCCTGCATCCTTTAGTATAAGGTGTCCCCTGGAAGCAATATGAATTGATCCTGAAGCTTAATAAGCACATTGTACATGCAGGTAGAAGTATTTGTTGCATCAGCACCTATACCAAATAACAGTAAGAGGGGGGTAAGTTCAGTCTTCACCTTCTGTGCAGCTGAAATCAACAGAAAGAACAAACGTTTTTATTTTACATCAGAGTTAAGGGTGATGTTTAATTCATGTTGAAATGCTTCGACCTCTAAATTTTCTTGTTTCATTACAATACTTCTTAAAAAGACTTAATAAAAACCTCAATTCCCATGATTACCCCTTCAGAGATGTCACAGTATATCGCAGCTGCAGAGGAAGTTCTGCACAGCATTAATTATGCACTGCAAATGTAAAGAAAGCACTTGACATTTTTCCCAGATCCATACTGTGCTGTTTTACTGCCTTTTTTTCATTATCCTTATTGATTGAAAAACTATGGTTTGAAAATTTGTTCCAGAATTTGCATTAGGTGTATAGGATTTTCCCTTTTCCATAGATAAGGGCTAAAAAGAACAGCCATATACTGTCTCTAAAGACTTTTTTAAGGCCATATCTGAAGAACTGTAACTTAACATGACTAATGAGATCATTAGCAATTATTTCCTGTGCTTCCTTTCCAGGAAACAAACGGTAACATTTTGTTTGTCCATTGATTGCATTATTATTAAATAAGACCCAAGTACAACAAACATGATACAACACTGCCATTTCACAGCATGGTCAAAAGACTATTTGATTTTGCAGTACGCTCAGGAGCTAATTATGTTTGGGTTCTGGTGCATACACAGAGCTTTAGCACCATTCAGGGCCAGTTAGCTTCACAGCCTTCAATCCCTTCAAGAAGGTGGAAAGTCCCATATTTTAAAAAATAATTAGCTGCAATAGAAATCAAAGTAAATTTGGCTTTAACTATTTTTATGCAGCTGTGCTAGGCCTCTAAAAGTGGTATTCTTGTTTTATAAATCAGAGAACTAAGATAAAGAAATAAATACCACGTCATAAAGGGAATCGGTAGCAGAACCAGTGGTAGAAATGCACATCTTCTAATACAAAGCCCATCTTTCTTCCATGATTCAGAGGAATTTAGCTGCAGGAAGCTGCAATGCATTTTTTCTGCATGCCTTGAAATACAGAAGCAGCAGCAGAATGTAACTTTTCAGTTCATTTTGAAATTTAATTTCAGGTGTCACAACAGATGGAACAATATACGTAATGAGCAAAGGAAGTTGTTCTCTTCAGCCCTTCTTACCAAATAAAGAATAAAATGTTTTGAAGAAATAAGTGGGAACCTGCTAACAATACCCAGCTCTTCCTAAAGCACAAGCTTGCTCACGCTCGCCAGAGTCCTGTTCTGAACAAATAAACAACCCCTAAGTGAGAGCCAGAGATTAACCACATTCCCCTGAGAAGTTTCCAAAGCAGCAGCATCTTTCAGGAGAGTAATTTGTCTAAGAAGATGGCAACATATACTTAGTCTCAGTGATACAGATCCTAGCAAGTCCACGAACAGAGGGAGGATCCTTTGTTACCTCTATTAATGCTAGAATTATTTTTGAATAGACCTTTCTCCTCTCTCTGGTCTTGATCTCCATCCCTTGCAGCTGCACATGATATTAACCATGAAGATATTTTGCTTGGCTAACAGGGAGCAGTACTCTCTCTGGATGGAATTTCCATACAGAAATCTGATAAAAGGATGACAATATAAATTGAACTATAATATATTATTTGCATACTGTAATTGTAGGGATACTTTGAAAATATGTACTGTGCTTCCAGCTTTCATTTAGGTTAATTACATACTGACCTATCAGTTAAAAAGATATCAAGAAGGATTCCTTCTGCTTGATGTGCTGTATTAAGGTTCACAAACAGCTGTTGCGGTAAGGTAAGTTAATTTGGAATGATCAGCGCTCATATTATGCAACCTAGGCGTGGAATTAACAATGCTGAAGATGCTTGTTATCTCATTTTGCCTTGATATATTTGTCTTTAAAATAAAGCTTCACAACAGCAACCACTGTATAATGAAAAGCAGGGAGAGCTCTGTCTCCTAAATTCAGAGATTAGTATTAGTGCTAGCTCTGAGCAAAAATGTTTACTGCCTCCTGGTAAAATTGTGTCCAAGAGGGTGTACCAGCTCTTTTTCATGAAGGTATGTAGCTTTGAAATTTTCCCATGATGAGTGACTTTTGTCTTTGTAGGTGCATAGGCACTTGGAGTGATGCCCAGGTCAGGCAGTCGATCTTTGGGAGTGCTCGTCATGTTGCTGTGCTCTGACTGTTGGCTGGTAGTAACAGGAAGGGCTGTTGGTAAGGCAGATCAGTAGGGTAGAAAAAGCATGTCTGGTTTGGGGAAGGAGACCCTGTGGGGGAATGCAGAGTGGGACTGGAGAGAGAGCGTAAGAGAAATTACACCTCAGTCTTTCAGTTGTTAGTCACGTGAGTAACCATGCTAAGATCTCTAAGCAGAATCCACTGAAGGGATGAGGGACCATAATTTCCATTGACTTTAACATGAATCACAAACGCTCAGTTTGTCAGCGTTTAATCTCAAAATTCAGAGAGGAATAAAGCCTGAAGGTTTGGGTCCCTTCTGAAGGTTCTGTTGTTCTCTCATGTAGCAGATGCCTTTGGAAACCAGAGAGTGTTTTTTGTCTTAGAATTGTAGAATACTTTATTGGAAGAGACTTCTAGAGATCATCTGGCCAACCCTTGCTCAAAGCAGGGTCTTCAAACCTTTCACAACACCCTTATAAGACTGGGCATATGGGAGTAGTTGGAAGATCTGTTAGGCAGGACCATTTTCTTCTGGCTTGAGATAAGCAGTAAGTGGAAAAAAATAACACCTTCAAATACTGAGCACTTAGGCTCTCCATAGCTAGCATATAGTACTAATTTAAATATTAGTGTTGAAACACAATGATAATAGCTGGTATGATAGTTACTGTTGTTGTAACTTGTGATTCTTACTCTTGCAAGCTGCCCAGGTAATGAGCAGGGTGCTGTGGCTGTTGGGAATGGAATTTCCAGTGGCTAATATCTGTGGAAAGGTTTTGGATCACAAAAAGGCTGGATAAATAAAAGCAGCAAGTTAAATCATTGCAAACTGGTAGGCTAAAAGAATTATGATTTTTCTGTAGCATGATAGCTAAGTATTTTAAGTGTTGAGTAGGCCATTTTTTGACTTTAATTAAAGTCTTTATGTTAGAGTCATTAGAAACAACATGCAAAGTCAAACTTGCACAGCTCTTCACATGTAAAGGAAATAAAGTTGTATAACATCACAGAAATGATGACTCGAGTGTGCGAGATGTTCTTGCAATGTGCACACAACTGAATCAAGTGAAACGTGAAATGCAAAAATAATAGATCTTTAGTATTTAAGAGAGGGCCCCTACTTGAGGACGTATTTTTGGTCTTGCTTTAATCTGTGTGTACAAGATAATTGGAGAAGAAAACGTCTACACTTTGGAAGATTAGTGTAGATATAAACACTCTTCTAAGCAGAACACCTGCCTGCGTTGGCAACTGTTGCTACTGCAAAAATTAAACCAGTATCCTTATTTCTAATCACACCGTTAATATGTTTGATGAAAGATATGCATAGTATTCATTAATGCTCTGTAGGATAAAAGGAGTTGAAGTTCATTAGCTGGGCATAAGATTTCTGAAAGCTATAAATTTTAATGTTTTAATGCATAGCACATTGTGAAGGAACTCTGCTTTTTCTTTTGCTGGTGAAAATACAGTAAATCCACGGTGACCTATGGTTATATGAAATTAAGAATGGCAAATGTTAGGCAGCTGGGTGACTCACTTTTTGCTTTATATCGATGCTGTAAGTAGTTTGAAGCACATCAAAAGTAGGGCCCAGGTTCTCTTTGATGCCATTTGGGTCAGTTGAAGGAATGGATGGAATGCTTTTTTTAACTGGAGACCCTGCAGCATAACTTTCAAATACTGGCTCAGGATATGGTGCTACCTAGCAAAGGTACTGTCTTGTTTTGAGGTCTGCATGGGTTAAACACTTCTCCAATGAGCAGTTCTCTTCTGTTACGTTTTTCGCTTTTCATCAGGGCTTATCTACTGTGTTTTGATATGCAGTTTTTTGACTGTGCTGCCAAGCAAAAGATCTGAAAGCATGTGAACTGTTGCATGCGAGTTACTATGCTAAACTTGGCGTTCTATTAAATGTATAGAATAACTGGTTTTGCACCTCATGGAGCTGAACCATTTTGTAGTCAAGAAAAGAATGCAAGTAGAATACTTCAACATTGCTTTACTAATCCGGAGGAGTGCAAAAAAAGATCCGACTTGAGAAAGATACTTACTCTCTGACTGTCAGCGGCCTAGTCTGTCGCAGTTCAGTCATCGAAAAGTACGAGTTGCCTCTTTCTTTTGCCATAGCAGAGAGACTGGATTAGAAATAGCATTTGAATGGAACAAGTAGTAATCACAAAACAACTGCAAAACCAGTATTTTCACTTTATTTTATCTTGAAATAGATAAAGCAGAAGAAGACAATAAAGCTTGTTCTGAATTTGTACCTCCACACCTGATATCTAGGGAAGACTCTAAGAAGGCTATTTAGGGAGACCCCACTCCTTGATTTTGGGGGGGGGGGGGAATAGGGGGCAGGGAGAGAAGAGAGAAGTGCAGGGTTCATGACAATGATGTTTTTGGATCAGATCTGGAGCCCAAGCTAGCATCAGCTGTAGTTCTTAGTTTGTCACATCAATCTTGCTTGGTAGATACTAAAAATTTAACCTGATACTCTTTTTGTATTGTTACAAATTTCATTGTTTGAACTGTTTGTTCAAGAGCTCAATGTTTGAGCTGTTAAATGAATGTATCTGACAGCTTTGGGGTTTTGCTTAATTTGTGTAACAGCTTTTAACATAAAAAGATATCACTTGCACTCTAAAGAATGGTCATATCACATGCAAAGCTTAATGAACTTTATAATTTTGTGTCTAGCTGTTGCCTGATTAGCTCAAACATACCTCAGTATTGTCCATGTTGATGCTTTTCATAACAAAACATTCCACGACACACTATGAGCTATTGCTGTAGTGATCCTGTAATGAGACTTGCCTCTGGAATGGAGGGGAAGTTTCAAATAGTGAAGACCTGAACTGTGGGAATACCTCTTAATCGGTGGGGGCAGGATTGTCTGTTTTGCACAGCAAGGCTGGATGATAAAACAGGAGGTGCTGAGTAGAACTGAACATTGCATTATCCCCTTAGAATATATTTCTCTGCTTCAGTGAGTCACTAAGCAGTAAACCTTCCTGCTGAGCTGTCTAAAGGGTATTGCCAAAAAATTTATAGCATATATGTAACCAGGGAGAAAAGGATTCTGTCACTGTTATATGCTCTGTATGTTACATTTTCATCTATTGTGTATCGTGGGGGTAACTGATACAGGAGAACAAGAGAGAACAAGACCTGGTCTTTCATTGTTTCCTCATGGCTGGGGTTAATGGAGTGTGCTTCCCTCAGTCTCGATGTTTATCAGGAGCATTAAATCTCTTCCTGATGTTGGAAAAGAAATGATAAAACACGATGATGCAAGCTGTAGGAGACAAAGGACTTGTGCTTGGAAAGCTGGCTTCACGTGTGTTCTTTCTGCTTCCGTGGCCAACCTGATGCCTTAGACACACCACTTCCAGTTTTAGGAAGATGATGTGCTCTGGATTCATGGTGCCTGAGGTGCCGAAGTCAGGCGTTTGATTGCCCTTGATCTCTTATATGCAGAGACATAGGCCTGTCTGCCAGGTCATTCATACCTTATGTTTACATAAAGAAAACGAAACTAATGGCACTTTTAAATGCTTCTCTTTGTTTTGGCGTTACCTTCACTCTGTTGTTTGTAGGCACAGCTCAGACGGATAGTCCTATATCAGCTCATTCAGATTCTGTGACTGATGGATAATGCATCTGCTTCCTCTAAATTGGCATGCTAAGATGAGATTGTGAGTGTCTACATAACTGGAGTCAAGAATATGCATTTAGCCCTTGCTTGGGTAATCAATCTCACAGACTCAATAGGAGGCATGGTACAAAAATAGAAAAGAGAATCTGAAAAGATGTGGGATGATTTCTTTAGCATAAATGTGGTTTCATGTCACTTTATTTCCATGATTCACTATGTCTAATATAAACTAAAAGGCAGAAGAGGACTGTATTTTTCTGAGGGTGGAATTAAATATGAATAAATTTAACAGGGATTTAAGCTACAGATAGCTATAGTGGAACTTTTTGGGGGGTTAAGTCTGACACTTACCCTGTCATTATTGACTTAAAAAAAAAAAAAAAAAAAAAGCTTCAGCTTTTTATTCAGCAGTGGCACCAAAAAAAAAAAAAAAAGGCAGAAAAGGGTCATTTTAACCATCTGTCCCACTCTGTATAATTCTTATTCCTGGGATGAGCTAAGCACCTTGTGGAATAAATAATAAATGTAAATTATGTCCCAAATGGCTCCCACTGTAACATCAGTAGAGGTGGTAACAGAAGCAGGGGAGGGAATTGAGGAATAAGCTGTAAAAATAGAGCTTTACTTAAAAATGTAGTTGAGTCATGTTTACCACTGTTTCAGTGACTTATCCTTGCATCTTTCAAGCTGTCTGCTAAAAATGAGGAGTTCTGCACTGAGCATATCACCTTGCTTGTCTGGAGACTATGTTGCCACAGTGCCTAGAGGCCTCAGCTGGGACTGAGATCATGCTGTGCTGGTATGGTACAAATGAGGGAAATTTAAGTCAGTGCTTTCCCAAGAGAGCTCAACTGAGAAAAACCTAGCTGTGATGACAGTTGTGGTTAGTTCTCTGTGAATGCATACTTAAACTGGAAAAAACTAGCTACTGTCATAAAGAATATAAAGTATAAAATACTCCTATTTCTGTTTTGCAGTTGTCTTTATCTGTACTGATGTATGATAGAAGGCAGCAGAGTAGTCTGCTACAAAATATCCACACGCAGAGCATATGTATTTTATTTGCCTTTCCTATTAATAGTGATTGTGCTTGGATTTGTTTTTATTTATCTAGCACATACTACAGTCAATTCTGAGCACACTCATTTTGTAGATTTATCTGACCAGCACTGAAGGGCAATCTGTGTTTTTCCTTTCTCTCATATCCTTAACATTTGGTGGGAGGGGGTTTGCAATTTGAGCATTTTTCTGGCCGCAGGACTCCATCATTGCAGGCTTTTTTCTAAGTAATTCCTCTTTACATTCTGCTCTGAAATCCCACTGGATGCCCGCTCAGCAGTGCATTAACTTCCGAATATTGAAACCAGCAGGTATGGTGAGACTGCAATATTCCAAACAGAGGAGGAGAGAGACTTGGTGCGGTGTATAATATCTGGCTCTGGATATGATGTATTGGAGAGATAACCACTTCCGAGAGTTGCTTAGGATACAACCATTTGGGGAGAAGTAACTAGGACTTCCAGGGTATGTGAAAAAGACAGGAGAATGGTGATGTGCCAAGTGATGGAAAAAGGAAAATGAGAGACATTTCTCGACTGGTAGTTCTGCTTTTAAGACAAGATGGGTCTAATTCTAAATCCCAAAATATTGCTTGGCAAGGGTATAAGATGAGAGATGCTCATCCTAGATAGGTTAAGTCGTTGGCTGTGATATGATCGGACCGTATATTATGTTCAAAGGTTTCTGTAACAAAGTGTGACATTCAGTGGAAAAAGAAAAACTTGGTAGAAACTGCATGAGCATATAAAATAGGTTTGGGTAGGTCAGAGAGGCAGGAGGAGGAGTGATTCTAGGCTAACTCACAATAGCTTCTTGTCAAGCCCCATGGAATTAATGCTTTGCTGGACAGTAGACATGCATGAATGTGTATTGGTGTAGGGGAGAAGAGAGAAATAAACTGCAGTCCAGAAATAGGATTCTGGAACAAGGTGTTTTTCATCTTCTTGGATGGAAAAAATTGCTGAGTAGTAACTTCTCTACAAAGTCAAGGGAAGCCAACTTTCACATAAGTTCTCTATAGGGAGCAGTACAGAACATGATATGGTAAAGAATGGCCTTTAAGGGAGTAGTTTCCTTTTCTTAGGAGGGCTATTGAAATAGAAAACCTCCCTGGATATAGCGAAAAGGAAATTCAAACTAGTTATATTGCTGATAATCTTCTCCCGAAACACCTTTCTCATTTGTCTGACAAGCAGGAAGAGAAATGCTAATTCTGCCAATAAAAACTGTTTCCTTGCTATGCTTCATTTCTTTGCATATTTAATTCACTCTACATCTTAAAATAGCTTTCTGCTGTTTGTCTAGGTGGCCTTTTGTTGCTTTATCTGTTTTTGAATTGATTTTGCAAGCTTTCACTCACTTCTGTTTTACATCAAGGCCTGTGGGGATAAGGGGATTGTGCCTTTTCTTCTCCTTCCTCTGCTTCTTTTGCTTCCTCTTCTTCCCCTTCAAAGCATTTTTTTTTCGTGCAACATTGAGCTTATCAGTTGGGTCTTTTAATACTCCAAATGGGAGTTTTGTAATGGGAGCCGGGAAGCAACACTGTAAGACAGTTGGCCTGTATGACTAATCAGATAGAGAATTCAGACTGCAAAATAGCAGAGCCTTCATGCTTGATTGATGATAACAGCAGCCAGCTGACTTACAGCCCTTACTGCTAGCATCCTCCACACCGTCAGAGAGGATTTCCAGCATTGTACAACAGATTTGTCCAAGTAGGCATAATGCTGAGTTTTGTTTAATATGACATCAAAAACAAAAGAAAAGGAGATCAAGCTGGATGGTTCCCTGAATTTGCTCAAAAATGCAGAAGTGGAGGATTCTTGAAGGAGGCTTGATTGTCCCCTACATGCATACTTTCTCCACAGAGGTGAATTAATTGCTGTACTCAGCACAGTGTAAAGAATTTCTCCTATTCCTAATGACCTTTACCGTGGAGCTTGTTTTCCTTTTGGCACGTCTCCCAGAGCATAGGCAGGGCTAACTTCTTTGGCTAGTAGCAGCTATTCTCTTCGAGTCAGGGCTTATGAAACTGGCATTACGCATAAGCCTATAATTCATAGAGTGAAATAAAATCTCTTTAATGGAATCCTTAAAAAAGGAGGAAGAGATGCATTTGTTTAGTCTAAATATAACTTAATTTATTTTGTCTTAAAAGACTGCAAATAGTTTTCAGAAAACTTTTTTTTTTCTTTTCTAATGACGTAAACTTCCTGTAGTATGCACAAAGCCATGAATCGTACTGTTACGTTGCTGCAGCAAAAAGAACAGGTTGAGGCAGGAGAACTTTCAGAAGGATGGACATTCTCCTGGATGAAATCATAATCTGTTCGAATCTCAGGAGAGTCATTCCACTGTTCCTGTTTTATAGGAAAGTAAGGAGCCAAGAATATGGATGTTTCTAACACATACTCATAGTGATATATTTTAGGGACATTAAGTCTCGGGTGTCTGAACCCTAGATTATGGTTTGAAGGATGTGGGCTGATTGATCACATTCTGTGTCACTGCAAAAACTGTCTTTTTTTTTTCTTTTTGCTTTGTTTGTTTTAGTAGATATCATTTTGACCACTCTTCTTAGTATATCTACTAAAACAGAGGCAAAAGAAACCTAAAATGACGTCTATCAACTGGATGCTTGATTTAGCCTTATGTAGATAGTGTTTGAAACAGAATGCCATTGGATGCATAAGCTGCTAATATTCAAGATATCTCAGTAATCAGACTTCAGTTGCTGCATGGAGATATGTACTCTGATTTATTATCTGTAGAGAGAAAGTGTAAACCGTAAATAGCTGGTGATTCTTTCTGTCCAGAATTGAGCTTTGTGTTTTTTACCTAAAACTCAAATGCCCATTGGACCTTATGCTTGAGAGAAAAGTGTTAAGTACTGATTTTCATTTAAGGCTATATACTGAAAATTCATTGTTAAGTTGTTCGCAGTAGGGAACTTCTTGTGTGAAGAACTAAAATAGAAGCTTTCAAATCATTCAGTACTGGCAGAGTAAATGACATCAGCAAATGATTAAGTTTTTGTTCTATGACTAATTCATTGGTAGCCATCCGTCATTTCCAGGTCCATTATTGATAACAAAAAGATTTCAGCATAAAAGGGAGCTTTACCAAAGGCTAATAGCCTTCTCTTCCTGTGTGCTTCACTCCGTGTTGCCACAACCTAAGCCACAGAAATACAATTACAATATTGAATGACTGGAATATATGAGACAGTTTGGGTTTTGGGAAGTGAATTTATTGCTATGATGTAGAGACCTGCCTAAGTGGCTGAAAGCTAGGTGTCTGTGGCAGGAGTGATAGCCCATCCCAAGCGACTTTGCTGAGGGGAAGATTGCATGGCACTGCGTGTTGTCTGACCGTGGTTACTCATTCAGAACAGTTTGCCTTCTGATCTACTTGGCACATAAGCTTAACATCCAACTTAATATAGAAATGAAAGTTGGGTACTGTGTGTCAACCTGCAACGGAATCTAACAGCCATCTTGATGATATCATAAAATACAAACCAAATTCTGGTGTATGGCTTAAAACATACCAGACTGCACCTCTTAAACTGTTGTGTGAATGTTCTGTTATATATGTGCATTACCTAAAAGAAGCAAAGCTCTCAAATATTTTAGACTCTTTATTTTCCATCTACTATGAAATGCATCTGTAGAATCTATTTATAAGCAGGGTTTGAACTGATGAACTTGGCTTATGCTGTACCTCCCAAACAGATGCCAGAGATAGTCCATCAGTCCAGTTAGAAAGACTTCATAAACCTGGCGTGGCTTGGATGCTGCATATTCAGTGCTGTGCTAGGTCAGTAGTACTCCATGCTTGACGTGTGTTTGACATGTGGGAAAAATCCTAAATGTAAAGCCTGGGTGGAGCAAGGGATGTTCTGGCGCTGTAACCATTATGAAAATGGAATTTTATGCCATTTTGCCCAGTGGAAGCAATGACACAATCTACTTCATACTCATTTTTTATATTTTTCAGGTTAGGCATATCCACTACACAGCTCTGAATGGCAAATTAATTTAATCTGAGGCTTTTGTGATTGACTTGCTCTCCTGGGGCTATGAATCAAAACAATTGATATTTAGCTTGTTTAAACTTGAAACGTGCCCAAGCTTTTGGCTCTGAGCATTTTGGCTGTGGAGCTCTGCCCCAGTGAGGAACAGATGAGGCAAGGAACATTTTGTCATTTTAATTTTTTCCTGGGGACATAATTGGGATTAGGATTGCAGTCCTCCATTGCTTTGGTGAAATGAGCTAGGTGGTACAGAAACTTTATATAAAATAGAGTCCGAAACAAGCAATCTCCTCTAACCAAAATGTGAGAATGCAGAGGAACAGTCGTACCATTAGAAAGGTTAGTTCTGGTGTTCAATTAGAAGTAGCAGAAGGGAGACAAAGGGACGCGGAACAAGATGTGCTGGTTGGAAACAGCAGTAACACCTTATAATGAAGCTTTACTGTCTGTTAACAGTAGCGCTTGTAGTTTGTCAAGCGAACAGTGTTCCAGCATGCACCAGGAGCCAGTCCTTGCCCTAGTGATCTCAGAGCAACATGCAGGAGTGGATTCAGTTTCCATTCATGTTTACTTACTGTAATTCCCTATGGGGAAATGTACTAACATGAGCAGTGTCCTTGGGGAAAATGCAGAAAGGATGTAGGAGAAGGGAAGTATGATGAGCTATACTAGACTTGGGATTGTATAGGAACTATTGAGGAATTGTGATATGGTAAAAAATCATGCCTGTTTACAGTTCCTGCACCTGAGAGTGCAAATATAGTCTTAAAATATTGCAGAGGTCCAATCAGTAGAGAAACAGATACATTTTCCTGCTATGCTTGCATCGTGTGTTTCGTATTTTGTCCATTACCATTGTACTCTTCACTTGCAGAGATCTTTAAAAATCTTTCCTTGGATCTCTTTGCTAAAATCTCCGCTTTAATCTTCAGAGGAATCTTACCCACCTAAAGCTACTCCTTGCTGGTTAGTCCAGGCAGAGGTTGTTCTGCTGGAGTCTTACTTCCTGATGCAGACAACACGCCAGCTCTGGGTGCGAAGACTTCATTATTATTAGATTAAAGTCCACTTGCACCGTTTTTGGCACTGAAAAGCATTTGATTCAGCAGTATCATCAAAAGGAAACACAAAGGCTACTGTCCTTTATCTGAGAACTTTCATACCTTTTTTTCTTCAATGAGGTGTCTTCATTATTATTGTCTCAAGGTCCAGTATTTCCACAAGCCCTGGAATTTCCAGTTTTAATCTCTTTGCCTCAGATGTTTCTTGTCAGTGAAGGGACGCTCAATATCAGGCAGCACTGATTTGTCTGTATCAATTTCTTCTTCCTTAGGGTCTGTCTATTTTTATTCCATAGTCAAAAACTATTTTTAATATTTGGAATTCAAGCTAGTCTGGTTTTGATGAGGTACACAGGCCACAAGATTCATGCATCAATGTAATTTAATGAATTCAAAACTAACTTCTTGAAATTTTTTTTTAATCTTTGCTGTTAGCTGTTCTGTAAAAATTCTGTTGGAAAAATTGTTTGCCTGAATGCTGGAGGAAGTAGAGATAGCATGAAAACTGCTGAGATCAATAAAATTACATAAATAAAAAAGGTTGAGGCAACTATTCTAACCCTGCTGTAATTATAAGGTTAAAAGGCACAATACAAATTCTGCTGAGACTCTAAGTCATCTCTTAAAGGATGGTAGTTTCAAAGCAGCTCTACTCAGATTTGCTGGGCTGCTCAGTGGAACCTACTTCAAGGCACTAATCTATAAACTTGCAAAATGTTTAATATTAAACAGCAGCTCTACTGTCCTAACCTGCTTTTGCTTTTCCATCTGCTCATGAGTGGCAGAATTTTTTACAGAGAAAAAGAGTAGCGTGCATTTTATAGAGAGTCATTCAATGTAGCTGAATGGGTACGGAGTTCAATAATAGAAAATACTGCTTTGCTGCTTTAGCAAGGGAGGTATATGAAACCCATGGAAAAATGCCAATAAAACCAAGACAAGGTTTCATATTATATTCTTTTTTTTTTCCCTTCTCAGTCATTCAATGAACACTTTGAGGTAAGACTAATATCTCCTAGCCATCCTATGATTTTATGTGCTCTATAAAGCCAGGTCTATCAGAAAAATGCTGGGTTACTTGAAGTATACCTACTCAGTGTATTTGCCAGAATACCAGCAACAGTTCATCATACACAAATGTGTAATAGAAAAATAGTAATTAACATGCTCTATTAGTATGCGTTATTACTAGCAGAGGGATTGGCTGGGTTTTCTTCTTCATCCAGACAGGCACCAGCCATCCTTAGAATATTGCTTGGATCTGCCAGGAGAGGGCACTTGTCATCCAGAGTGGACAACCTCTTCCTAGGGTCCTGCCCTACCCCACTGGGCAATTCTCGAGCTGTGGCAGCTTCAGGCATTAGCCCAGACAAAAGCTTGACACTTTTGTCCCTTTCGAGGGAAGGTGGTCTGCTCTTATGGGTGGCCATTCCTGATGGCAGTTTGGCTAATAAACGGTAAGTGACCACCATAAAAGGGGAACCTTAGGATTAGCTGCAAGAGTTTATCTTCATCCTCCTCTGTCCTAACTGGGTTCCTGGCAGATCTAATTTTATTTATGTTGTGTGGGGTTAATGGCTTGACAGGTACAGGGATATTAATAAATAATTCTTAATTACAAGCTGTACTGAATTGCTCAAAGAGGAGATAATATCTCTCTGATGATATTGTGCATAACACAGCTAGACTACCAGGTTGTAAGGGATAAAATAATAATTTGCACAGTCAGATGTTTTGAAACCACAGAGGCAGGTAACAAGATTTGAGCACTGTTGATTCATCTGTTAGCAGAACCGGAGTACAGGCAGCAAGTTCAGCAAAATAACCTGCTGCTGTGTCAATTAAATCTCTCTAGTAAACAATCCAAACAAGTTGAATTCTGCTTTAGGCATTTGGTGCCTGTTTTGTTTTCTTTTTCTTTTTTTAATAGCCGTAGCTTATTCACTACTAGACGATTCTAATGATTAAATATTACTTGGTATTTTATATCTCCAAAGCACTGTCAAACAAGACTTTTCAGGGACTGTTGCGTTAGATATCCAAATGATCCCAATTTTAGAGATGGTTAAAATAAACACTTAGCAAGCTCAGTTTTAATCAAGAGGCAAAAATGGAGAAATTTTTGTATGCCAAGCATTATCCTGCTTGGACCACTATATCTTGGACACTGCCAATCAATCATGAATATATATTACATATGTTGGAAGAACAGTTGATTTAGCATATGAAAAATGACTGGTTGCAGCAAGTGGGGCTAGCTGGGTTCTATGCTTCCCCCCTCGCAGTAGCACCTCTGATGCCCAGTTGTAGACCAGTATTACATTTAGGCTTTAGAAACAGGGATTTATAACCCACTGTTCAAGATTTTGAAGCTACTGTGAAGGATAGGAGTTAAGATCCAAACTTAATCTCTCTGTGCTAGCTTAATTAAACTTGGTTCTTCTGTATTTATAGAAGCAGAAGAACTCATTTAACTCATTATAGAGACGTATTACAGGACAGTGCCTTAGGTTAGTTTCTTCCATTGTGAACTGTGCATGAGTCGGGTATGTTTAAAACTTAATGTTTCTGTTGCCTCATGAAATTTCCAGGTGATGTCTGAGACTGCAGTGTACCCAGTTTCTTTCTTGTCCTGGAGAACTTCCAGAACAAATCAACAAAAGTTGGTTGCAGGCAAAACAGACAGCTTTAGAAGACCCATCTGAAGTGCAAAATACCATAAAGACTGGAACTGTCTTAGCTTGTAATCTGAAACTATCTTTTACACAATGTATTATAATGTAGGACCACATGGCCTATCCCTGTTTAACTTGCTAAAAATACAGTATGCTCCAAAATCTGGCTCGAGTTTCTCTTCACAAGCTCTCTACTTCTCACGTTGTCATGAGAGCTTGCAGCTCAATACTGAGAAGATCTTAAAACAAAACAAAACAAAAAATCCCTCTAGGCTCAGTGTTGTTGTGGGGGAAGGATAAACCCAAAGTCACTTTACCAATTTCTCAAACAGAAAACTAGTGTAATGTATTACAGGGCATATGCAGAAAACTGGAAAATTGATGCCGCAAAGTGTTCAGAAGCATCACATAATTTACAATTCACTGTGGATCATATAATCCCTATATTACCTTGCAAAAGGCATCTTTTGACTGCAAGACTCTTCAATGGTCTGTCTGGAAACGACAGTATTGCACCATGCTGCAGGGAGGTCAGAAAGCTGTTGCTGTGCAATACTGCAATATTTGACTGTACTGCAGATGCTTGCTGCTGCTGTGGTAGAACATCTAGATTCATTATCCAGGATAGCAGGTAGATTCCTCCTGGGTGTAACGTTGTCCTGGGAGAGTACGACTGCAAGTTTGCCTCTACTTGCACTTTTCCTAGGCATCAGGTTTTGGCCACTGTTGGAGCTTAGGAGTCCAGAGTACAGAAGCAGGTGAACTTCTTAAGGCCAGTCTTTATACTTCGTTAGACTTGCAGTGGAGTTGAATTTGTTCCAGTCACTACATACAGTTTTAGGTATTTTAGTGGGAAATTTCACACCCCTGAACTGTGACCTTTGGGCAGTAGCACTCATGCTCAGTTCTGTCGAGTCCGGTGGGACTAAGAGGGTGAGTACAGGCCACAGTTCAGCATCCATTCTTTTCTCATTATTTAATTCAACATGTTACCTCACTCAGCTTGTTCTTCGAAGTGAATTTTGAGCCATCTTGTTCTTTTATGTGTAACTTCCAAGTGCAAAGGGGAGTACTTCTCTGTGTAATGAGAACCTCTGCTAATACCAGTTGTCTGGGGCAACATGTTTAATAAAGGCTGAGAAATTTAAGTCCTAGGACTACCTGTGGGAAATGATTCTGAGTAAATTGGTGTAATAAACTAAGAAAGCATAACACTTGGAATGGCATTTTCACCTTTGTTCATGTGTTTCTGGATAAAGAAGACTTATCTAGTAATAGAGCTATGGGTGAGGGGAGAACGACATTTCAAGGCGATGACTGGATAACTTGTATTACCAGGTAGGATTCCAGATGGACACTGTACCCAGTGAGCCCCCTTTGATTTGACTGCATCCTCCTTAATGGAATGGAAACATAAAATGATCAAGTTTCCACCTGTAGACATTCTTGGCTAAACCAGGAAAAAACATTTCCCTGCCCCTGAAACTCGTTTAATTATTTCAATTTAGCTGTGGTTCTAACAATTCCCACAGTTTCAGGTGCAGCTTGACAATATTAGTTGCTTTTATTTTACTCCAGTCTTCCACTTCTGTAACCGAATAAGAGAGTGACTATGTCTGATCCTACATTTAGTACCTGTGCTTGATTATGTATGTAGGTAACTGCTTATGCGCAAAAAAAGGAAATTTTAGTAAGATTTAGTGCACAATGGTTTGATATACCACAAGTACTTCCTACTATAAGCAGAGGGAAATACTGTGGTATCTGTGTCATAACATATTGACTTATTAATTGCAACTGCTACCCACGTAACATCCAGCAGCTGAGTTAATTGTGAAGAGCAGCGTACCAGGCTGTTCTTCATACGCTCTTTCCCTGGTAATGGAAAATTCCAGTTGTATTTTTGCTTCAGTGTGCTTGCGGGATAAGAATGAAACTGCTCTCTTGCTCTTTTAAACAGCCAAATTTCAGACCAAGAAAACCCCCCAAACTCCCCCTTCCCCTCCCCCCAAACCACCCTGTTTCTATACTGGATAAAGTGTTTGATCTAGTTACGCTGCTGTATTACATTGTTCCAATAAACAAAATGTTCATGGATTTTTTTCTGTTCCCAGCTTTCCAGATTCAGCCCATACAGTTTCTGCAGTCTATCTTTTAACAGACAATTAAAGTCTAATTTTATAGCAGAATCAGATGATGTGATCTTACTCATTTCTGGGATGTGAAAATTGTAATGTTAAATCAAAAAGAATATTATATACATTGAAGCGAAATAACTGAATTGCAAGATATGCAGGAAGTGCATGAAAAATCAGTGTGTTCCTCTCCTAAAATTCCATAAAATTTCAGCCGTAGCGCTATAATTTGAAACGCGCTCATTAAAGTGTATAAGCCTGTATGTTTATCTAACATAGTCACTCAAAGAGGAAAAGATGAGATCTTCCTATTCAGTTGCATTGCTCAGGCGGTGCACACAGCAGCTCCTGCTCCGATCAGCTGGCTCTCACGTGCATTCAAAGTACAGGTAACTACAACTACAGGTGCTAAATTTTCAAAGAGGCTCTGAAAATGACTGCAAAGATGTTTGCACACACCCATTTGTGTGTGCAGGAAATCATAAATGCATGTGAAAATATCTATTATCCACAGGCTGGAATTTCAATGGAAATTTTTCAGTTTTCCATTCAGCTGCATTCTTAGGAGTCAGCATGGTGATCAAAGAATAGGAACATGGATATGAAAATCAAAAAATCATTGCTAATCTCAAGTTTTGCTGTGGCTTTGACCTTGGACCATTTAGATTGTGTATCCTTTAGCAACTTCTGGTGATAACCTTCCCTTATAACATATCTTAAAAGTCTCTGGTTGAAAAAGCTCTATAAATGGTGAATATTTGTATTATAATGTCAGTAGTCACATTTCATTAAGCTCTTAATGATGAATGGAATTATAAAGTTTCTTCTGTTTTTCATATATTCAACATACCTGGTTTTTCAACATCAGACAGTACTTCCAGTTTTTGGGGGGATTTGGAACTTTCTTTAGAGCCTGCTTTGCTGGCAGCTGCCTGTGCAAGTTGTGAAGGGGGCCGTGACAGAATTCGGCGGGTTCATTATCGTTGCAAATTGTCAGTTTGGGATGTAGCGAGATCGCTTTACTTGCTCTTTTTGCTTTTGGCCTAAAATGAATCTTTCACAAGCACAGACTTAAGCGTAGTCAAGAAATGAAGATTTACAAAGAAATCCTGGAATTCTATGTTTGTGGTGTCTCCATCATATCCAGATTATGTACACACATATAATTAGGTATAGGAATGTATATACTCATTACGGCAGCCAGCTCCTGAAACTGAGCTTGCACTCAGAGTCCGTCTGAATGATTTCTTTTTGGATGATCATGTTGTTACAGATTTTAAAGCCTTCTCCTTCCTGACATTTGTGCTTTGAATTACTTTGAACAGTGTCCATAGCTGCAGCCCGTTAAAAGGGTTGGCTTTTGGTAGCAGACAATTGCTCTTTTTCAGGGGCTTAACCATTTGTTTAGGATTTTTAGGTGCTGAGTGGTTCATGTTGCATTGTAACAAATACAGACACATGCTCTGCGCAATCCATGCGAAGCAGGGAACATGCCAGTCTGCTGCATAGTAAATACGTACAAACAAGGAACACAGCTTTCTGAATCTCCATTGCTGCCTGGTATGTTCTCGTCAGTTCCTAATTAGCATGTGCTCTTACTATAATTTATTCATGATATTAATGAAAAAGGATAACGTGCTAATGGATATTGGATAGCAGAGCAAGAGATGTTATACCCCATACTCTCACGTTTGTAAGAAGGGGAGGAATGGCTGGAGTTCAGGGCAGTAGTTTAAGAACTGGAAGACCTACGCAAAAGGAAAGAAGAAAGTAGGATGATTGAGGAAGACCTATGAGGAAGCTTACGGGCATCCTATGAGTCTTCTGTGCTACTTGGCTTTCTGTGTTACCTTAGATAAGGTGATTAGTCCTAACTGCTCAACAGTCAGTGGGAATTTAGGTACCTGAAGAACATGGTGAACTTGAGTCTGAGTTCCTGTTTATTCCATCTCCCCTAGGCCGAGCAATGCTAGTAGCACTGCCTTAGCTCACAGGCGTGTTGTGAGCATAAATACATTACAGGTCACAAGGCACATTTTTGAGTAATGGAAGCCAAGTAAGTTCAATAAATGGTTGGTTTCTTGATTTGGAAAACCAATTGTGACCTAACTAATGTGACTGTTCTGTAAATCACCTGTCAAAGATTTAGGGATATCACATTAATTACTTTTATAAGGATTAGTGATACTTATTTGTAAAAACAGCATATTAAGTCTTATATGCCTTGCTTATGTCTCAGATTCTCAATTACCTACAAAACTAGTCAGGTTTGAGGGCAGACCTTGTGCTTGGAAGAGCAGCAGACAAAAACATGGGAGTCTTGCAGAATCCGAGTATACCCTCTAACATCCAGCTAGATTAAATACAATCAGAATAATGCATGTTCTCTATAGAAAATGTAAGTGTTAAATCCATTTAAAGTCTTGGCAGAGGACTATGTCCAGCACCAGCTATTACCGTGATTCTATTCAGCTTAATATATGCAAACCAGACAGTTTCAGTAAATTGCTCCTATAAAACTTTTGTTCCAGCAGCCAAGTTAATCATTTGACTCTTGATTGGAATGACTGTGGGTTTCCATGACAATTGGATGGGATTTGTGATTGACACACACGCATTAAAATCTGTCCCTCAAAACCATATATCTCAGATAACCTAATGAAAGCTCGCTTCATATTCTTAAACAATGTTACATGAAAAGATTGTCAGACTGGGACTTCTACCAGCAAAGATATTACAATTTGCAGGTCTTACCAACAGTGAACATGGTAGAGTAACATTAAGATAAGATTTATTGTGGCCTTAGCCTTAGATTTTTGATTCCATTAAATGTGAATTTTTATTCATATTAATTTAAACCTTCATGCTTTTGGTAATTTCTTTCAATTAACAGCGAGAGCAAAAATTACATAGTTCTTAGGCAATCAAATTTCCCAGCGTTTTCACATGAAGCTGTGTGTGGTTTACAATTGGAGAAGCTGTTTGGTCTTGTAACAATACGGTTGTGCATACACCAACTCTAAGGGAATCTGTCCTGTAGCTTTACCAAGGCTTGGACAGTGTTACCAAAGCTCTGTTGGTACCACTAAAGAAGGTATGTTAATAGCAGCGTTTCAGTGGAGTGCCTATTTGTTTCTCTTCTTTTAGTGTCTGGATGACCTCTGGACACAGGGAAAAGTCTGTCTCCTTTTTTTGGAAAGGGAGACTGATAGGATGGTTAGAGAGAATAGCAGCATGTTTTGTTGTACAGCAAAGATGCATTAGCATTATATGGACAGCTAGTATATAGTAGCTTTGCAAAATTCTTTCAGCCCACGGGTGTTTACATTTTTTTGACAGCGAGTAAAATGTTATTTATTTTTTCGTTACAATTGGACATTATAGCAAGTTGTAGACAAGTAGAATTTGTGCAATTTTGCAAGGCTAAAAGTATCATTATATCTGATACTGTATTCATAAGGATCCACTTTATTTCTGTACGGTTTGACGTTTGAGAAGCACCTGCAGCCTGTGACACTGTGACTGGAAATCAAAATCAAAATATCCTGCTGACTTCCAAGACACTTGTGTGTAAAATATATTTTCTCTTTCTAATAAATATCTTGTCAGGTTTAGGGGGTTTTTTGAGTCCAGTATTTTTGGTCTCATCAATCCTTTGCATTTTCAATGCTACAGGCCAGAGACATCGTTGAATCATTCAAGAGGAGTAATATGATGAGAGAGAAGAAAACTAGCATCTGCACATTAGTGGCTTGCTGCAGCCTTCCGACGCTGGAGCCAGGTTGGAAGCTGGCTTGCAAAGTCCCACTAAGGTGTTGTGCCTCTCCTTAGAAGGTGCAGTTGCTTCGCTGCCTGGATTAGAAGGCATTCATTCAGATTAAAAGAACAGATGTGCAGCCACATACTGTCTCTTAAATCTGAAAGTGATAAATATTTAAGATGCAAATCAGACTTGTGCGGTAGAGTTATTGCCTCTATATTTTTGACAGTTAGAGCTATTCATCAGTTTTATTGCACCTGATGCCTGTTATAAGGACACAGTCGTGGCTGGCAGAGCTAAAATCAGATCTGCCAGCTTTGTTAATGCTTTGCGGGCGTTCATGTCATGTTACTCTCTATTCTGCCGTCTCCATTCCTCAGGTAAGGACTGAATTTGAACTGCAGTGAACAATGTGCTTTGACAAAAAGGTTCATTTAAGCTTTGGTATCTTACTCATACCTGAGATCAGAGAGATGAAGAGTGCAGTGTGGTGTGTCCACAGTTTCGAGCACATCTGATGCCATTGTGAGTTTTTCTGACCTCTTTTGTTCTCATTTTATAGCATAGGTTCAGCTATGGTTCCACACGTACTGATCTCACCAGGAATGTGTATTAGTCCTGAGAGCAACATGAGCAACGCAGGAACTGTAGTGACGAACATGGTGTAAATATTTATGAATTGTTTTCCTGTTGATTTGTCTTTCATGAGCTACCTATTCCCTTTCCTGACAAAGTGGTAGCTTTGTAGGACAGACTGTGTGCTTTCTTCACCGTTGACCCTTATTTCCCTTGTTTCTCTGCTGTCGTGTTTTTTATTTTGTTTCTGCTTGTTTTTCTTCTGCTCTGGCAGAAACAAAGTTCTCTTCCATCACTGAATTGGGTATCAGAAATGTTCATTTCAGATCTGCATTGCTACTTCATACCTTTTTCTTTTTAATCTGTCTAAGCAAGTTATCATAGCAGCCATGCGACACATGCACTGAGAGGGATAAATACAATGATTCAGGCGTTTACTGACACTTTTCCAATTTTAGCTCCAAATGCACTTTGGCACATGCTGATATTGCCAGTTCACACTCGGCACTACAGCTTCTGTTACAGAGTGGAAATGTGGTGTGCTGGAGCTTTTCCTTGCCAGTTTTTCTGTGTTCTTCCCACTCACAAATTTATTTGGTATCAGCATGTTTCATTGTTAGGCTTTGCAGCCTGTGCTGTATTCTCCAATACTATCAGCTTGGTATTTAGTGAGTTACTTGGCCCTTCAAACGCATATTTGATCTCTTGTTTGTGCCTCCAGTATTAACAAAATGCAGTATTTGGGACTCTGTGAGATCAAGCTGTCACCAAACTAGATTAATCAGCTTACTCCAGTTGCCAGTTTTCCAGTGATCTGAGTCTAGATGGTTTAAAAACAGGGAGTATTGTAACAAAACTACTTTTTTTAAAAACAAAAACAAAAAAAAACCTTGCTTGTTATACTCTCTCAGAATCCTAACATATCTTCCTGTTTAGATTTTTCCCTAGCAATCTCCACCCAAGTATTTCTTAGAAAAAACACAACAATGCAAAGAAATGCCTGAGATTAAGATGATAGTTGTCAGCAGAGTTTCAGAAATAGCTGTCAGCAGAGTTTCAGAAATATGATTTAATTTAATCTCCCTTTGTTGGCATTGAAGGATAAATGGAAAACTTTGGGTCCTAGGAAATTGTTTCAGCTTCCTTACGGTAGGATTATAATAAATTTCCTCTATCAGCAAAGGCAGAGGAGAACATGAAAATGAGATGACAACAGTCACCATAAGAAAGGAAACGGCATGGCGTGCTTTTGGGAACTACTCTGGAAATGAGAAGCCTTAGTTTTAGCCGGTTCTACTGCTGAGTTGGTGAGTGAGGTTAAGTGTAACCTTAGTCTTAACTGTTTTCATTTAAAATTAGCCTAGCAAGCAAATCAAAACCTGTGAACTTTATAAGAGTATTCGGCCTCATGCTTTTTCTCTCTATGCAGTTGTTTGGCATGTCCGTTTATACACACTTGCTATGCAGTAGGTATGTAATTGACTGTGGGAATTTTCTTTAGAGCTTTTATTAATAATAAAAGGTTCAAGAGAAATCTAGCACATCATTTGCTTCAGTAGCATCAGGATAACCAGATTCCTAGTGCTTTCGCCTTTTAACCTCTCTAGAATTAGAGCTACAGTTCTTGTGCATGCGTGTGCATGTGTGTGTTTAAACACACATGAGTCTATGGTTCTTGAACTTGCTGAGCTGAGAGTACTAAGCAACAAGACACATTAATAAATATACATATTTAGCATGTTTCAATTAAAGTAAGATTATAGGTGCTTACATAATGTTTTTGTGGATCTAGAAACACATGCTTCAGGGAGTTTATACTGCACATTTTAGTTGCTCTTGTTTATCCTAGAGATTGAAGAAACTGAAGCGAAGTGTTTGAATATGCTAGCATATCTTTAAATAGCCTGTGTAATACGACTGCCCAGCAATCTGGGTGAATTAAAATGAAACATAATGCTTAAAAGGGCTCTGGGATTTGGGATACAAATACTTTTAATATATTCTTCTTCAGAAAGCTATCTTTGCTTTGTGTGTGAACTCTCGGTTTGTCAGGATGGGTTGCTGAACTCTGATCTATAGCAACTATAAGTGATTGATTTTTTTTTTTTTCCTCCTTAGATATCCATCCTAACCATCTTTTTTACATTCCCAGTGCAAAGAGTTTGGATGCTATTTTTATCGTTCTCTAGCAATTGTTTTTCATTTTAGATTGCTACAGTACTTCACCTTTAATTTTCACCTCAATTTATAAAAGCAATTTGTATTAGTGATCTTATTCTGCGCTAATGTAATGCTGTTTCGTGTGCATGACTGAAGCTTATGGTGAGATCCTCCTTTTTCACTTCATGTGAACTTCTCTCTTCAGGTCATCATTAATAAACAGAACCTGTTAAATTACTTTTTAACAGAGAAAAATGGAAACATTGTTATGCAATTAAATAGTATATACATAATTTTTGTGCAAATTAAACATACTATACTCTTTCACTGTCACCCATGTGACAGATTTCGTATCCTAGCAATTTCTACTGGCCAAAACCTCATTAGTAAAATTGTTCTTTTAGGAGGTTGACTAATAAATCAGTATTTCTTTTTAAAAAAAATTGGACAGAACATTTGAAAGTAGCCATCATCTGATTATTCATGCCTTTTGATATCCTAACTATTTGTATGTAGTCTGCTGACATGAATTTGTGATTCATGTAAGTTGGCATGTTTATGTGACATTTCTGATCACTGTGCTCTTGCATGGGAATGCTCATTTGGTTTAAGTATGCATATACATGCATACACTCGATTCGTCCTCTGGAGCATGCACGCGTGTTCTAGCCTCTGTACGAACACTCTGCATTCTGCAGCTTTAGTAAGAGATTTCCAGGTGTTTCAAGCTTTTTTTCCCTGTGTTCTTGCTCAAAAATGCTTCTTTATGTACATTAACTGTAAGAATTGGAAATGTGGCTGAGGCCTCATTCAGTCGTCCTTCTTTTCTAAGAAAGAGAGGATGGCATCGTTTGTGTGGTAAGGCTTAGTTTTGTGATCCAAAAGATTGGACTCTCACTCATGGCTCTGACCTTCTGCAAGCTGTCATTCTCTATTTGATTTCTCAGATCCTATTTGTATTTTACATTCCTTTCTTTTGACCTTTTAAGAATATAATGGTGATCGAGCTCGTAAAAGGTCTCATGGCAATTGTAGAGGTGAGTTACTATTGTAATAGTAATTACGTTAGCTGTATTCTAAATGACAGCATGGGCTGGTAGGAGTATTCAGCACTAATGCAGATTCATGGAGACAATAATAGTTCTTAAATTAAGGCAGGCTACCCTAATTTTATTCACAAAATACTGTTGGTAAGGTTTTTTCAAGATGGCTTTCTTCTTCCATTTGGGCACAGAGAGCATGCTCAGAAAGAACTGGACTTTTTTCAAGTACATATTTTAGGTAAGAAATTATCTAGCTCGACAAAATATCTGGTAGCTGTCTTTTGTTTAGAGTTGAGGCCTTGCCAGCTGAATTGCGAATCCAGGAGATGTTAGCCAGCGGCGGGCAGCACAGCACGATTAGCATTCGGGAAGGGTGTCAGATAAACACAGCAACATCTGACGGTGGTGACTGCAGAGTGCTTCTGGTTATTGTGATCGTAATGAAATTGTTACTGCTTTGTGCTGCTTTATAGGAGCTAATCTATGTTGTATGAATACAGCAAGATATTAATTGGAAATTGCTGTTTTCTTTTGTGAAGTAAAATAGTCAACAAAGATCTCCTTTTTAGAGTTTGCTTCTAAATCCAGGTTGCCTTGGGAAGTCTGTGCTGAAGGAGATATTTAAAGAGACTCTTCATAGTTTAACTATGCAGTAAATGAGTTTAAAAAACTGGCAGGGTGGCCGTGACATACACATATTAAACTTCACTTTTTCTTTAGGCAAGACCTTTCTCCTCTTCATCAAAACATTTTCAGAAAGGGGCCAAGTGGAAAGGCTTACTTTCTGAGTTCTTTTCATCTGCCATTTCAATTAAATATGACAGGGAATTGGATAGGTTGCCTCAAGAAATTTAAATACAAACCTTTGGCTAAATTCACAGCTGGAGTCTGTTGCATTTTGCTTTCTGCAGTCAAGTGTTGAACTTGGCTATTCACCCTCTAATTAAACAATTTGCTTTTTTCCTTTCTGTCACTTATTTCTGAGATTCCTCCTTTTTTATTTTCTCTCCTGATCTCCTTCGGTGTCTTCTGTGCTTCCGCAGCTGGCAAGTCTAGCCGGGAAGCCCTGGCTCTCCCTTCGGGCTGTGTTGGGCTTCTCGATCGGTTGGGAAGCTGCCTAACGCCGAAAGTAAAAGCATTCTTTAAGCAAAGATCATTTGGCTTTTCATGACTTGATGGTTGGGGATGACTGCATTGAACATCCTTAAAAAATTTTTTTAAACCGTTTTAATGATATTTGTATCACATGGTAACTCTAAAATTAAATTCAATCACGTAAATATGCTATATAATGTGTTATTCATTAACAGGAAGGTGTATTACTAGTACAAGTAAGTAGAACTTGCTGTTTTATTTAGAAAATAGTTTTTCTGCAACACACTATTTTTCAAATCTAAAATAATTCTTGTACTGAAAGTTTAATAGTTTAGTGTTAAGCCTGCACTTGGATCTGAACAAGCTGATGTGTGCAATGTAGTGCTGAATAAAAGCAAAAAATATGGCCTGTTAGAAAAGAAATTAAATCAGGTTTTATGTAATGATAAATTAATCTCACCGATTGACTGTTTGTGGCAAAACCGGTCTGGAGTGTGACATTCTTTAGCGAATGAATTTGAAAGAGAAATGATTTTTCACTGCCAGTCCTTGTAAAGTATAAATATTTGTTTGGGAGTTGTTAATTATTAAAATATGTACACGATGATTGTGTTCATTTAAAAAAAAAATATTGACAGATGGGTGATTCCACCCAGATTAAAAAAATAATCTGGATTTGTTTTGCTATGCAGAAGCAAGAACCTAAAGCTTTGTTTTCATGATAACTCCCTTGCAAGCACTTGCGCTTCTCACCGTGCCCCTCGGCCCTCGGGTCTGCTCGACCCTCTGGGAGGCCCTAGCACTGTGCTCTTGGGCATACTGGGGTGCCCAGTATCTCCAATTCTAGCTGAGTGGGAGCTGAGGGGGGACCTAGCAGTAATTCAGTCAAAACCACTCAACCCTTCAGTGGCCGTTCAGGGCTATGAAGTGAAGAGAACGGTAAGGGTTTGATCTTTGGGTAACTATATACCACCACCACCACCACCACCACCCCTCCCCCCCCCCCCCCCAACTTCGAGGAACAAGATACAACAGCATGTTAAGAAGCTTTTGATGTTCAGTCAAGATCTTCAGCGTCATCTTGATGGTTTTAAGAAGCTGTTACAGGCCTAACTTTGCCATTTCTGTCCAGGCTAAACATTCAGGGAAATAATCACAGAACTCCGGTGTGGCTTGCTTTGAGAGCAGTTTCTCCCCTGGAGAACATAACCAGCGGCGACCAGGGGCTCCTGCTGTCGTGAGCTGCACTGGCACCGGCACCAAAGCGAGCCTTTACCAACCTCTTTCTCCTTCTCTTTTATTTTTTCTTTTCTTTTTCCCCCTTTTTTCAAGATTAAATTTCATTAGAAACTTTCTGGAAGATCACTTCTACCTCCCATTTAGAAGAAATAAATTTGTCTTGTTTTTGTGATACATACAAGGAGGCTTTGGTTACCTCGTGAAAAACTATCATCTTCAGTTGGGATATGCTTAGTGTACTGGGAAACAAAATTGGGTAACTCATCAGCTAAATTAAATGAAACGCCCTATTAGCATATCAGGTAATAAAATTCCTTTTCAAAATTTTCATAAAAGGTGATCAAGTGTTGCATTTTAATTTAATTGAGTTTGATGAATTCTTATGCATATTAGGTTACAAAATTTTAAATTACTTTTTTAATAAAAGATATTCAGCTACAATTTTACCGCTAAATAAATTCTTGAGGAACAATGTTGTTGGCACAAATTTTCATTTATTGTATGTGTGTGTAATATGCATTACACATGTAATGTGTGTCATATGCATATACACGGGCATTGTGTATACGTGTATACTGGAGTCTGCATGTTACCTGTTTGTTTTTCGCTTCCTGGATGTCTGTCTGTAATCAGAAATATTAGGATGGTAGTACTATTGGTCTTCAGCAGAATCTTCATAGGAAGATTATTATATAATAAACTTTAAACATTTAGAAGTGTATCACTCATGGCTACTTTGTAAATTTTGCAAATCTTCCAGTTGTGTACGGTTGTTAATCTATATGACATGATGGAAAACAAATCTCGGGAATATTGTCATTTAGGTTTGTGCTATCAAGAAATTACAGTTTTAGCCCAAGCCTTCTGTTTGTTTAGAAGAAAATCTTAGTCCTATATTAAAAACTCTAAAATGTCTGGGTGTCTAATTTACCAAATGCTCAAAAATTTGTGACATTTTCTTCAGTAAAAAGGTTTAAGCTTAAATGTTCTTGGTTGTATCATGTTCCATTAAACTGAAATATTACGGGTTGACTTTTGTAGTTCATTTTTTAATTTAGTATGCAATTTCTTCATTAATAAACTAATGTTGCGCAGGAAATAGGTGCATCTAGTTTTCCAAAGTTAATTCAGACATCGTTTCCTTAATAAGTGATTTACATTGTTTGCATGTAATGACTCGAGTGACATTTTATAGACTGTTGTACATTTTCAGTCTTGACATTTTAAAAAGCCACGGTTCTTATCTGTGACATGTCTGCATGCTGATGCATGGGTTTCCCCGCTCTGCTGTAATATCTTTACTGCCAATAAGTACTATTACCCAAAGCATTTATTTTGAAAGGTCTGAGGATCTATCCAGTAGACGTGTTTAACTGGAGACGGAGCAGTTAAGAGGGCTTCCTGCAACTTTCTAGGCATTTTGCCACTGGTTCTGTCCAAATGTTGTCCACATTTGTATCAGCCTGTGTGATATTAATGCACCAGTTTACATTATAATTAAGAATGAGTAGGAGTTCATAAGGAAACTCAAAGCTCCTAAGTAGCACAGAAATAATGTTGTTTTAAATTAATTTGTAGCAATAATTGAGTATAAATATTGGAATGTCAAACAGCTTGTAGTGTGCCTCTTTTGATGGAAGGCATTATTATGAGCGTCTGGCAGTGCTATTAAGTGTGTTGTATGGTTGCTGTGTTTGTATCGCATCTTTAAGTGGAGAGACCTTGCTTCCCATGGCCATTTTGTATATTTAGATGCAAGTTGTGACAGAGGGTATGCACCCACACACTGAGCTCTACAGTATAGGTACCTCGTGTTTGCTGCCTGGAAGCTTGTGTAAAAGCAGAACTATGTTGTTGGTCAGAATAACTTACATTTCTCAATGAAATAAGATAGCAATTTAGCAAATGAGTATATAAGGTGAAGGAAGAAGGAACTTCAGAAAAAGCCTCAGATTCTTTCTGCTCATGCCTTTGTCGCTTGGTTAAGAAAAGTAAATCACAGCAGATGCAAAATAGAGCACGAAGAATACTATTCAGCTCAGTGCATACGGATGGAGATTTATCTGTGAACCAGAGACAAAGCCCCTGCCCGGGAAGACACACAGTTGGAGGACATGAGCTGCTTGCAATCAAAACAGACAAAACAAATACAGACAGACAAATCTAACTTTGGAGCTTGTGAGCTCTTTTCCACTGGGCTCTTTTCCTTTGGTGTAACTGTTAAGTTAATTGAAGTTATGCCACCTGTGATATACTGCTGTAAGCAAGGGAAATACTAGTGCATTGAGACTGTGGGGAGTGTGTTGAGTGTGTGGAGAGGGCTGTAGCTGTGATTCTGCAGGTGATTTTTCTGTTACAAAATAAATTAGGTGAGTCAAATTCTTCATTAGCCACTGTAATGCCGGAAATGCCCAAGTGTAGAGAGAAGCTCATTTCAGCCACAAAAGGAGCCAAAGATACCAGCTTTTTGCAGTCATGCCCTTGGCAAGATTTTGCAGTACTTGCTTATAGTAGTATTGCAGCTGAATTGAAAAGTAGTCTGCTTATCTGTCCACACCGGCTTATCTATTTCTATTTGTCTCTCACTTTAGACTTTGCTACTTACCTCACATTTAGCTGTTTTAATTGCACCTATTTCTATGCACAAGCGAGGGATCTGCTCAGAAGCGCAGAATGCATTTCATTAGTGGCTTTGTGTAATGCTGTCTGCATGCCACCACTAAGCCCGCTGGCTTTGTGTAAACCATAGGACAGTCAAATGCCCTGAATTCCATGGATTTACTCATGTTTTGCCTTTCCAAGGGCAGCATCTCACAACTGTTTACCCTGTTGTACTGTTCAAGTAGCGGGCGCATGTTCAGAAGCTTTCTGAATAAGGATCCAAGAGGGTTTGACAGAGTGTATGAGAAGCACTGTCCAGGCTTAGGAGAGGATGCAAAATAAACCCTGAGAAGAAAGGCATGGTAGGTCCGATTGCTACGACGCTTTCCATCATGCTCGTTGTGTAAGAATGCTATCTGTCACTATTGTGTACACTCGTGATGGCGCAGCATCGAAATTTGGCCCTAAGTTTTCTTATACTCTAGTAAGCTACTCACATTCTCACCACGTTGGAAGAGTTTTAATAACTAATTAGGTTAACTGGGGTAGGAAGGGAACTGAATGAGGGTTGGGATGCAACTGTAGAAGTCACTGAATGTGGCAAGTTGTTTGCTGATGCTTTATTTTCTCATGTGTTTTGCGGTGTCAGTGTCTTGATGTTGTAGTAGCTTCTTTTTTCTGAAGATACTTATTTGAATGAACTAGTAGAACCAGAGACTAATTATCTAATTTCTTTTTTTTTAATACCATAGTTGGTGGTGAGTGAATGTAAAAATGCTCAATCTCTTAACAATGTGACTAGGGTAATTAGTTACAAGTGAGAGAGAACAAGCAATTAGAAAAGGCATTACAGATTTTTCTCCACCTTTCTCATCTGAGAGCAGTGTGATACTTGATTAAAATATGTGATAAAAGTATATCACTGAAATGGAGCAGCATTTTTATAATGAAGTGCAGATTGTGTTTTATTAAATGTCATGTGCCTGAGCTAGTGGTTTGTTTTTCTCTCCCTTCACCCCTCTCCCCTTGGTACCGATCATGTTATCGAACGCAGGGCAGCCAGGGGCTGAGAAGGGGACTTTGAGATATAGCCATGAACCTCAACAAGCTCTAGGCTCTCCAGGATTTTGGGCTCAAGCTCTCAGCTGACATCTGCCAATATAAACCAACGCTTGGTTCCCCAAGGTCAGCAATGCTGCAGCCATGTGAATGTGACGAGAACGATGCTGTCTGTCAATGTTGGCTGATCCAGCTGGTTTTCCATAACCCCGAAGGCACGTTAGGGACCACCACTTTCACGGGAGGCAAGGTAGGATAGTGCCCATCCTGCAGGAGGAGGTAGCCCATGTGGTTTTGGATTACATCCAAAGTCCTGCTGACCCATCTCTTTGCTTTATCCACAGAATGGATATGTTGTATTGGCAGTTCAGCCTCTCCCAGACTTGTCTGGGGCATCTAGTCTCATCCATGCTAAATCTGTAAATATTTTCTTGTCTGAAGAGACAAATATATATATAAAAATAAAAAAAATATATATTTTTTTTACATCTTCCTCATTCTAGAGTTATCAGCAAAGCACTCATGAAACTTTTGATTTTGAACATATGCCATGTTACTACTTCAGTCATTTCAGGCCTCTTTTTCCTTTCAGAATTTGAGAATGGTTGTGTTGAACCTTGTATGTCTGTAAACGGAATTTAGAAGATACATAAGCTTCAGCCAGGTTTTCCTGTAAGCAGACTTGTGTATTCCATTGGAAAATAAAAATTTAATGACTAACTTGGGCAAAAATATTGGGGTTTTATTGGCTTTATTATTATTATTATTATTATTATTATTATTATTATTATTATTATTAGCAAAATATTGATTTAACCCCAAACTGTCTAAAATTCAGGTGTGGATAGATTATGTCATAGCAGAGTGACCCGTGTTCAGCAACTCACAACTTTATTTTCTGCCATACAGTTATACATTTATACAGTTGACCTTTTGCATTAAGGTTAAAAAAAGAACATTCTCAGGATCTGGGCCTCAACTTGCTTTTACTACCATGTTAGACCATGTTTTATTGGCCAGCCTGTTATAAAGCTAAAGTGATGCTCTGTAGAATAAGGAGAGCTCAAAGCACTAAATTATGGGGAGCATAAAAGAAAGTAGCATGGAGAAAGAATGAAAGCTAATCCCAGTTCTCTCAGGACTGATTCTAACGTCAGAATTCAGTCTTGCTGCAAGTGGAAATTATGCAGAGGCTTTTGAGAGGATCCTAGCAAAAGAGGGAGTTTGATTGCTGCAAGTCTTTTCCAGCCAAGAATTTGAGATTATGTATGTCTTTAGTGGCAAATATATAGGCATTAAATACTGCTTTAAATTCTTAAGACTCCTATCTGGTAAATCTCACAAAGAAGAAACGTGAAGAAAGGGACCAAGCGACAGAGTGGGAATGTTTATTTCAGATATAACTGTTGCTACTATATTCCTTGTTACTATATCAGTATTATTAGTATTATTAATAATATTTTGGATCAAATGCTCTCAGGATACTTGCAGTATGCAAGTAGTGCAGTGCTAAAGGTGATTTGAGTAGGGTGATCTTTTTTATATTACTGTTACGAGATTTTGTGAGGTAGGAAAATGCAGTCTCTTCCCAGATTATATGGTATAAAAAGGTTAAATAGCCCACAGTCATACATGAAGGCTATAGTGGATCTGGGACTTAACCAGCATGTCCCAACTCCAGGCATATGCCTAAGGCTGCCCGTCCTGACCTTGAACAACTAAAAGAAAAAAATACAGGTGGGAAAGGAGGAAGAGTAAATTAAGCAAAATATTATTTCAGTAGTTGTTGACTGCACCACATGACAATGAACATCAATCATAAATTATTCTCTTGTTTTAAAAATGGAGACTATTTTAATAAAATACATAAGGTTAGCCTACTTGGAGAAGGCGACCATATTCGTGTTACAAGCCGAAATCTAAAAAATTAGGATTCAAAGAAACCCATTCAACATCAGAAATACATAATTTTGTTTTAGCATCTCTGGTTACAGCAAGTCTGATGCGTTGAAGTGTTTTCAAATACGGCACACTGATACCTTTATTTGGCCTTACTGCCCCTTCCCGCCAGAGCAAGAGCAGAGCAAAGGGTGGGATAGGGAAGCTGTATCGCAGGCTGGGAGTGGAAGGGAAGTGACAGGGTCTGTTTTTATGGGTAAACTTTGGGCAAGTGAAAGCAAAGCAAGGATGATCTGCAGGAATCATCCACTCAGAATGTTTTTGGTCTCAGAAACAAGGAACGAGACTGGAAACCCGAGACATAAACAACCTGTTTATTATCTGTATGAGAAATTTCTGGGAAAAAATTAGTTCTAAGGGAAATACTACCAGAAGCTCAAACAAAAATGAGATGTTGAAAATGTTGAGTTCGTACTGATGGATTTCAAAGGTGAATTTTTTCCTGTCCTAATTTCTCTTATTTCCTGCTGTTAGACAAAAAAAGTCAAACTGTATGAAGTATATTTATATAGCCACAGTAGACATTTTTAGAGTGACTGCATAGTATTTAGACTTGGATGACTGAAAATGCTGTGGTATGTGGTTATGAAGGAAACATTTTTGCGTTTTAAATTATGATTCAATGGGAAATTAAGTGTATTTTGGACTGAAGTTCTAAGTACGCACGTGTTTGCCACATGCACTTACGGGTGGTACTTGGACAGAAAGCGAGAGGGTTGGAATAGCCCCTTACCTTCTGTACAAAAGCTCTGAAGGATTTTCTTAGCGTCTCAGGTGACGGTGGGAGAGATGTCCGAAGTAACGTCATCTTGTACACCAGCATGACTTGGGGTGGGAAGGGGAGTCAATAAGAGCTACAACTGATGGATTTCCACTGTGTTATATAAATTTTATCAGTTATGTAAACATACTCCCCTCCTCCCAGTACATGGAATTAAAATGTATTTTTTGTCTTGTTTCTTTGTTTCTCTGACAGAGTTATCATCAACCCAAGGGAGAATTTCTATCTTAAGGCCACTACAAGAAAGGAACACTACAAAAGGTATTGTATTGCTGCAGTTGCTTACGTACTCTGTTCCTCTTGAGTAATTTGCTGCTTTGCCATTGTTATGTTTATAACTCATTGCCTTTTTATTATTTTAAATTCTGTAAGTTCTGTTTACACTTCTCAGAAATTCCTTAGTCTGTATCCTATTAAAGGCCTATTGAAATTGTTTCTAAAATAGTGGTGGAGTGAGAGAAGAACAGAAAGAGGGGACTACCCATGATAAATATTAAAACTGTGGAACTAAGACAGGGGCCTCTGTAATTCCCTGCTGTGTTGAGACCAGAGGTGGTACTGAAATTCAAGTGCTAGGTAAGAACAGTTTCTGTCTTTTCATTTGAAACATCTCTGTTCCATGTCTGCCATCTCCTTCTACCCTGGAAATCCTCATTCCTTTTAATACTACCCCTACCAGAGCTGGACATGTGTCCTGCTGCATGACTTCTTCCTGCAGCCACCTTTGTATCACTGTATCTTTCTGCAGTGAGGGTCATACTCTCCATGCTGTGTCCATCCTCTCCGCGTTCCTTCCATGCCAATGATGTCTAAGCCTGTCTTGAGATCAAAAGGCCAGTCCTCTTTCCACCAGCTTGCTTAGAGCATGACCACAAGCATTTTCAGCTGCTGCGAATTCACCTCAATAGCTTGAGGTGTTTTTGTGTCAACTCCAGGGCCTTGGTGTTGAATAATGGAATTAAATATTAAAGTGCACTCTGTTGTTTGTTTTCCTGAAAAATTACTGCTTTCTTTGTATTGCTTTCTTTCTCTCAGTGTAGGTGGACTATAGTTTCAGCCAAGCATTCTTCTAAAAATAATTATCTGAACTTCAAGTATCATCTTACTGACTTTTTTTAAAGTTCTTTCCATTCTCATTTGATTATTTTGGGGGTAAAACATTGTCCCTTTTGTATATGTCAGAACTGAAGGTGTATATAGCCCATATAAAGTTTTCAAGCTGTTTGTGGGAAGGATTCTTAACAGAGTTTACCTTGTACTTAGTGTCTGCATTCCATTTGCGCTTATCTCTGTCACTTATATAAGCGTAATTAAATGAGTTAGAAGAGGTGTTTATTATGGCTGAAAGACATTCCTGTTTTAACAGTAATAGGTTTTGATATCATAGAGGGAATTTGTTTTAAACATTTGAAGTGTCTAGACACTTAATGCAGAATCTTATTTTTTTAATTATCTTTCCCACTCCTCAGCAGAGTCATGGGCAGGATGGTTATTGAAAAGGGATGGTCTGAATAGGAAGTTGGTTCTTGAGGCAGATTTTAGTAATCTGAAAGAAATATTTCTGCTTCCAAATAACTGTAAGCAATAGCGATAAGTACATTCCTGGAAAGGAGACCTATTATTGATGGACAACATAAGCTATAAAAAAGCATTGAGATTGAATCAAAGGACCCATGAGATACAAAAGTAAGATAGCCTTTGAAGGGATGAGGTCAGTGTCTAACTATGGTTCTGTGGAAGAAAAATGACCTTTTCAAAAGGCAACTGATAGTCTCCTCAAATCCAGTACTTTACCTGATTTTTACTGATTTTAGGTCAAGACCAGTCTCAGGCCAGGATTCAGTTATATCAGAACCTTGCTTAGGCTCATGTCCCCACTATGCAGCAACAAGAATACTTCTAAGCATAGTGCCTGAAAGTCTTTAAGACTGTGTTGCACTACTGTTTCTGCTTTTGGAGAGAAGCAGCAAATGTAGAGATCTCCACCACCTCAACTATGAGCATTTTGAACAGGGCCAATAGCAGAGTGTCCGCTCGTAAGTACTGAATTTCTTGGCTTGAACTAAGAGAACAGAATGCAAATCTTACTCCATTCAGTGCCCTATGTGAAGAAGCCATCTATATCACTTCTCCTTGTGATTGTTTTAATGCTCTTTGATTCATTTCTGCTATGGTAGCATAGATTTTAGTGATAATTATGTTTGCAGTACAAGTGATGGAAATAAAGTTGCAAAAACATGGAAGTGTCACAGTTAGGGTTATCTGGGAAACCTCAGTTTATTTTCTGGGACGTGTATGTATTGCATTACTTTTCACTCTTCACTTTGTTTTAACTGGCTGCCAAATAGCGGAAGCATTAAGTTTCCCTTGCCCCTTCTGAACTGCATGCCCAAGAGGAGCAACAGAAGATGTGTCGTCTCAATGTAGTAGACATTCGAGTCTAAACGGAGCCTTATGATAAGGCCAAATTCAGGACAGGCTTTATAGGCAGGAAAGGAAGAAGGAGAAGAGGCAGAATCACTGGTAGTTCAGTTTGGAGGGTGATACGTTGATGACCAGCGGATCCTTGCCATTTGCAAGGCTGTGGTGGCTCCTGCCGCCCTGTGAGCTGCATACGAAGCAGAAGGGAGACACCGTATCCCTGCACTGTGCTGGCAGCTGTAGGGCTGCTGACTGATAGCAGGCTGCCTCACTGTGTCTTCTGAGCAACTAACTGAAGAAACTTGCACAAAAATTTCCCTAATGCTGATATGAGAAACAGTTGAATTATTCTAGCTGAAATTTTCATAAAAGAGAAATTCAGCCTGAAGGAAAGACCTGTCATGGAAAATGTCAGCCCAAATGTTTAAATTCTGATAGAGTTAAAAGCAAATGAATAAAAAGGTCTTAAAATGAACGTATCGGTCTGAGCGGTGAAAATCGCTGCTTTCAGTGATGTAATAAAAATTGGTTTTGATAAATATATGAAGGCAACACTTTGCAGACTAGGCACTGCACTGTGTTTCTGTTTCATGCAAGTTAAAGGTCTAAATAAATCACATTTTGAGTTTAGACTAATCGATGGGGTTACTATGGTTTCTTGATTTACCCGGTGATATGAACAAGACATGTCCTGAACATTGTTCTCTGAAGGCTCAATTTGGCTGTCAGTATAACCGCGAAGAAGCCAGTGTGCTTGGCTGATAGAACTTCAATGCTTACTAGTTATAAAGATTTCTGCTGTGAAAATGCAGCTGTGTCTTGTTCCTGAGAACACAGAAGTTAATTAGCAGTTCTTGTGACATCGTTTCTGCCCCTCAGACAGGCAGTTATGCTCTGGAGCAGGACATTTTTGCAATATGTAACAAAGATTGATCTGTTCGCAACATTAGAGATGTTTATGTGCCAGAATTCATCATATGGAATGATGGGTCTCTTTGAGACTGTCAACTGAAATGTATGTGTTTTTCCTGTCTTTACACTGTTTATGCATGAGCCAGATGATTATTCAAGACATCAGATGAGCTTGGTATTTTTATTTTGCTCAGATATTAATTATTAGTTCTCAAATGCATGTTTGTCTTGTAAGACTAAAAAGCTGTAGTGTTAATCAGGACAAACTTGGATTGCATCCTAAAGTTAGAAGGGTAAAATGAACTTGGATTGCATTTTAAATTTACAGACACTGAAATACCGAAGAGTCTGTCTATCCCATCTTTAAATCTACACGTACAATTGAAGAAAGCAGATATATAGTTTTGGTCTGTGTAGTGTAACTTAGTGCCTTGGGCTTCCAAATTTAGCCTGGCGGAAGAAGTTGATTTAGAATGAGACAGATGTTACTGGAGAGAATTAAAGCCAGTGGTCCTCATTCTGTTCCTTCCTTCTTTCCGTATTGCTTTAATCTCCTCTTCACTGATATTATTCCTGGTTTAAAGCAATGTGAGGTCTAAATCTGGCTCTGTTTTCAATGAGAGAGGCTGAAATAAGGGAGAGTAATGCAGTAGGACTGGTTAAGCAGATAATAAAATTTGCTTGATTTAGTAGCTTCAAGAATTAAATATCAATATTGACTCTTTTCTTTCCTGTTTATACTAATGTTTCCTGTACCATGTGGGGCAATAGAGAAGCCACACAACCCACTAGATGTGAGTGGGAAACAGTTAAGCAAGATGCATGTTCAGAAAAACAGGAGAAGGATTTTTTTTCTCTCCTGTAAGCAGTAAGAAAATCGCCAGTAAGATGCTTGTTCTGAGCTCTCTTGCGCTGTGATTTTTCCTCGTAGTGCCAATTTGCTTATTGGAGTAAAATGCTAAGGCAGATAGTAATTATTTGATTCAGATGGATTAAAAAATCTCTTCCCTTTTGATGCATTTATTTGCATTAATCTCAAAAGCATTATGAGAGATGCTCTCATAAACCCTGAGGTTGGAGCTCTAGAATTGCAAAACATCCGTTGTTACCCAGGAACGTAGCTATGCAGTTTTATTAGCCTTTCTTCTACTGTAATCTACAGATCTCATTTAGCAGCATGCAGCCCTGCTCTTCTGAAACGTAGAAGGAAGGAAATCTCTCAATAGCCTGAAATCAAATTATCTGTCTGTGTTGATCTACATGTAAAACATACAAGCTCCCTCCTTTAAATAAAAATAGTTTTACTGATAAGCAAAGCTAGCCTGTGTGCTTCGGATATGAGAATTAAGTAGTTTTTTTGTGGTCGTGTCTGCACAGTACTATTTATAGCATCAATTAACTCCTCACGGTAGGGCTAAGTCGTTTGACACATCTGTTGCCGAGCTTGAACACTCGCTGTTTTGTGGGGTCGCAGCTGCAGTTCTCTCTCCCCTCTAAGTGTGTAGTGAACGAACCATTTTCTAACTATTGTCTGTTGGTTTAAATACACTGTCTATTAACACATTTATTGTAGTGTTTGCAATAGATGAAGCAGGCTGTTGGCCTGCTTAACTGAATAGCTGTCCTGATGTTTGTTGCTTGCCATTTTGTTATTTATTTTAGCACTGTTAGAAGATACCACAATAATATCTTTTGTGAAAGGATGATTATGACCATCTGCAAGATTTTCCAGCCTTGCTGTAATGTTTTAGTTCTGTTTTGTCAAGGAGAAGCTGGTCTGGCTATGGAAGTTGCTGCCGACCCAGTCACTCTCTTATTCCTGCATTTTTCAAAATGGAGATTTAATGTTTAGTATAAGATTGTTCTCAGCTGTAGTTCACTGCGTGTAGGCAGCTTCAGATTGCAATGCTATCAATAGCCTTTCTTTAATAAGGAAGCCCTTTTACCAAAACTCAAAGCATCTAGAGGCCACGAAAAATAAGGATACTAGTATATTGTTCAGAGAAATCCTTTAATTATTCTGTGGAAGTAATTCTCTAATATTATCACAGTCTGGTCATGTGATTGGCTTATTTACGGCCAAATTGGATTTTATATTAATGAAGCCAACCTCTGAAATACTAGGAAGAACTGCAGAGTGAAGTTACCAACTATGCTGCTTTGGATGTTGATGTCTCTCTTTTTCTCATTGAAACAACCTTGTTCTAAGAATAGACCTATTGATTTTTGGTGGCACTGTTTGCAAGGGTAGCCTCTATAGTAAAGAAGAATTTTTGTTGACAGTGAGATCAGACCCAGTCCATCAACACAGTGCTATGTAGATAGCCTGTATGTAGTGCATGCATAGTTAATTTAATGCCTGATACTATCTAGCATTCATATAACCTCCACTGTTTGAGGTTTTTTTCTAGTTATTTGGAAGACAGTATTCTAAGAAAATTCCACCATAACCATTTTACCATATTTACAAGTTTGCCTGGATAGCTACAGATTGTCCGTTTCTGCTCGCAGTGGAAGCACACTGGCTAGACCTTCTATCGATGTCAGTGAGAATCAAATTGGGGTCAGAGGAAGTGAAGAAGACTCGGTACGTAGAGCTGCTGCTAAAAGCAGCTATGAGAATACTTGGAAACCTGAATATGCATGAATCAGCAAGAGACTGTAAAGTGCAATCCATTTTTAAGTAGAGCTCCTTATTGATTTCAGTGGGGGAGACTCCAAAAATCGATGGCACGCAGCAGCTTTAGGATGCAATGGCATGTGTTCTCTGGCATTAAAGGGATTGGCCTATGGACTAATCAAGCCGGTAGCAATCACACTTGGAAAGATCCAAGGCACAAAGGAAAGGTGTCAGAGGTTTGAGAAGCAGCAAATATGCTATTCAGATTCCAAAAGAGATGGCAAAATATTATCTCATTCGTTCTAGCTTTAACTTCCAAGTAAAAATGATAGCATATATGAACATTGTCCCAATAGACTTCCTTTTAATTCTGTAGTGAAACAAAAAATGTATAGAAAAATATCAACGTATCTAGGGATATTTAAATATTGGCATGTGCATGAATGAACAATATTAAGTAAAAGGAATTACTGAAATATGCTGCTGAACATATCGAAATATTCTGAATTTTTCTGGCTTTCCCTCTTTGAGATTTGTATATACCATTCAGCTCAGCTGGACACTTGAGACTTGGCTTCTTGATTTGGGGAGAAAAAAAAGTGCTCTCTCCCAAAAACTACCCACTAGCAGCACTGAAGTAGATGATAGAAATTAAGCTGTCCAAATTACATATTTTCTAGGTTGGGAATGAAGTAATTAATGACGTTCATATTTCAGTTGTCGTGGCAGAGTTGACAGAATTAACACTCACTGACGTGAATGTGACAGTTGAAAATCTCTTGTTATTGTTCCAAGTTCTGCAGACCCGTACTAAAGTCAGAATTTAGGCATCTCTGCGTTGTTCAGTCTTTTCATGTGTATGAGATTTTTTTTAAAACTATTCCACCTAGATACTCATTCGAAAATATGAATGGAGGGTTTGTTTACACAGAGAACTTGCAGCACACACTGTGAATTTATAGTCCCTCACATACCTCATTAAACCTTAGTGTGGACACTTAGTAAGTGTGAGGTAACATGATGACACTTTGCCATGCTATTTTATGCTTAATTAACACAAACACTGATCTTTGCAGGAAGTGTGGCATAACAAGTGCTCTGTGATTTAAGACTTCAGCTTACTCAGTGTAGACAAGTTCTTAGGTCCTGAAGAGCAAGGGCTCTGCTTCGGAGAGGTACTGTTACGCTGTTCTGGTCTATAAACAATAGATTTTGAAAAGAAATGGAAATTGTTACATTAGGTAAAACTAAACCTAGGCTAAAAGACTTAAAAATTACCCCTGTAAAAATAGTTCAACTTGAAGTTTAATGCTTTCCTGAATTCGTTGTGCTATTCTATGTATGCAGTTGTTATTAAGGTGTTCTGTATTGCTATCATTAATTTTAATTTTCATTTAGGAGTAAGCTATAGCAATAGAAATGTATTTTATTAGGGAAATTGAGCTACAGTATAATTAAAGCTGTGTAAGCCCAGTATCACCAAGCCCTGAAAACACTGCACGGAAGTTTAGATAGAAAAACAGAAAAAATCCTGGAAGTGAGCTCTGCTAAAGTGGAGACTCATTTCCTAAGGGAAGGCATAGATAGACCACGACTGATGTCATTTAAACAAGCACTGGTGAATCCATGAAAGACTGTATTAGGTATAAGAAAATTCTGTGTTTAAAAGGATGGAATACAGTAATATCTGCACTACAGGTTTCTGCTGAAATTGGGACTCAAGGTTGTTAACACACCTGTTGCTGTAAAATTTGCTTTGTTCAGGCATATTAAAGTTGGCTTCATTATAGCAATACAAAATGCAGCTTTGCCAGTGAAGTTGTATCTATACGAGGAGTACTTTGTTGGTTCAGTACATGAAGCAAGACGTGTTCTTCATTAGCATAACAAGGAGAAAGATTACTTAGACCCTCCTTCAATCAAGGATGTCAAGTTGCTTTATAAATATGAATACCTACCACATGAACTACTATACTTGGGCAAAACACTGAGGAGGTTAGGTGACCTGCCCAAGGCTTTCCAGCATATATATATATATATACATATACATATATATATATATATAAAATAGAGCTTTGTATAAAACAAAATCCCCCCCCCCCAAAACAACACCCAAGACTCCCATTTCCCTATCCCTTGCTCTAGTTACCAGACAGACACCTTCTGTAAGAACGTGTTTTAAAACATGATTATCTGAGTGATGCTCTGTCTGTTTTGCTGGGAATTATGTCTTTTATAAGTTAATACAATATAATTTCAATGCTTTTAATTAAGACGCAAATTAGCGTATTAATTCTTTTATACTGGCTGGGAATCATTATAGTCAGATCTGAGATATTAAGTTGCTCCTGATCAGAGCCAGTTCTGTAGGGAGTAAAATGCTGGAGCTGTAGTACGCCTACTAAGATGCATGTGTGTCCGGATACTTTTTGTTGGTGATGCCAAAACCAGATTGTAGTACATTATTCCGGTATAATATTATTCCTGCTACTGACTGGATGAAAATTCCTACTGATGTAAAATCTCAAATATTTTACATTGACTTTTTTCCTGCAATAACAGAACTGGCGAGCTGCAGAGTTCATTGACGTATCCTTTAAGATCCAGCGTTCCTTCTCAAGGAGTTTTCCTGTTAGCATTTCCTCTGCCCTTGTTCCTTTCGTAGTTGAAACCTTGTTTCACAGACTGCTTCTGTCCAAAGGAACAAAAAATCCCTAACCAGCTTTTTTGTTTCTTTTGACACCAACACAGTATGTCTGTCTGTGCCTATGAGAGGACTATATTGAAATAGCTTTCTTTGTGAATTCCTCATTGCTATTCATTGGTGGCGATTGCCACGTAAGGGTCAAATTAAAACGCAGTCAACCAGAGCAGCGACACCGAGAGGAGCCGGGCTCGGGATAGATTCCTCTGTAAGGTCTGAGAAGCGGCTTATTCGGAACGTGTTACATGCAGTGTATATTTGGGTTTCCAAAATGTTGCTCTTATTGTCTGTAGAAACTGATTTATGCTTAATTTATTCCCTCTGGTCATTTATTCCAAATCTAGCGTTTCTCTCTTGCTCGTGCTCTCTCTCCCCCTCTCTGCTGACTTTAATCTTTGGGCATACCTTTGCACAGTTTTGTTATATCTAGTGAGTTTTGAGCCCTGGGTTTACTTCTGTTAGTTTAAGGAAAACCAGGTATTTGACGTAGTAGTTGAATGCTCTTTGAGATTAGATCTATGGAAAGAGAGGATCGTGTTTCTGGTAATTTGGCTGAAACACAAGAAATGGTGTTTATGCTGGCTTCAAGAAGGCAGACAGTACCTGATTAAGCATAAAATCTTCTGGGGCAAAATTACTCTTTAAAAATGTTCTAATACATTTGAACCAGCAAAGTAAGTTTGTACTGGCTCTGCACTTCATGCCATGTGGTTGCAGTGTTTTTGATGTGGTGGTAGGCTTAAAACTGGATATACTGTTTCATAGAACCGTGGTTGGAGTGAAACGGAGTCTGTCCTGTACAGCCTCCAGCAAAAACAGGTACTAAATGTGCAACCCCTTATGCAGAGAAGTTTTGGTGCTAAATATCTCTACAAGCAGAATTGTATGAAAAAACACTTAGGTTTCTTATAGATTACAGGCAGGTAGAAAAACAAAGTGGCAGTAAACTATTGTACAGCATGCTTGTTTTAGAAATGAATCTACCCTTTCTAATAGATATCTGTGAGACAATCTTGAGCCATTCGGGGGTTCATATGTCAAATATGGGGCCTGAAGTTATGTGCTGGTATAATTATTCTTATTTCCGAGAACCTCGTGTTAGGTACCCGTGTTTTATAACGTTTGGCTGCTATATCCAGTTTTGTAATGTTCAAAATCCTCACTTCAGTCCAGAGTTTTCTCCAAATTAAGGGCTTAACAGTAACTGTCCTAGGAACATGCAAGTATTGATTGCTGATAACAAATCAGGTTAACCAGTGGGGTTTTCCTTAGTTGTCTCCTTGAGGATTGCCTTCTCTGAATATTGTATGTTTGGTTTTTTTCCTTCCAGATCAGGTGGGAAACAGTATAATAAATAATTTATATAACATAGGAAGGAGAACTTGGGAAATGACTGTGTGCAAAAGCGGCCATATTACCTTATTAACTAACTTTCTTCTCTTTCCTCTGTCTTATAGCTGGTTCTGCTCGAGGCTGCTCTCCTGCTTTCTCTATACTTTTCTAGTCTTAGTGGGTGATGTCACAACATCTCTAACATTCAGACCCCCCAAATCCACTAGGTGTGTATTGCTTGGTTTTCTCTGCATGCTTTCTGATACTGCATGGGGGATAACAGTCATTTAATGCTGCTCATTTATCGTGGCACTTGAGGGTGAAAATATGATTAGCATGTGCTATGCTTCAATTCCATAGATTATTTAACCCCTGTTTTTGCTTTTATTTTGATGGTTTTCCTCCCTGTAGAATCACATAGCTACTGTTGCCATGCACGGCTTTCTTTCACGTTTGCTTGTACACCTTCTGATCTGCTGTATGTACGAGCTTCTTGTTCTTCATAGCACTACTCCTTGTTAGCAGGGTCTATTTGGACTTGAATTGGGTTCAGAGGGAGCAGTAGTGGGATGGCTATGTTCAGTATTCAGACTTCTGGACCTGAGAAATCCCCCATGTGCCCTGAGAGCCACCTCTCCTCCCTTCTGTGAGAAGGTTTTGGGCTGCTCTGTGGCTGACTGGTGGGCACTACTCTTTCCAAGTGCCGCTCATTGAGATTGGAGATTTTCAGTGACTGTTTGGACTTAGTGCCCAAATCTCGTACAACTTGACCCTGTTTATCCAAGAGGCTCTTTGAAAACTCTTGACTATCAGTTACATCCTATAGTAGCAAAATTAGTGTGCCGAGCTAAAGCACGTTTTGCAGGGGACCAAGTAACCCTAGGCGTGTCGGTGTCTCTAAGACCCTTCAGACTCAGGCATGAGCTGGGATTTTAGGCATAGGCTCCATTTTGACTCTTTGCACAGGGGTGATTTTCATCCCTACTGAGCACTTAAGCTGTATTGACTTTTAGGGGGCTACTCGATGCATTAGTTCTTCATATGAGCAATCAGAAAAATATGGATCCTCTTATTTTGCTCCAGCTCTAATGCACCACAATAATAATGTGTTTAAAATGACATAGGCAGGAAATACTAGATTTGCTGCTGTCGGCATAGCCGTTGACATTCTTCAGGCAAGCGTTTGCTGTGTTTAGAAGTGCAGCCTAAGGAATACTCTTTACCTGGCTGCTATAGGTCAAATATTTTTATTTATTTATAGGCTTTTCAGTATACTTTAACTTATTTACAAATGGTAGCAAAGTGCAAGTGCCAGCCTGAGTAACTAACTTATGAGTCAGTACTATTTTTTTTGCTGTTGATTTTTACTCCCCTAGTCTAGACTGCTGATAATGTAAATTGTTGAAACCCTGGGTAAATAATTGGGAGTGCAATCAACAGCATGCAAGTATTTATCTGCTAATAAATCATTTGAAATGCATAAGTCTGTCTTTGTCCAATGGTTCTTAAAAGGCAGTTGTTGGTCCTGCTGCTGTTTTCTGCATAGCAATCAGGATTTTTATGGTCACTAATTGTACATCTGAAAATTTATACAGTTCATTTTCTGCCTATGTTTTTCTTTGCACAGAGAAAAGAAGCATAATATTTATGGTTGTAAGGAGGTTTACACTTTATTTCCTGCACAGAGATCTCTATAGTTCTCTAGAGATTTGTACCTTTTATAGAACCTAATTTTTCCAGGTTCTCTCATGTGTGGCATCAAGTGCTTATACCTCATTAAGAATTTTCTGAATGAGATCTTTGTCACATTCTCAGAATGTGACTTGAAAGTTGTACATCAGCTCAATCATCGACCATGGCTTTTATTACTAAAGCTGTTACTGCTTCAGAATCATGTATTACAGGAGGTACTTGCAGTTTTTCAGGCTGCTGTTGGTAATGATTTTCCTTAGAATGAAAACTTTCATTGTCTATTCTGAAGGGAATGCATTGTTTTGAATTTAGTTATTGTAGTTTGCATCCTGTCATCTTCTTCCCATGTTCTTAATTTTTGAAGTTAGCCCATAGAGGCATCCAATCACTTGGGCCCCCAAAAGATACTGGAGACTGGCTATGTCCTGTCACAGTCCCATTTTGGAAAGAGCTGTATTAGTTGCAGGTGAGGAATTTCTTGAATAATCCACAGGTCAAACAAATGAGGTGTGCAGTTACGTATTCTCATGCGAGGTTTATGTCTGTTTTCTGCAAATAGGAGTTTTTTCTAAATCCTTAAACTTAAGTTTAATCTGAGGCAGGTTAATTAGTAGGATTTGGTTTTAGATGAAACTCTGGTCTCCATGAGGAAACACAGTAAATTATTAGAGCACGCATGATTAGCTCTGCAGTGCTAACTTCCCCTAAGAGCTCAGTTCTCACCCTCTGCTGAGGACTCCAGTGCTGCGCTTGTATTATTTCCTTCTGGTGTGTGTATACCTGCTTACTGTACTCTGTAAGGTAACTGTCTAAGGCAGTTTCCAAACTGTGTTTTTGGGGGGTTTTTTGTTTGTTTTTTTCTTGAGAGAAATTCCTTTAGCCAAATCTAGTATTTACTAGGATTTCCAGATGGGTCTACTGATCAGTTAACTTGCAAAAGAAGCATTTCATCCTGCGTTAGATCTTTATCAAAGGTTCAGCTGGTATGAATACATCCAAGATGAAATTCGTAGCCCACATTTAAGTTGAAGGAGTACTAACTAAAGAAGAATTAAGCTGCAATGTTTATAATGAGAGATTAGTGTAGTGAGGGCTGGAGAAGACAAAGGAGATCTGTCTTGTCAGATGAGCTACGTACAGCCAGCAAGAGGGAATGGCCCTGCTAAAGAGCAGCGTTGCAGAACCCTTGTCATCTGCACACCCGAACACTGCACGTGCAGCACTGCTGTCGTGCCCTGCCCCATTAGCATTTAAGAGAGCTAGAAGAAAGGAATGTTTTTTTCTCTTCTGCATGTAGGATTGCAGTCCTCTTCAGTCTAATATTTTCCATTTAATGCAGGTTCTTTGTCCATATTAAGACCCTTGGTCCTGAGTGGACACAAAGGAGTTGGGCAAAGGGAACACGAGGTTATCCCTTCCCCTTGTGCTCCAGCACAGGAGCAGCTAGGGGGTGGCTGTGGAGTCCAGCCAGTTCCTTATACTGGCATGGCCTCTTGAGGCAGCTGGGGAGAACATGCAGATATATTCTCCTAGTTTGGTGGAACTGAGGAAGCCAAAGCTTTTCCCAGTGTCAGGCTGAGAAGGGACCCAGCACCCTTGTCTGCCTCCAAGTTATGCCTTGAAAGCACAATCCACTTGAAGCTCTAAAAACATTATTCAGTACTTTGTAAACTGCTGGAAAAGAAGAAACAAACACAAGCTTTAGTAGAGACATCAGACTTCTTTGTAGTGATAGCTACAATCCTCTTGTGTGACACTGAGAATGATTCCACCCGTAAGTCATTCAGTTCTTATAAAGAGAAGTAGTTATGCCTGTGTTAGAGTGCTCCAGTGACCTGCACCTTTGGCCACTTAGGTTCTTACTCCCACTAATTCAGTCACCTCACTGACCTAGCTGAGTTAGCTGGGCCTCTCGGCACCACAGATAGCTGGTTGAGAAAGATGGGTCCCTGCAGGGAGCGACTCAGGCAAGATCCTGCTCTGCAGCGCTTCTCAGGAGCCTCTCTCTGTTCACTAATCCCTGCTCCGTTCTGACTCCTTCAGCCTGGAGCTGCCCCTCATCTGAGGCGGGTGTGCATCGGTGCTGAGGTCAGGCAGTTCCGTCTGCTCTAGGATAACTGCAGTGAAAATTAGTGACCAGCTAGCTGTCTTAAAAATATATATTCAGAAACACAACCCGCTACCCTCCAAGTGTGCTTTTCCCACAGTCTGACTAACGCCAGGTCTGTGAAGTCCCACTTCTTTCAGACTCTTTCTAAGCAGTCTGTGAGCATGTCTGCACTATTGAGAGGAAAGGCAGCAAACCAAGCTGTCTCCATCTGTGCGAAGCAGGGGAGCACAGAAGCAGGCACATGCAAGTTGGCTGCGCGTGAGCCAGCTTACGTCCAGGAAGTTTGGCCGCGTTTTCTCATAGCTGTGCCAGGGCTAAGTCATGCTGCGATGTAGCAGGTAAGTCCAAGCACAGTCACACAGTCGCACAGTCCCACATTATATGGACTTCCCAAAAGTCAACCTATCCTTCTACACAGTTGCGATTCTCCTTGGCAGAAATTAAAATACCGTCTGAAGGTTTTGTACACTATTAATGATCCAGCATTGCAAAACAAGGTTCAGAGTGGAAGACTTCAGAAGCAGACAGCTTGGTCTATATTCTGACTAGAGTGTAACATCCGGAAAACCCTGTGGGTTTTGGTTTTCTTCCAGAATATCAATAGAAGCTAAATCAATGCATGCATAAGAAAAGCCTTTATATTGTATAATAACTTATGCTTACTGGTCTGTAGACATGAAAGGCTCAAATCATTGTTATATATAAACATTATGAGAATAATACATAGTAGTCCTTGTCCAGGATCCAATGTGATTTCCTATCACCCTCATTCCTCTCAAAAGCAACTCCCTTGGAGTTAACAATGACCTGTGGGGCAACAGAAATACCTGTCAGGTAATTTCCTGTGAAATAAAGGTGTATGTCATTGCTTTGGAGTCTGTTTCCTTTCACCCCAGTGTCTTTTGGGCCTGTTGGCTGATTTCAACCAATTTTGACAGAAGATAAGAGACTACAGGGTTACTTAGGAGTTCCTACAAACTGTGCAAAAACATGCAGCTTAATATCTAATAATATTCCTCTTCTGGAAGCACCAAAGGGACAATTTCTAACTACTGTAACTCTTACCATAGAATAGGAACTTTCCTTGAATTCAGAATACTGCCTTCTGTGAGCTCAGCTTAGAGATGCAATCAGTAGTTTACTAGTAAATAGTAGTAAACAAGTTACCAGTTTAGCTTTAGTGAAAGGATTCTGTTGAAACTACTATTCAAGCTTGTATTATGTTGCTGATTTTACATTTTTTTATGAAAACTTTTTAAATGATGTTCATGTGTTATATCTGTGAAATCCATAGGGAGTTTTCCTGCACACCCCATACAGAGGGTAATAGGGTTTTAAATGGAGTACTTCATAACCTCCTAGAGAAGACATAAGGCAGAAGATATATCCCACATAGCTGGGTTTTGAGTTTTTGGGTTTTTTCCTAAATTTGAGACACAAGCTATCCTGTGTGTTTTCCATGGAAGATATTTGGTTTTGGTTTTCTTCATTTACATTATTAGCAAACAGCTGCATGAAGGACTGTTTCATTGGCTGCCATGCTGAAATCATCAAACGCATTTCAACTGCAATTGCACTGTCTGCATTCAAAAATGTTTTCCGTATTGTAGTGTACTCCTACAATTTACAAATGAAAGCTATTTTCAGCCACTGCTTGCTAAATTTAGGGGGTTCCATTCACTTGGAAAAAAATGGACACAACTGTTTTCTTGTACCATAAAATTTCTGTCTTAAAAAATGTTATACTTCTCATATAGTCTGTAAAAGGCAAAAATTCCAGGTGTCTGTAGCGAGAAAGGTTGTAGTTCTCCTATCTTTTTTTTGTGTAGTTCTTTTAACTACATTATTGTTTGCACAGTGAAATTACTTTGCAAGAGGGATGAAAACCCCTTGTCAGACAGAGCAATTTCAGAGAAAAGATCAAAGGAAATCTGTCCAAGGTGAGCATGTGTTCTTTTTTTGAACAGCTATGCCTTGGCTTAATTACTTTTAATTTAAAATCAGATCAGTGGATGCAAATGAAGTCTTTTCAAAGAGCAGTAGAATTTGCTTCCTAGAGTGAACACTATTTTAGTAGGGTGACTAACAATGTGCATTTTTATTCTTCACCTCTGACCTGTGCCCTCTCCACCCCTTTACCTAACCCTTTCCATTTGCCCTGGTCAGTTAACAGGCAGGAGCATTTGAAAACAATCATGGATGACTATGATATCAGGTCTGCTGCCAGCATTTTAGCCTCTGTTAAGGAGCAAGAGGCTCGTTTCGAGCGGCTTACCCGTGCACTCGAGGAAGAGCGGCGCAATGTCTCCTTGCAACTTGAGCGTGCCAATCAGCCAGCAGACCGAATGAGCATTTGCAACATTGGCAATGGTCAGCCACTGGCAACCGCCTGGCAGCAGCTTGTACTGCAGGTAACAGCCTGCTCGTCTTACCTGTTGCTAGAGTTCACCTCCTCCAGAATTTCCCATCCCCAAATGTCGGGTGCATCTCCTAACTTGTTTGTCATTGCATCTCATTCTGTAGCCCATGGTCCAAGGGGAAGCACCAATATCCCAGAGCTGATATGTTGCATTCATCAGTTTAATAGCCCAGATTTCAGAGCTTTGGCTCAGATGTTGCTCTTACTCCCTCATAGCTCATGGAATACTCTGTAAAAAGGTATGCATCTTTGAGTATTAAACCATAAAGAGAGATCTTCACACCTTCCTCTAAACCTTTGCGCTTGCTAAAGAATAGTGATGTTCTGGTGATTTTAAACCAAGGCGAAATCGTAATCTCTATAGCAAGCAAAATTTCCATTAGAAATCAGTTGGACTCTGAAGAGAGTAAATAGCATGAAAAGTAGGGTTTTCCCTCCTGTGAAGTCTTATTGTTTGTGTAGGGGCAACTTCATAATTTGTTTCCCATGTATATTCAAATGCTGGGCTTATTTTTATGACACAAACTTTGTTCGCTTCTTGATAGCTTGAGATTTCCAGACATTGTTTTGCCTGAAATATGATGGTCTTTAACTCTTTAAATGTATAATGATAAACTACTTGCATCTTTAAATTACTTAAACTAGCAAATCAGTCTGACATGCAAGGTAAGTCATGCAGAAGCAATAGTCCTATTTGTGAAGGTCTGTTTCCTAAGAAAACACTGTTCAGTTGAGAGAGGAGCTCCGGCCTATGGGGATGCTAAAAGTTGGTTTCCAATTATACCAGACTGTTTTACAATTCTGTCTGCATTGGGCTGTATTTGGGCAGACCTTATGTTATATTATGTTAGCAGCATAGCTCTTCCGTAACAGCTGCCACGTTACTGCTCATGTAGCTGTTGCAGTGTGGGACTTCATGTGAAAGGACCAGCCTGCACTGGTTGGGCTAGAAGTATGACATTAGCTGGTAGGAGCTGTAGGTCGTTATCCTCTTGATTAGCAGCAGGGCTGATGAGAGGGGAGCTGTGCTTACATATTTTTTTTTATAGCAAAGGACAAATTCACCTTCACCTTTTCTGAATGAATTTGTGCAAAGTGCCTGACTAATAGCTCCAGAATGAAATACCTTAGCCACAAAACTGATGAAGCATGAGTTTTCTCCAGTGTTACGGCTTAAGGTCTAATCACTTCCTAGAAAACTTACTAGAAGGGTTTAAGGTACTGGGGTATGCTTGACACTTGTGGAAAAATATCCCCTGTAAGTGACCCTAGGCTGAGTCTGTGTATGTTCCGTTCATTGCTGCTTTGGGAAAAGAAAGGGCTTCAGTTCATAAATAATTAATGTTGAGCTTTTTAGGGTAGTTTGTATATGAAGTAAAATGGTTGATTAGCTAAACATGCACAGTTAAGAATTAGTGTAAAGTTATTTCAGTGAATTTTCATAAAATGTACTGAGGGCCAAATTCCTCTCTGACTTAGAAGAATTAATTTAATGATGTTTAAATGAAGGATGATGTTGGTACCTTCAGTCTTACTCAGCATACATAATGATTACAGCTTTACTATTATATATTGCATTTCATTGTCAAGAGTACACAAAGCAAAAGACAGTCTGTACTTTGTCTGCAGGGTTTGCTAACTCACTAGTGAAATGCAGCTATCTCAGAAAAGCTGTGTGTCAGAGAGGACTGACTAATCTCTGCATACCACCCTATTCAACCTAGTGTTGTAAGTAATACTACAAAATTACCCAATTAGTAGCTTTTCCATTTGGAAACTGTATAGGTGATCAAGTGTATTATAGTTGTCCTGGAATTTGGGCAAGAATCAAGGGCTAACTCTATTTTATGAGTGCCATGCAATTTTTAATGACCTCTGCAACCAGGCTTCCGTTTGCTCTGTTGTTTGATTGTTGGAGTGGAATTTGGCTAAGAGATTTGTCAGTGAAGTGTGTGTAGTCAGGGCTTTGTTATCAGAGTCGCTCTCAATCCTTCTTTGTAATATACGCTCCCAAGCTTCTTCCCTTCTTAGAAAATAAAATTAAGCCCTAAAAAAAACAAAAGAAAAGAAAAGACGATAGAGGCAATGTGCCAGAATTGTAATAGTTTCCTGAAGTCCTCAAAAGACAAAATCAAGGTCTTATGCAAATTATTCTGATTCATTCTTGATTTTTTTGCCAGCCACACTTTTTTTTCTTTTAAATACCAACTTTAAACTGTAACAATATCGCCTTGTCCTAGGCAGCACACTTAGCCACTTCCTTCATTTCACTCACTGAACAGGCAGGACTCACTTTCTGCTGCCGGTTTAGATTACCCAAGTGACCCAGGTGAATTTTGATGCGCTTGTTGACATTTGAGGGGAGTGTATATGGCACCATGTAGCAAAATATTGTCTTGTGGCCCCTAACAAGAAATATCAGATCTGCAAATGAGGTCAGAGATGTATTCTCATTGCCAAAAGACTTACATTTAGTAATTTTAGATTAAGAAAATGCATAGGATTTTTCTAAAAACATCTTAGGGGTTTTTTTAAGGGGAGAAACTGGTTCTGTGAACAAGCTAAACAAATCTTTAATGGTTTGTTCAGATATTAATTAGTAATATATGCGATTGTTGTTTAACGGGAATTTTCTTCCCAAAGAAGAGGTTTCTGGGAGATATTATCCTCACAATAAGTGGTCCTAAAGGTTGCCAAAATGTCTCCCATTAATACTAGTTTTTTAGTGAGGTGGTGGCCAAAGCGTCTGTGTTTTCGCAGCCCTTTGTAGAAGGCAGTGCCTGCCAAGCCTTCGGGTGGTGCTGAGGCTCTTCACCCATCTCTCCTTCCTGCAATAGGCAATACTGAGCGAGCGCCATAGGGACAGCTAGCTTTGGTAACCAGCACCATTTCTGGTGAGTAGGGAGCAAATGCGGTTAATGCTGTTGAATAAGTGGATAAATATAACTTGCACCAGATGTAGCTTCCAAGGGTCTTTAAGTCTGCCTTCAGTCAGAGAGCTGCGCTGAGTGTATACCAGCGGCATGAATGAGGGTGCTTCAACCCTGGACCTTTTGGAAGACGTGCCAATGTGGTGGGAGCACTGCGATCCCGAGCCACAACCACAAACACGTACCTTCCCCCTCTGCCCTTTAGGGAAAGGCTGAAGAAGATAGGTACGTTACTGCAGGCTGTCGAAGCAGTCGAAGTGCTTTTCCAAACTAAGAACCCTCTGGACAAAAGGTCATTAGGTACTTACTGAAAACCTTTCCATTACTGTGAAAATGTAACATTTAATGACATTTTAATCATAGAGCATTTATCTGGTTAATAAAAGTCTTCTAAAAATCCTTCCAGTTTTTAATGATGTTCCTGTCTGAGTACCCTAACTCTGGCGTTGAGTGGTAGGAGCCGTGTGGCTGGCCATGGCCATTTGGAATTGGAAGTAAAAATCGGGTTGTACTAAAAAGAGCAGATCTGGCTGTTAATGTGTCCGTATGTCTGCTTTCCTAAACTCTGCAGTAAAAGAAAAGAATGTAAAAAATGTGGTTTTTTGTTGTTTTAATATCCCAAGCTGTGGGAGTCTTGGCAGCAGAGCGCGACTTTGCTTTTTTTTCGTTTTACCAATGCAGCCGTAGTCCAATAAGCTTCGAAGTCACTAGTGAGTAGCACCTATCATGTGTCTTCTACAAGGTTAGTCTCTGGTGATGATGTTTTTTACAAGCTTGATAAATCTTAATGCTCTTCATGTGTGAGGGATTTAGTTTAATCTGCCTGGTTCTATTTCACTTCTTTCCAAATCAGCCTTCTGCTGTTCCTCACAGTGGGAACTGAAGTTGGACAGGGAGAAGATACGAAAGTGCATGTGTGCAGGGAATGTGCTATAGCAGGCAGAATGCACAAAGCTGCAGTATTATCACTCCATAGTTAACTATTCTGAGCATAACTTTTTAATAACAAAGAATATTCTCTTTTTTCTTTTATTGAAACATCAGACATGTAAAACATATCAACTCCAAGGCCATATCCTGAGTTGGTTTAAATTGGCATGGCTCCCTGGGTTTTAAAGAAGCTCCGTCAACTCTGATCAGCTGGGGAGCTGAACAAAAATGTTTGCGTTCAAGGATCCTTCCCCATTGGTACACGTTCACAATTTCCATTCCTGTTAACGCTTCATAACCAAAATAAAGTACAGCTTTCAATAATCCTATTTTGCCAACAAATACAATATGACAGTACTGTGACTTTGGTGATCTTGCAGTGTCCTACAGCAGTTTGAGAAGGGTTTCCCACTGTTGTACAAAAGGTAGATACTATCCCTCCTCTTATAGGTGGGAAAAGGATGTAAGCTGCCAAATGCTACGTGGTATTAACGACAGGAACTGGATCTGTGCTTACAGTTATGGGTGCAAAGAAGGATCATATCTTGTTATTTGGTACGTTTGGCTTAAGAGGCACTGGAATAGGTTAAACCTGAAATGGAGAGTTTGAGTATGTATACGTGTTAGTATAATGTAACGGACATGTAGAATATAGCATGTCTGCTATATACATATTCTTACATATATGTATATACATATATTTACAGAGCCTGGTATGAAAAAAGGCCTGTCAGCATAAATTCACCCTGGTGTACATTTTTTCTTAGAATGATATTTTTGTTTAAAACCTAGTGGTTTCAAATTGGTAGTCGTGTGGCAAGTTTCCTAGGATTCCGCTGTACTTCCTGGAGTACTTCTTACACGGGAAATGGTGCTTCCCATGGGAAGGCAGCTCTGTCCTAGTCCTGGTACCACCGAACACACAAGGACCGCTGAGGAGTAACGGTGACCAAACTACAGCTACAGATCTTGTACTGTGTTTTCTGGGAGGTCTGTCAGTCAACAACATGTGTCCAGAGACCTAGGTCTGCAACCATAAATTAAATCAGTTTAAGTTACCAGTTCTTCTCGCCTAAGAGCTTAGGTAAAGCAAAATACAAACTTTGGATCACGTTTAACTTTAAACTTCAGTCCAGCCAGCTTCACTGATACATTTCTGGTTCTGCGCTAGGCCAGCAGCTTCGAAGATTTCATCCTGTCAATCTCGTGTGCTTTTTCACACCATGTGAGAATCAGGCTTGCTGAGATGCTGGTAATATAAGTGTGTGTGTGTGCATGTGTGTGTGTTGTATGGGCTAAAACTTCTAATACTGAGATCAAGCAGAATCAGGATGATGTGATAGTGATGGATTTAACTTAATATCTGATATTTCTGTAGCTGTTACACCTAGTGCTCACAGAAGCTCCTCCCCTGTCACCTTGCAAAGCCAGCCCTGTGTGTTTGTGCAAACGCAGTGGTTAACGTGGCAGGACTATGGTGCTGGCGACCAAACTGAACTGCCTGCTTGTACCTGTCGTAATACAGTGCGCAATAATTTGGTCCCTTAGACGTGACTAACTGAAAGAAGGATTTCTCTGAAATAGGGCTTGTGATTACGCCATTTATAAAGGCTTATTAATCATTTACTGGAGCCTGCTCTCAGGTGGTTTTGTATTAGCTTAACCGCTTCACTACGAACTTGAATTTGAAATAATATAATTAGTATGATCACTAGTGTAGTTAGTTATACTGTTGTAATTGTACCTTGTAATTCCTATGAGTGCATTGCTCTCCTTTATAGATAGACATCCTGCAAATGGGGGGGAGAGTTAGAACAGTGCAGAACCTGTTGCTTCTAAACTAAGGAAATACACAGAATAAAAAATGTATTATATACAAACCAGGAAAAAAACTATTTAAATAGTTTAAGTGATGAGGTTTTTGAGTCATTCTTTTCATACTGCTGCTTTGATTATACAGACATTAAACAGAATGGTAATAAACACAGGCGCAAAATTTTCAGTCTTGTTTAGTGTCCTACCACTATAACTGATGAGAGATTTTTTTCATATGTTTCTCCAGCACAGATATATGTGTGACCTTAATTTTTCATAAATTGATATATAGTTTTGATGCAGATGCTCTCTAACTTTGTATGTAACCAAGGTATTAACAAAATAGAGTTGAGAGGGAAGCAGAGAGGTCAGTGGGAATGAAGAGACTTGAAAGAGATCACAAGCGGGTTCTTTTTAATTTAACACTCCTGCCAAAAAAAACCACCCTACCCCAAGAAATAATACTCCAAAAGGCCATTGTGAAATGCCAAGTAATCAACCAAGCTAATAATAATGTCAGATTCATTCTTTCTCCACTCTGCAAATGTGATTCTAGCTGTTCAAAAAAAGCCAGCTTATGGAACAAAGCTCATAGTAAAGATGGTTTCATGGCTAAGATTTGTATCACTTACATTGCAACTCATGTTCCAGAGAAATAAGACCTGATAAAAACAAACAAATGCATTTTCCCCTATTTATTTATGTATTTAGTGAGGTTTTTGTAGCCATAATTAAGCACCAATATTCTTCAGTCTTGTATGTTAATCCGAGGTACCTTTGACTTCTGCCAAAAATGACATTTTTGTGAACTGAGGGTCAGTTTCAAGAAAAAGGCAAACTGAAAAGTGCAGCAGAATGCACGGCAAGAATTTAAAAGAAAAGGGGGGGGGGGAAGATTAGCTCAGATTGCTTTTCTAAGAAAATACCATCAAGTTAATCTTTCTAAGTTATGTTTTGGCCAGCAATAACTGCTGTCTGTATTTCATTACACTTGTTAGAGATTCCCTGCTCTACACTGAGACAATGTGGACTGTTAGAGTACAGGGACCATTCCCCGTGCTTTGATACTAAGAAGGTAGATGCATTAGTATCGTATAACTATTTGAATGTATGCAGAGAAGAACCAAAAAATGATTCCTGAGCCGTACTGAGTCACCAGCTTCCTTTGTTTTCCTCTCCATCTCATCCAGAATGCATTTCTATCTTTGCTAAGTATGTCAGGTTTTATTTAATTAGTGATAGTCTGTAGTGCCTCTTGCCTGTAGAGCATTTCTTTCTTTGTGATGTAACATATTTGTGCTCATATTAAGGGACTGACAGCATGGAAAAGGACTTGCATTTTTCCTCACAGGTAAGGTCAGGTACAGACAACAATGCTGTGGGTTCATTAAAGTTCCCTGGTGCTGCAGGACTGTGTCCTGTTACAATGCCAAATACTAAGAAAAAGCTCATGGGTAGTTAATCCAGGCATGTTCCGTTTCTGCTGCTACTGAGCACGTTGCAAAATGTGAAAGAATTTCCCAGGGTGGTCCTAATTCTTTTATAAAACCAGCTGAGATGACAGAATTGTGCGTTCTGATCCAGGGGTACCGTACGGTTAGGTCAGACCTTGGTGTGAGGAGTCATGTCATGCCTGTTGTCCAGCCAGCTGCCGGTGCCCTGTTCTTGGCTCCCTGATCTTTGTAATTCAGCTCCCGTTCTTTTGCCCTATAGATCGCTGTGCTGTTACACATGCATTAGCTATGCCCCTGGCCTGCTCCCGTAAATTCAGTACGTATGAGTAGTCTTACCGAGTTTCTAGGAATGACCTGGGTCAGGTTTCAGCTACGGCATATGTGCAACTGTTCGAAGGACAGCTCTGGGCAGGGGGGCTGGGAACACGATTCCACAGGAGAAGGAGTCTCTGAGCTCTTAGGGCAGAATTCAGTACGAGCTGAGAGAGCTGCTCTGCCTTTGAGTCCCAGGGAAGTTAGGAGCTGAACCAGGAGCCATTACTCAGCTGCCTTTCAGGAAGACATGGTGTCCCCCCTACGTGGGGCATGGTCTCTGGCTTCTGCTATGTTAGGAATAATCCCTGGTGAGTTGAGGTTGGAGCCTTTGCCTCCTCTCTCTTGGTGCTGTCCCGTCTCCATGAAAGCAGCAGCTCCTGGTTTACAGTAGGATCTTTTGCTGATAGTTCGGCAACAGTGGACAGCAGGCTCAAGGAGCTGATGCTTCTCAGAGGCAAAGTACTGACTGCTCAAGACAGTGTTGCTAAGCCAGCCTGCTCCTTTCAGGAATTCAGGCAGAGCAGTAGCTCCCTTGGAATTACTGCAGGTGTTTCATATACAGCCATTTGTCTCTCCAAAGTGACAGTACGACATATCGCACCACTGCGAGCTCAAGAAACTCCTGCTGTTCACCTTTCTGCTGGGATTAGCCCAGTTCCAAGAGGAATCATGGGACCTGCTTCCTGCCTCGCAGCAGGAATGCGATAGCACAAGGCTAACAAAAGAAGAGGGTCTGTGCCGCAGGCATCGTGGCATATCCCGTACGAGAGCCCCTGAGAGGGAAGCCACAGAATTCCCGTGAGAATTTACATTTCCTGGTTCTTCTATGTCTTATTAGCAGCTTCTCCCATACAATTAATCTTTAGTCTTCATGTAAGGCCTTAGACGGTAAAAACACGGATACAAAGGTGAATGGAAATATTAACACTGTTTTCAGCTACAACTAAAGAGGATCAGAACCTGTGAAGTGTTTTCCAGAGGGGATTTGATAAGGGAACACACTAAACTCCTCTCATTAGAATTATTTGGGGTTCAGAGCTGTTGGCATGCAGCAAAATCCACTCATAATATGCTAGGTTACTTGAGAACTGCTTGAGTAAAAATTTATCAGCAAATGGGCTTAAAAAGTAGATCCCAAAGGAATCACTTAAATAAAATAAATAAATAAATAAATAAATAAAAGGAACCCAGTGACTGAGAAAGTGACCATCTGTCTTTAGTAAGGCAAGAATTATTTTTTTTTTTGCTGCAAAATATTTTTTTTCCAAAATTCAATTACATACTATTTCATAGCTTTATGTTTGCAGGTTGAAAATATATGTTAGCTGAAAGACACACACCTTTGCAGAATATCTCACTGTTTCTCTATCAGCACAAGTACCTCACTTCTGTGTCTCACACTTCATCTCTTAAGTGTGTGTTCTGCAACTTTATATGGTAACTACTAAATTCCAAAGTGCCATCTAATGTTTGTCAGCAGGACAGCAACTGGCTTGTGTTAATGATTGTAAATGCAAAGCAATGACCGTATTTGCTCTAAACATCTTAGAAATATTTTTGCAGTTTTATTTGACTTGGAAAGTCTCAACTTGTTTTGTGAAAATTTTTATTGAATGAGGTTTTGGAACCAGCTGAAAGGCAAGGATTTTCTTATTTTGCTTGCCAAGATGTGCGAAAGTGAGAATAATTTACACAACTGTTAACCTTTTGGGCCTGAAATTGTGCCAGACTTAAATTAGAATCATTTAATTTGAATGGTAAATTCACAGTTTTGTAATGATTTTCCATAATTTTACATGGCTTTAGTAGTAAAACTATGTTTTCTGCTAAGAGTACATCTAGAGAAACGCATCCAAATTTGATTCTACTTGCTGAGTGTACCTTGTTAGGTAAAGGGGCATCTAGGTTGTTCTTTCAATGAAGTCTCTTACTGTTGCAAGACCAGTGAATATAACTGCAAGCAATTATTAAGTATGTCTTAAAAAAACAGGAACATTCAAATGTAAGAATTACAACATTAAAGAGTAGTATCAGGTTTAACAGGATTTTTAAAAAACAACCTTGTAGTTGCATTTATTTCTTGATAATTAACATGAAAAAATCTCACATTTTAAAGTTATGATATATTTTTCATGTTGTGCTGCTTATTTGCTTCTCAGCTCAGACATCAGAACATAGTTAATTGTGCTGGCTTTTTAAAATTTTTATTCCTTCTGCTTTTATTTCCCAAGCACACCACTGCACTAGTCCGAATGGGATGTTCAGGAAGGATTTTAAATCCTCAGAAAACCTTGTTGCACTTTATCTCTCAATTTTATGAGTCTTTATGAAAAGATTTTCTTACTATAGGCTTTGATCCTTACACGTACAAGTGAGGTAGATCTTTACTTTCCAGGCATTGCACAGTAGTCAGTGGGTCTTCATAAGCCTCTGCCCTTGCAGATCCACACGTAGCAGCAAAAATGTTTTCCAGAAACTTTAAAACCAACAAGCAAGCAAGCAGTTTCCTTTTCCCCTGAGCTTTGGACCTGAAGAGTTCAACAAGCTCTTAAAACCAAAAATTTTCTACAATTCCCTTTCTGCAGTCTCCGTACACTGAATTAATGCTGAAAGAGTCTGAAAATGAATGTTCGGTTATGACGACTTTGCTAAATTACTGAGCTTCTTGCTAATTTAGGCGATCTTGTTGATAGTTCAAATTATGCGCTCAGTGGCTTTGTTACAAATGTGGAGTAATTCACTGAAGTCCTTGGTGTGACTGAGCGCAGACTGGCCAAAGATGGCCATGGGCAGTCGGAGAGCGAGTGCCAGCTGTAATTACGGCCTTTGGTTTAAAATAAATGTCAGAGCTTACTCTCAGTGTAAAAAAACTGCTTCCCCTTTTAAGCTACCAAATTACTGGCTAAACAGAGTATTTTTTAGCCATGGTTGTGGTGATGGAGAGGGTTACAGAATGCTGTCTGAGCTCATTTTAGGGTCTTAAACTAGAATGTATATTTAGCTGTTGGCAGAGTGGTGTTTTCAGGATGCTATAATTAAAGATGGAAAAGAATTATAGTTTCCTTATTTCTAACCCAGAAAGATTCATTTCCATTAGCTCTTCCTTGCAGTCTACTTTCACCGGTAAGTATTTCAAATACAAGAAACTTGCACTGGAATAAAATTTCAAACACAGAGGTCTGAAACAGCCTCCGGTTGCTGGTTTGGAGAAGATAGTAATTACCTGGAAAACTATAATAAAGATCAGTTGATGGTCCAGACAGCTATCAATCCAGTACATAATGGCAAACCACGTTTGCCCTCTGAACAAGAAACAGAATGGCATAAGCTAATCCAGTGTCTTCTGGGCAAGTTATTGTAATGTTCAGTTTGAAATAAGTCACAAATCACCTGGAAAATCCTAAAACCAAGTCTAAGAAATGAAAAATGACTAATACTGGCTCTTTCATGCATTTCAGTGTCTTTGTTTTCCTTTCCAATAACTACGGTATGAAATTATGGCTACAGTACCAGCCTTGTATTTGATTTGTTTTTCTTGCTCTTGTCATTCTGTTATAAATGTAACACTTTTAATTTTTTCCTTAGAACTGGAGGAGATTTTTCTATTTTTAACCCCCTATGTAGTCAATTGCAATCTACATGAAGCTGCTGGGAAGAAGCATAGGTCATTCATTTGGCTGCAGCCTATGTGCAGTGACATCCAGCTTCCTTTGTCCTTTAATTCTAATGTAAGCAGTGCTGTTGCCTGACTGTCCTTGTTCTCATCCCGGCGTATGACAACTTGGATGAAGTGGAGTTGACTGCAGCTCGATGTAGCAAGATGGAAGCTGTGTCTGTATACAAATGAAAATCCCCTGGAGTGGCTGGTATTCCCAAAGTTCCCAGTGCCTCCTTCCTCCTTGTCACATTGGTCTTGTGGTCCTTTTGACCTTCTCTTTAATACTGGATTCTTAAATAGGGATGACACTTAAGATTATCCCCCATTTATATATGACGTACCCAATGAAAGCTATCTGGCTTAGTCTCCATTTCTAACTTTGCAGTATGAAAGCAACAGGATTCTCAAAGCCATGCTGGTGGAAATGTTAGCAATATCGTGGTAGAGCTGTTATTTATAGCAGGACCTTTTTGGAGCAAGTGCGGATGCTTTGAAAGAGCTCGGGTAATTTTTCAAGGATATTTAGAAATGATGAAAACTCTAACAAAAAGATCTTTCAAAACGTACCTTTGGGATACAATTTTCTGGTTTCATTTGTCCGTATTAAAATCATTAAAACGGGACGTGCTGGCACCTGAAGGTGTACTGTTCTGTAACACTCTCGCTTACCTTGTTTATTTGCTGTATGAAATTCACAGAGCAATTACAAAAATTCCTTGGTGTGGCAGTACTTACATGAATATCGGCTGTCTAATAGCGCGAGGAGCAATGGATAATTGGGGGGCTTTTGCCTGTGTGGGTAGCTGGCATTCTTGACCCATCTGGTGAGTTCTTGCTCTGCTGGGTTTATGGAAGCTACGTATCGCTGAAGCCATATGTTACGTTTCCAGGCAGAGCTGTAAACCCTTTCCTTTTTACTCTCTCTGGGAGCAGATCAATCTATAGTGCAGCACTAGTGATGGAGAATTTTTAAGGGTAATAGGAGAAAATAAAAAAGAGAATTTAGACCACATACTATTCTACTCCGTATTCCAGAGAATTAAATTATTTCCTTTTTATAATTTTTTAATTTCTCAAAGAGAAGAAGGAAGTTCTTTCTCCCATTTTTGCCACTGGAAGAAAATGTGTCAGAGTAAGAAATTTGAAGGGGGAAAAAAGGAGGGGGGTGAAAAAATGTTGGCATAAGTCAGCAGTCTGATACTAATGGATAGACTGTTTGTTGCCAGAATGTGGAGGTTCAGTATAACCTTAGGGATCTAATCCATAACTCTTATTTATGTAATTAGTTCCATTCTCTCACTTCAGCGTTGCCAAATCCAAGCATTCAGAATCACAAGGCCTCTGAAATATTGCACGTGGCTAAGAAATAAGGAGACTTGAAATGTTTTTTGTCTTTTTTAAAAAAATACTGGTTTTTCTTTGGCTTTGGCTCATCACATTGTCAAACTTTACTTTTCAACCAGAAGGCCTACAAACATCCGCTACATTTTTGAAAGCGAAATTTCGGATTTTAATCAACAACCTGACTGCAGAAGGTGGGGCTTCAAAATCCAACCACACCAATCTTGCATGATTTGCAGAAATATCTGCGGGTCTACAACATGAGGGACTTCTTACGCGGGTAGGAATTGGCAGGTCCATCTAGGAAGGTTTACAGTTTCGTTGTCTTGCATGCCAGCGTAGCTGCTTCAGTGCCCTATGGGTATAGACTTTATATTTTCTTTGACAGTGTGTAAAGGTCTGGCACGTATCCATGTGCATGCCTAAATTGAATGTTACTTTTCTATGCCAGGATGGCCTCAACAGAAGTTGGACTATTTTAGTTAGTTAACTAAAGAAATATTGGGCAAGGAGAAGGGGGAAGGGAGAGAGATGAGTGCTGTACAGGTACGGGAGACTTTCAAACAAAATGCATTCCTCTTGCTTTACTTCGATGTTTAAGTATTTTAGTAAGGGCCACTACCGCCTCTGAATTATTCTGCTTCAGAGAGACTCAGAGTGCTTTTCCCCACCCCAGTGAGGCAAATACTTTGCTTCAGCTGAAACTTGGTGAAATACCTACCATTGCTTCTGTCAACCCAAAGAGGAGCCTTTACGATAGCTATTTTTAAGCACGGGAGGATCGGAGTTCAGTCACACAGTTCTGCCCTGTTCTCTGCCCCCCGAACACAAAGCCGGAGTTGTCATGTTCAGCTGGACCCCTGGCATTTTTTTGGCAGTAATAGGAAAGCTGAAATTAGGATTAAATAGGTCTGAAACATTCCTTCCTGTCTTCAGTGTCACTATAGGAGATAGTACCACGTCTCACGTTTATCTGCCAGGATTGCTGTTAATTAACGTGTTAATTACATTGACACTGGAGGCATTTCTGAGAGTTTTCAGGGAACCCAAAACTGGGATGAACAGACCGCATTTGCTGTGTGAGGCGACTCTTCTGAGGAGTACAGAGCACAGCCGTGACCTGCCTTCCTCCCGGTTTTATAGCTGCTCTCGCTGTCTTGGGCTCTCCCCGTTTTCCGGGGCAGGCTCTGATTTGATTCCAGTAGCCGCCAGTCCCGAATTACTATCGCCCAGCCACTGGCTTTTACAGCAGTGGATTTATTTACCGCTTCGGTTTGCCGCGGGAGCCTAGCCCCAGCGAGAGGAGGAGCAGCCCTGGCCACTGGCTGCTCCCGTAAAGCAGCGCCGCTTCCTTGGCGCTGGCGCCGGCCTCGGCTCGCTGCCCGCAGCCCCGCGCCGGCCGGGCGGCCGCAGGGCCGGGCTCTGGTCCCGGCGCTAGGTAAGCGGGCGCCCTTCCCCCGGGGGGCCGGGGTGGAAAAGCCTGCAGGTTTACACCCGCCTGCCTCGGTCTCCTCCGTGTAAGGTTTGGCATCCTCCAGGGCTTATCGATACGTATCCCTGCGGCGGTTCCTTGCAAGAGGCAGGGAGAGGGGTCAGCTCCTGGCGCTCCCTTCCCCTGCTTCGGGGGGGCTCCCAGCCCGGGCTGCCTGTAAAGAGCTGGGCGCTCCCCCCTCCCAGCCCTGCCCGGACAGGGACAACATGCCGTGCTGTGGTGTGAAGTCCCTGGGTTTCCTGCAGAACAGGCTGGCTGTGGGAGCCAGCACACCTGGCATTCGTTGGGCTAAGGACTGGTTTATCAAGACCATCGTTTAGCAGCTGTGGACCGGCCTGTGGGCAGGTGAATGGTCTTAAACGAGGGCAGTCGCAGCGTGAGCTGTGACCCGGCTGGTTCTGTGAGCGCTGGAAGGGAGGAGACGGTGAGTGAGGGTGATCTTTGTGGGGCCGGTGCCTAAGGAAGGGCATCGATCTACGTGACTGCTCCAAGTGAAGTGCACAAAGTAAACAAGCGGCTCTTCTCCCGTGCGTGGGGAGAGGCCGACCTACCGGCCGCCCTCGCTCCGGCCGCGGGGCTCGGGCCCGTGAGCGGCGGGTCAGCGCCTCCGGGGCGCCGCCAGCAGCCCCTGCGCCCAGGGCGAATCTCCGCTTTGTCTCCCAGCGCAGCGCAGCGGCAGGGCCGGCCCTGAAGCGGGGCAGCGCGGGGGCTCCGCAGCGCCCAGCCCGGCCGCGCCGCTCGGCTCCGCGCCGCCGCCCCAGCGCGCTACGGGGGGAGCCCGCCCCGCGCCGCCCCGCTTGGCGCCTGCTCGCCGCCGGCAGCCGGCGCCCCCGCGGCCGAGCAGCGGTGAAGAGCCGCGGGCTCCGCGCCGGGCGTGGCCGCGCCGGCGGCCCGGCTGCGGCTGCCCGTCAGGAGCGGCGGCGCGAGCAGCCATGTGAGGGGCCGCTCGCTTCCCCAGCGCGGCGGGGGCTCGGCGGGGCGCTGCCCGCGGACCTCGCGCAGGTGAGTGCGGGCTCCGCGCGTGCCGGCGGCGGGGAGCCGCTGCGGGTGGAGCGGTCTGTGTGCGCGGTTGTCCTCCTCCTTTCTTCCCTTTTTCTTAAGCAGAGAACTAGGAGCAACACCTGACCTGCTTCTTCTAGCCAGGCTTTCGCGAGAGGCTTTGCTTTTTGTCTCTGTCAACTGGTGAAACTTCCCCAAAAGCGAGCTGTTGTTTTCCATGACCTTTGTGCCCTGCTCGGTAAATCGAGTAGCTGGAAATAGTGCGTTTGAGAAGGAAAGCTCTGCTGTTGTGCTTTTGTTAAATGTTTGTTTTTCCCATACGGTGTTCTGCTGCTTTCCCTTTGATTGCATTGTTGTGTGTACCAGGGAAATCCCTTCAGCGTGAAATATGAAGGTATCTGAAACAAAAAGTCCTCTCGGCTGCAGTCTTAATAGTTGTGATGAACTTACGGGGCCGTGGGAAAAGATCTCAAATATTCTTCTTTACCTTGGAGTGTCGCTGGGCATTGCAGAGTGAAGCTGTTGCAGGCTGGATGTACGTAAATAGAGCTGCTGTGGGCTGCCGGAGCTCGCAGGTGCTTGCCTTGGCGACCTCCTCCGCCTGCCCCGAGCCCTGGGAATGGAGGTGGCAGCAGAGCAGAGCTGCGCTCGACTGTGGATCAGGTGTTGTAGTTTGTTTTCTTAATCCTGATTTCCTTCTCTGCCTCTTTAATTTAAAGCACTGAACTTTGGGGTAAGGAAAGTAAAACGGCTGACAGTGCATCCGTGAGATTTTTAGGTTGAGCGCACTGGAAGCGTTAGTGGTGTTTCAGTTTGGCTTGATGCTGTTGTGTGCCGCTTGTGCGTCTCCGTAACGCGACTGAAGCGCTTCCCGGTGCGGATGGGAGAAGGGCTCTCTGCGGGGGAGGTCGCCCGTCCAGCCGGGCCCTCGGCTGCCCGTTTCGGTGTGCGCCGGAGGCCGTTGCGGTCGCTGACCGCCTGCCAGCGGTGCCAGGACCCCCCGTGGGGCGGGTGGGCGCTCGCTCGCGTGCCACGCTGCCTGGGGACTTCTCGGGGAGGAAGGCGCTTGGTTTGCCTGCGTGGGCCCGTTCGTGCTGCCTGGCCTGAAACTGTGGTGGCTGTCACGTTGCAAGCAGCGAGTTGTTGATATACGTAGTTAGCAGCTGAAATCTGTCTCTTCTGGATGTTTTTTCTCTCAATACAAGGAGAAAAATCTGAAGGTAAGGAGCAGAGTGCTAGCTAGGGAGAGGTACGTTTCATGCCTTTTGGCCTGTGCTGGTGGAGCTGTGTTCTTGCCTGGGTTTCCTGTTTTGGTAGGAGGGAAAGCTTGAGGGAGAGTCCAAGGTTACCATTAAGTACTTCAGGTCATGGATTTTGGTTAACTTGTAAATTCTTTTTCCTTATCAAAATTAAAAGGCTCATCGTTTTAATTTTCATGCTGCTTGTCCTAGCTGGGGGTCAGGCAGAGATGTGTTGCTTTATCTTTTCTGATGAAGCACAGGTTCTTGGCTCACTTTGAGGTTGTTTTGTGGTGCAACTCGTCAGGCTGATACTGCAATTGCATGTTGGAGAACTCTGTGCTTAACGAAGGGCAGTAGTTTTAAACTGTGTTGTCAGAGAAATTTATTGTGCAGTTGCAGAGCACTTAGAAAGTAATCTTTTAACTGTAATGATCACAATTAAGTAAAACTAAGCCAAATGGATAAATGATTTAGAGGTGAATGGAGAGTCTACACAACCCATATTAACAAAACTGGAGAGATTAGGTGGTATTTCCACCACATTGACTAAAGAGCTGTTTAGAGACCCTGCCTGCTAAAATCTGAGCAAAGGCAGTTGTTAAATCTGTTAAGAAGAACCAGGAATAACTTTTGACTATCCTTTGGGCTTCTGCTGAGAATAGCTGTGCTTCTTGAAGCGCTGGCCACGAGAGCAGCGTTCTGCCTGGGAGCCTTGGGAGAAGAAATGTGCTGGAAAACGATTCTCGTGGCCGTGAGCGTGTAGGGCAGGTCGCCCCTTCGCGGTGTGCCCCCTTGTCCCTTCCCCTTGCTGCAGGGCAGGGATGAAAACTGCTGAAAGCTGTGATCAGTATTTGCAGTGTGAAAGTTTTCAGTGGCCTCAATGTAAGTACAGAGTTTCTGAAAGGCCCGAGAGGGATCTTAATGGATGCTGTCTTTGGGCCTTATGGTCTGTGACTGTTAAAATATGGTTGGTCACTGCATGACATACAGCTGTGGTCTGGATCTGAAACTTAAATGTCGGCTTGCTGTAGGGCCATTAAGTTGTGAAGGGAGAAGGAATCGCTTAAAGTGACTTTTGCCAAAAACTATGCAGTTCTGCAAAGAAAAAGCGGCCAAGGTATTAGCGACGTACCTGATAGAAGTCTGTACCGGTGATGGAAGTCTCGTGGAAGACATCTTCTCAGAGGTAAAGTTTGGGAGAGCATCATTGCTTTCCAAATAGTTGGGCAAGTCATGCTAGCGAAACAAAGAAGGCAGCTTAACTTTTAATTTTTAACGTGGATCACTAGCTGGATTCACACATGGATCTCAGTGAATAATGGGCTGCCCGGTGTGGGTGAGTATAGACCTGAAACAGCTCTAATGTGCTCTGATGTTTCCGACTGCGGCCAAGATACTGACTCCTCCGTGCTCCCGAAAGTAAACCTTGGCCGGTGACCGCAGCCTCTGCGGCACAGCTGGCCAAAGGGAGCACGTTTTCGCGGCTCAGCTAGACGGTGGGTTACGCGCTGGAGCGCGGGAGGCAGGCTGCCCTGGCAGGCAGCGGGGAGTCCCTGCAGCAGGGCGTCACTTAGCGACGGGGGGGCAGGAGCTGGGTGCGGGGATGCGCCGTTGCCCCCGCGTTGTGCGGTGGGGTCCTTCTGCGCGAGTGGGATGCCCTGGGACTGCAGCAGGATGAAGTGTTGGGTTGTGGGATGGAGGTACTCTGTATGTGAAAACACTTTTAAAAAGCGTGTTCTTCCAAAAGTGCTGCTGTGGGCCGTCGGAGCTGTTTGAATGCAAGAGTTTATAATGCCCAGGTTGTCGCCTGTGTTTGTGCGAGTTTAGTTGTGTAGCAGCGATGGACACCGCGACTGAGGTGCGCCAGTGCAGCGATAGCTCTTCCCGCAGCTGTGTTGCTTCACCTCCTTTCCCCGAGTCTGCGAGCTGAGCTGCTGTACCAGCTGCATCGGCCTGGCCTAATTCTTACTTTGTTACACTGCAGTTACAGAAAATAATTTTTTTTTAGGGAGGAAAAATAAAGAAAAGTACGCACATCAAAAGTGTTTCTCAATGCAGAAATAGTTGTTATGGTAGAACAAATGAGAAAAGATCATGTTAAGCAGTAATATTTGAAACTGCTTGGGCTGGACGTGCCTAACAAGGCTGTTCTCGAGCGTGCGATGGCTTCCCCTGGTCCTTGAGGAATTTGCTTCTGCTGCTAAATGACAGGTTTGGTACTGACTTCAGTGGGAGTAGGGTGAGGGCCGCTGGGTGAAAATAGCTGTGACATGTATAAAATGCCTTTGCGGTTAGGGTTAAATAATACGTTTCTCTGAATATGGGGAGAGCAGCATGTTCTCGGTGTGTCTCTGTGCATTGCTGCCTCCTTTCCTTAGGTATTCTGGGTTAACTTCTTCCTCGATAGCAGAGCCATGGGGCTATTATGCAGGGAAAAATTACTTCTGAAAAGCTGCTGTTTCACTTGAAGTACGCCATAGAGATATAGGGAACATAATATGGCCCGTTTCACTTGCTGCTTCCTCCCACCCCAAATTTTGTGAAACGCCCATGCTAATTAAAGGAGGCATTACTTTTTCCCCCCCCCCAAAGATACCACTCTGAGACTCAGAAGTAGAATTTCTAAGATAATTTGGATATAATTAAGAAAACTCACATTTCACCAACTCCATCCTTTGCTGCTCTCCTTTCCTGACGCGGTTGGGGAATGGCTCCGTGGGCTGCGCGGGGGTCCGAGCCGCTGGCTTCCCAGGTTACGCGGCAGGCTGTCCCCTCCGTTAGGCTAGCACATGATTCAGGACTACTCTGTGAACAAGATCAGTGAACTGATCCAGCTTAAAAACTGAAACACAGACCTTACCCATTTTAGGAAAATGAGAACAGCATCTTTAAGCAGGTTAATATGGTGATCTAGTTGAAGGCCCTTGAAAGAGCTATGCTGCCACGCTAAGGGTGGGGAGGGGGGGAAGAAGGAGGATGGTATTCAGTAGGTTAGAGGGGGAAAAGACAAGGGGAAGGGATGAGCAGAAGCAGGTATGTAGGATCTTGTGTAATTACTGTTGCTGATGAGACACCTGTACTGTCTTCATGGCATCTCAGATCTCAAATGACTTGGCCTAAGAGCTTGGTATATATGTGGTTCGGTTAGGTCTTCCGATGGCAGAACGGAGCATTAGGAGGATCTTGTTCTTCATGTTTTTGAAAACTCCCGTTGTTTTGCTAGTGTTGTCTGTGCGACAGAGGTTGTGCAGCCATGCTCAGCTGGGCCCTGTACTGACTCTTGCAGAAAAATGGGGGCAGAGGTTAAAGTTGCATGTAAGGGATGATGGTGGATGATTGAAATAATCTGAAAGGGAACTTGTTTCCTTTTAACTGTTCCTTCCAACCTATTTTTATTAAAAGGAGTCTTCCTTGTTACTTTGTATTAGCTTTCTGTCTTTTTCTCAGCATTGTGCAGACTTGTTTATACTTCAGGAGGTAAGAAAAGGAAACGAATATTGCAGTAGCTTTAATCCTCACAAAGTTAGGACACTAGCGGTGATGCCTAGTTTATGTTCAAAGGATTTGTTTCTAGTGAGAAATGGGAAGTAGGATTTTGCTAGTGATTTTTTTTCCCCCCTTTTAAAGGTCGGGGGAGACTTGATGTTCCCTCCCTGTGTCCCGAACATCGAATAAATAGCAAGAGGAGGTGTTTGAGAGTGAATAGAGTTCCTGAATGAAATGCTGAGACTAGAGAGAGCATATTTCAAATTACTGAGAAAAGGGAATACTAAAACCCAGACTCGGATAGTTTTAAATTTCAGTGTCCTTTGTGTCGCACACATATAATTAGGTTGCAGCCCAGCTTTGGCTTTTTCATTCGTTTGTCTGCATGCCTGAACAGTGGCAGCAGTGGACAAATGTAGCTGTATCTAAGTTTGATCAGCACGAAGAGGCTAAAATCTTCCGTTCACTGGGGAATCTTAGTCTTTTGCATCTCCAAATGCTCCCTGTATGCTGCGGTAATGCGGAAATTCATTACTTTCACTGGTTTCTCTGCCTGTTTGATGATGAGTCAAGCCCACACCTGCTTACGGCAGGAAATTGAAATGCCTGAGTTTTCCCTTTTGGCTAATCCCACACATCTACCCTTCCCATCACAACGCTTCTCTTTGGCATTCAGAAAATAAAGTGAAAACTGTTCTGAGTGAACCTGGTGAATATTTGAGCATGTGAATTTCTGCCTCTGCAAGCTAAATCACTTGGCACAGCTCCGAACTTTTATTTTTAGTAAAGCTTTCACAGCCAGGCAATTGTAATGTGCAGAGAAAGAGATGTTCCTGGAAGCCTGAAATGAAAGCAGAGTGTCAGAGCTTATTTTTATACCGTAGAGAACGTATTTGCTTGAGGAGTTGTTGTTATAATGCTACATACATGTGCATGTTACATATACATGTACTACAGAGTATCTAATACTAATATATGTGAGAGGACATAAGAAAGAAGGTGATTTGATTTAAGTAGCATTACTGTGGGTGTTTGTAGTGCAATAGCAATCAGAATTAGCCTGAATGCTTGGAAGACTTTGCAACTTAGAAAAGCGGAGTTTGTTAGGGAGCTGGTGGAAGATATGCAGCACAGCTAGTTTAAGGATGGTAGAGCCCTGCGATGCAAATGGCTCCTGCGTGTGGTCAGGATTATTTTGCTGTCTGAATTGTAAACTCTTTCCAATTATTTTAGCAAGTTTTGCATCTTCAGCTATTTGCATCTCTCTCTTTTGATGATGCGATTCTCAAGGGAATTGGCTGTTGCTGGAATAAAGGCCCTTTTGGCGTGCAGGCGCACTGGCATGGGGGCCTTAGCCGGTCTGTTTTGTGATGCATTTAACAAAGAAATAAACCGGTGTTTATACCAGCATGCTGTACAAAGATCAGAGTTTGCCCGACTTGAATGAGATGGAGTTATTTCACTGAGGAGGTTAATTCAGGCTATTGAAAATATGTTAAATTCCAGGTAGAGGTGGAGAAAGTGTTGATAAGGCATCAGGTAAAACTGTATATTCTGTACTTCTCACAGTATCATGTTGCAATGAAGCAAAACAAATTATTTTCCTTTGGAAGGACAAAAGGACTTGTTGATAAAACAGGTTATGCAGGTGGCTGGGTTTTCCTATCAACACCTTCCTGAATCCTTGTTAGTCACCTGCAAAACAGACCCCAGTCCTTTAGGTTGGGAAGGTGGCGAGAAGCCCTTTCCCGGCAGCGCTGTCTGTCCCGTGTTGGTGCGAGTCCTGCGGAGCTGCTGCCCCGTTCCTGCGGCAGGGCACGCTGGGCTGCTCCCGCGCGCGCGTTTTTGCACCCATCCGACTTGGCATGGAAGTGTCTTGTCCTCCTCAAACCTTCCTCCTAAAGGTAGCGACGGTGACCAGAACGGTTCTCCTATTGCTCAGTATGCTTCAAATTAGGGGGAATATGTGCTGTCACTTAAATTTAAGCCAGCAGATGCTTTGTTATTGGCCTCAATTATATTGGCTCTCTGCTCATCTGGAAAACTGGCCGTATGTTTTGGGATACCAGTGTTGCCCAGTTGGGCTGTTTCAGTGACCTCTTTCCCATTTTTAAGTCTCTGATGAATCTTGGCTATGACTTTCACTAGCTGTTCTTAGGAGTTCGGCATCTTATAGATCACTTTTATGATGCTCTAATGAGACAACAGTTAAATACTTTTTCCTGTGTTGTAAGAGACTTCATCTTAAATGCTAAATGCTGTGGAAATAAGGAACAACTTAGTAAACTGTACAGCTTTTATTTATAAAATACATGTTAATGGTGCTTACTAATGTAAAATCTAACTCTCACCTGCTCCTGTCACTGCGTCTAATCAGGAAACGTGCCCTTGAGCTCCTGGACTTCTGATGGACTTCTTTAAGGATAAGTAACGGTATTAAGCGTTGCCTTTAATGAAAAGGAATGGTCTTTTCTCTGTTTATAGCTTTAAAAGCTATGTAGTTTCATTATTTCTCCTAACTGCTGTTTGGCTTGTGCATTATCGTGACTTAGTTGTTTTCCGTTGAGTTGGTCATGTTGACAATCGCACGCCGCGTGATCGTGAACACGCGCGAAAGGGCAGTGGGGGGGCTGCGTGGGGGAGCAGTTCCCTCGGGTGTGTATTCTCCTTTGGTGCTCTTCAGGTTTTCTTTTTGGGTAAAGAAAGGGGGCAGGTGAAAGCTGCTCCCAAAATGAGAGTTGTCTCCTGTTGCCTGACTGGCGGAAGAGCGTAGCTGTCTCACCTTGCAGGGCATCCTCATGGCAGTACTTGAAACTTGCCCAAAGCTTATAAATTCAAGACATGCACAGGTAAATCAAGGCATTATGTATTTAAGCCAAAATTGCCAAGATTGTGGCTTCAAAAATCTTTGCATAGTTGATACGCTGTTACAGGTGAAGCAGTGACCGCAGTGGCTGTTTGCAAAGAGGGGGCCCATGGGCTTCTGAGCCGGTCCAGAGGAAGGGGGACAAGAAACTCGCTGAAAGCGTTGCAGGCGGTAGCAGCAGATTCCCGATGACACTGTATGGTTGGGTGAAGCTAAGCACATAGCTTCTTGGATGCAATTTCAAATAATCTATTATATGGAAAGCTTGTCTTTGCTTTATAACACTGGCAAGTAAGCTGGTGTGTATTTTATTAAATATATGGAGTATTTCTTGAATCTGCTAGTTATGGTATTAATTTCTTCAGGGTGAGTGTGTTCCAGCAATAAGACAGTATCAGGACCTTCTCTTTTGTGTGGTTTTAAAGCTTGTTGTGCTTTTTGGCCCATCGGTCTTCTCTTTGCGCAAAAATAACGGGCTGTGAGATTTTTTTTGCAATATTTTTTTTTTTTAAATTGTGTTGCTTATTAGCATATGTAAATTTAAGCAAATGCATATATGAAGAGGAGAACCCCGTATTTATCCTCAACAATTTCATCTTATCTGGGTCATTCTTTTTCTTTCTATCGTGAAATGCTGTTGTATTTCCTGAGGTTAGAATGCATCCTGGCCACGGCGACACATTTATCTTGTATTTTATGATGTGATCTTATCACATCCCATTTCTCTTCTCTTTCCTTTTCAACTCTTCATCCATCAGTGACAGTCCTGACACCAGCTAGTGGCATAGTAATGCCAAGGCCATGTATTACTGTATACCCTTGGCAATTTTTGAGGGTAGCACTTTGCTTCTAATGTACAGTATTCTTTTTAGCAGGTTATTTCTGGAGGGAAGAGACATTTGTAATTACATCAAAAACAACAGCCATCAATCATTTTAGATAAGGGAAACAGCAAAAATGGTTTCCTTGAGTAACGTTTAGTGAACGTGAAGCAAACAGAAGGTGACACTATATCCTTCTGTCCTGGCTGCAACAGTTTGATAAGGAGGTGCAAAGGGTGCTAATTTGTTGTTTGTGCAGTAGTGACAGAGAGACCTTTGTAGGGGCAGTTACAGCTTTTGTAGTTAAATAAACATAAAAAAGCATTTTTCATCAACTTTGTCAGAACTGTACAATGAGAGAGAGGATGCCGTGTGCAGTTGCAGTGTTGAAAATGTTGTAGCTCTTTTTAATGTGTTGGGTTTAGAGATGTGCTCCTTTCTACCGTTTCTTCAGGAGGAAATCTGCTGCTATGTAGGCAACCAAAAATGAGGGGCAGACTTTCAGGAGACCTCGGTAAACACCAACTCCAGATATCATTAAAGATCAATTGGAGTGCTGCGCTAATCCGCTGAGCGCTTTTGAGTAGCTGACTGCTGGTGTTGGTGTGTAAATAGGAGCTGCAACAGCTGGCCACAAGTTGCGTTAAATCTAGTGCGGCATCCTTTTAATCTAGTAAGTTTTTCTACTGCTTGGTGTTTTTGAGTCTCCAGTGAAAAAATTTTTTGTGCTACAGTTACACGGGATCAATTTACTTTTTTTTTTTTTTTTTTTTTTTTTTTTAAACTAAGCTGGCATTTTAAAATTTCAGCTTAATAGTGCCAATGCAAAGTTTTCAATACTGAAATAAAATGTAATCTTCTCCCTTTGCTGTTTCTACCACAAGGCATAATATTGTGTAACACCCATCCCGCGTTTGGCTGGATTCCAGCGACTTTCCAGAAAAAGAAATGCTGGTAAAGTCAACATCTGCCGGGTGCAGCAGGATGCTACCGGCAGACTTGTGTCCGCAGCAGCTGGAGCGCTGTGTGCTCGTACAAGTACGCTGCAGCTGCGTGGGCGCGCTGCGTGGGTTGCTTCTCTTCGACCGTTCTGGCAAATGGAGTCGCAAAGCTATTTACGGAGACTGTGGGGTTCTTCCCTGTGCCCTTAGCCCGTCTTCCTGTATTTAAAATTCCCTGAAGTCTTCTGCTTTATTCTGCTTTGAAATCTATGAAATCCAAGATTTTCCTTTAAAGGGACAGCTTCAAGAATGAACTTTCTCCTGGGTGTACATTATACATGGTTACTTTTTAAGTGTTTTTAAAATTTAAAGCTGAGAATGGAAGCATGCCACTTAAACTGCGCCTTTTCTGATGTTTCCTGTGGGTTCCAAAGACTCTGTCTGTGGGTGTCAAGGTATTTTTGCTCCCTCTTAAAACTCTTCATGCTCTCCTAAGGAAAAAATCAAGATGGCTTTGTTTTGCACTTCATGCTATATATCGTAAGTAGAAATAATAGTCTGGGGATTCTGCTGTGTCTTATTTACTATATATGTAGTAGAAATGCAGTGTTGTATTCCTGTAGAATCGTATGGGCTCCTATAAAGTTTTATCAAAAATGAATATAGTGCACTATTAAATATGCTTTTCAATTTGCTACTGTTCACTGTAACTCTAGACCCAATCCTGACATCAGTGCTCGTAATTTGGAGCTGGTGTGCTGCCTTTTCTGACAGAACACATGCCTGGCTCATTTTGGTAGACGTGGTATCACAGTCTGGACTTTGGGCTTCAGGCCAATATGGATATCTTTATAATCCATCTTTGGATTTAGCTGAGAATTAAAGTGGAAGAGAAGACTGCCAGGAGCTGATTGATTGCACTGGAAATGAAAGAGTTAAGAATGGAAACCTGATTGCAAAGCCGAAATCTTGATTTGAACTTGCAGTCTCCTGAGAGAAAATGCCATTTGGCACCGTTGCACAGAGTTATTTCATTCTTAATTTTAATTGACGTGTCCCAGAATGCAGCCTTCTCTCACGAGTCCTGACAGTGCGGAGCTGCTTGGTGAGTCAGTGTGCCTGCATGTAGGCAATTTACGTATTTTAAATTCAGATCATTATTAATTTCCCTTTTGATATCAAAAATCTTCTCTAAAGACCTTACTCACTAGGCTTATTTAGGGACAGATTCATTCAAACGTCATGTCGATCAGCTCCTGGGACATCAGCGTAACGCCCTGACGCGCTTCCTTTCTTGCTGTGGGTGGTGGCCGAACAGGTAGATGTGACTCTGGCATGGGATAACTAGCTCCTTGCCTGGTGACAGGGGCTTCCTGTGGAAGTTTAATAGCAGAAATGTAGTTATTATAGTCATAGTTTAAAAAAAAAAAAAGGCAGAGACCTGGTGGAACATCAGTTTTTCATTCCTCTGGATTTGTTTCAAATCCAGTTATTTATAAACCCAACAGTAGCAGCAGAGTTGGGCAGCTCTGTCCTGTAACAACTAGGAGTGTAGACATCTGCCTTTTAGTCTGAGTTCTTGAATATTACACATCTCCAACATTGCACTTTCCAAATGAACTATGCTGCTGTCCAGTAATGGGATTATCCCAGAACTTAATTACCATTTTAACTTTGTCTTTGATTTGTATCTCATGGGCATCAACTTAAAGGAACAAATACAGACAGCAAAAAGCCTAAATGAGTACAGTAGTCCTGTGAGGAATGGAAAGCTTGCAATCTAGCCTGCAAACTTGTGACTTCTTATTTGTTTTTAATATATAGATGGCTGGATGAAGACAGCTGCTGGGCAGTCTGCTCACTGAGGAACATTGAAAGTTTCATTACAGTCCAGACTTTTGACTCCTACACATGCTTATTTATGATGGGTAGGATTAGAGGTACAGGTTTGAACCCCTTGAAAATGCAAGCTTCTAGGATAGAATTTGTTACTAGTTATGTTTTATCTGGCTTATTGTCTGTATATTCACAGCTGCTGTAGCTGGTGCAGCTTTCTACTAGGGTACAAGATAGAGCAGCCAGGGTTTTGGAGAGCAGAACTGCTGTTATCTCTTGAATTTTTGCATAACGTCAACTCCACTGTAGAAACTGCGTAATGTTTGTAAGCTACCAGTGTGAGAACATTTCGGTTTATGGAGGGACACTCTCAGGCTTAGAGACAGTAACTGAAGTCTTCTCAAGGCTTTAGCTTTAGCTTTTTAGATAAAATGCCCTGTTCACCTTTTCCAAAAAGATTAATTGGCGGTGATGTAGATAGACTAAACAGGAGATGACAGGTGGAGGGTGTTATATGCTGCACTCCAATTAGAATTAAGTAATAATTTTTCCCTCTGAGCATAATTTGTATGTAAAACAATTTCTATCCTGTTTTAACATTTGAAGTAAGTGGTTTTGTATTGTTGTTACTACTTTATCAAACTTCAAGCTACTGTGTGCGAGTTTCCTGTGCCGCTGCTCACCCACCTCCGTGGGTCTGAGAGTTGCTCCTCAGGTAGGCTTCCTCCCTTAACCAGCCCCACTGCAGAGGGGGTGGTTTTGCAGAGGAGACAGCAGCTAGAAGGGGAAAGAGAACTAAGAGGTTTAAATTATGGTTATTTTATCATGGGACTTGGACACTGCTGAATGATGGGGACAAAGCACCCTGTTTTTGTGTGTGACCCGTTGCAGCTGGTGGCTCAGCCATGACATACAGAACCAGTGCAGTTAAATGCAGGACTCCAAGTGATAGATTTAAAGATGCAATTGAAAGCATGGGTCACGGCTGCTCTTCCAGTTTGCTGCCTGTAAAATGCCTGTCCCCAGGCGAACATTACTTTTGTAAATCCTTAGCCAATGGTCTCCATCAGATCTTCCATGAATCTTGACCTGTCAGGTACCTATTCCTAGAATATTTCCTGCAAGCAAGAAAGCAAGCCTTCCGCTGCAATCTCATTAGTAGGAAATGAATTTTACTTCTGATGTGCTGCATCCATCTTGTAGAGCTTGCTTTTGTCTGAATTCAGTCTGCTTAGCCTAACAGTAAAACATGTAACTACTGGTCATCTTTGGCCAGGTGTTTCTTGGAAGGAATTGTCACTTCTGGCTCAGTTTCTCGGGGAGCTGCTGGCCTGGGGTTGAGAACGGGAAGGGAGGCTGGCTGCCGACCGAAGCTTTGTCCCCGCTTCGTGTCACAAATAGCTGCTCTAACCTGAGGAATGGTGTCATCCAGAAGAAGAGGAGCTAAATTTAGTTCAATTACCCAGTTGTCTTGTTTTGGGATTCTGTTTCCTTTAAAAAGCTTTCAGTTTGAATTTTAAACAGGTGAATTAAAAATGTTGTATTTTAGTGTGTTTATGTTCTCATACAGCTGACTGACCGCCTTAGCTGGAGTGGGGCTTTATCAATTATTAAAGCACAGTCGTGTTTGGTTTTGTCCAGCTTTGGTGCAGAGCAGACTGCTGAAGTTCCTGGCTGGAGGTAAGTGTGAGCGCTTGGTTTTCAGCAGAATTGCTTCTCTTGGGTCCATCTCCTCAAAAACCTAAAAGATTCAGAGTCTGTTAGTGTGCCTGTGTTTGTGTTAAAATTTGCACATGCGTGACAGTACAAATAAACTTTCCAGGCTATGTACCATAAAAATGTGGAGTGTTTCTGTGTGTATATGCTTTGCTTCTTCTTTCCTAAACTTTTTCTCTCCTCCTTCCTCCACAGATACTTGTAAGCTAAAGGTCCGGGAAAGGCATTGTTTTTGCACAGCCTGTTGTTCAGTCAAAGCGTGTATTATCAATGGTCACATGCTTTGCTTGAATATTTTATAAGTTCGGTGGTACTGGAGGCTAATCCTGCCGCCTTTCTGTTTGTCTGATTGTGCATTTCCAGTTACATCTAGTTAGTAATCCAGACGGGCTTGAAATGTGTAGGCTTTTAGCAGATATTTGGTTTCAGACAGGCTTTGTTGTGAATGTTCTCTTTTGTTGCGCTCAAATGACAGTGTTGAGTAATAAGAGAAACTTTTTTTCTCCTGTTCCAAGTGTGTAATGCTGAAGTAATCTTTTATCTGTAAGGAAGGGTGTCTCCTGTCCCCTCGTGCCTCCAGGACGAGGCAAAAGCAATGCAAGTTCCCGTCGGTAGGATGAAACGTAAAGGCAGGTTTTATACAGGGCTTTGGTTTGAGCCCTGTTGTAGCAGGTGGGCAGTACACAGGGTCTCGGGCCGGGGATGCTGGGAGATCGGAGCAGCTCTCTGCACAGCACTCAACGTGCAGCGATGACGTTCCAAGCAAGTGACCACAGAACTAAAGTCTCTGGCACTCAGCGATTTTAAAAAATATATATATGAAACAAATGCGTGGGAACTGAGCTTTGGTTGCACTAGAGCTTTGAATGGGGCAGAGTCCAGCGGTGAGGCGTTGACGCCTTTGTAGTGCTGCCCGGGGGTGGAGGCTGCTGCCGGCCCTGGAGAGCTTTGATCCCCTGCACAGGGCGGGAGAGGCGTCTCCAGTGCTCCTCACCTCTCTGTAAAGTCGGTGTCTTCTCTTTCACTGGCAATGGTTTTAATGCTATTGCTGCTCTTCTTAGTGATATGTTTTTGACAGGAGCTGGACACCTTTCTTGCTTTGTTCTTAGGAGTTTGGAGCACAGGCCCTTCTAGGATCAGGCCACAGAGTAGGAGAATATATTCAGAAGAAAAATGAGGAACTGCTTGAAAGAGTCTTTTCCTGGGGCTGGCTGGAGAAAGGTCTACGTGCTTTCTCTTTCCTGCCCCGAGTGCACCAAAGTACAGGCCGCTGCTCTCGTGGTACTTCTGGTGTGACCAAGGCAGGAAGTACTCGATGTCTCTGCAGACACGCTGCTTGCAGCTCTTCTCCTGAAGTTCCCCGTCAGTGTTACAGAAGTTCAGAGGTTTGTCACTAAATGTGGACTGGGCTATTATGAGCTTGACGGATGTTAAGACTCCTGTTGTGGCTCCACAGTAGCTAAAGTTGCCTCCAATACTAATTATCCTGTGGTGTTTTGTTTTGTCTTTTTTTTTAATGTCATTTCTTACTTGGGTCATTGAAGAACTATTACTTGTTACTTTGCTAGGGTCACTACTCTGAGGGTGAGTGAGTGCAGCTTATTGCTCAGGCTCAAACTCAGTGTTTCGCAAGTCTCTGGAGACGATGGCTTTCACATTTCTACTTTCCACCCATCCAGACAGATTCAAAAGAATGGATTTTTGGTTCTCTGCTTAGTCATAGTTCTTCTAGGATCACTGTGCTCTCTGAAGGCAATTTAATATACAGGAAATGCAGTCAGCTTCTTGCAGTGTGTACATCAAGAAAATTTGAGTAGATAATTAATTTGAGGAACTGGAAATTAATTGGGAGGGAAATTGTTGCTTTAAAGATGTGCTAAATTATCACCATTTTGCTATATTTAGCTGTCTATTGAGGTAATCTAGGATCTAGAGAATGTAAACCACTGCAGGCTGGTATTCCTTGTTTTGGACAGACAGCACAATACCAACAGCCAGGTATCTCTGTTTCTATTTAGAGAAAACCCTTCTAATTCTGGATTTTTCTTAAGTGCAGAAGGGAGTTAGCTGCTGGCTCTTAGGGAGTTTTGGGAGCTGTTGGGTCTCTGCTGGGTAATATGTTTTTGACAATTTCAGCTCTGTTCACTGTAATTTTCCAGAACCAGAAGCTATCCCCACCAGTGTGCAAGTGCTTTGTAGCACCTGGGGCCTGGAGACTCTGCTGTTCCTCCAAATCCAGTGATGATGATTGATTGGGGCAGTAGTGTGACCCTTCAGGAGTGTCAGCTACAGCTCCCGATGCGTTGTCTTTGGACAGCAAATGAATCAATAGCAGTGGCAAGGCATCTCAGGGATCTCTCGAGGGGTTGAAAGCAGAGAATGATAAAGCACGCGAACAAGCGTTCCCTCTGTTTTCCTCTGGACGTTGAAATGGATACCCGGTGGTTACCGCTACCAGAGTTCGGCAAGCTTTGAAATCACCACTGAGTGGAAAGGCCAGTGTTGGAAGCAAGCTAGGAACCTGGTAGTGCTGTTCAGGGCAACAGATGTTTTGAGGAGCTTCCTTTTGCTTGATGTTGCACCTTCTTTACACTGCAAAAGGCCCGAAGGGTGGCTTAAATCCTATGAATTGTCCATAGCTCCAGGGTCTATGTTGCCTTTGAGCTGCTACCGAAATCTAATAGCAAGAGGCTGTTACAAGGGGTCAGTGGCACAGCAAGTGATTCCCCCCCCCCTTTTTTTTTTGAATTTTCATCTACCCAGTGATAATGGTGCCTCTTCTGAACTCAGTCCTTCCCTATTAGAGAATCTTAATTGTGATGTGATGAATGAAGATTGTATGCAATGTATTAGTTGCATTTTTGTGGCTGACAATATCAAGGATCAATTTAGTGAGAAGCTATTAGAGCGTACTGCAGCTACTGACTTAAAAATTAATTAAGGACCATGTTTCTCATGAAGTGGCTGTGAGTGTCAGCTTGTGGCATATAATAATATGGAGCAATGTGTCAAAACCATGGAGGCAGCCTGTTAGAAATGATACGGGATTAATCGCAGTCAACAGTGGTGTAAAGGCTAAACATACACAGAAGCGTGACAGAGCAGGTATTACAGCCTGAGAAATAAATTGCAGACTTACAGAACATGCATGAAAATATGCTTCCTATCCCGCATTTGGGACCGTGTGATTAAAGGTGCCTGCTTTAAGAGATTTGATTTGCCAGGATTGGACCTCAAAAACATGTTCTCTAAATCAGTCATCACTGCAAGCGCTCTCCACTCTCCGCCTGCGACTTGACTTAAGAGCTGGATCTAGAGGGGCTTTGGAAGAGAGGTTGTAGAGTGCACGTTTTCATGCTTTGGCCCCTTAGAGCAATCACGCTAGTGGGATTGCAGTGGTCTAAAGCTGCACAAGAGGCAACTTTTTTTTAGGGCATCTGATATAGTTGAGGGGGAAGGAGATGAGAGAGAATAGGCAGGCTTTCAGGGCATCTTAACTTCTTCTGGTCACCTTTTAAAGATAACTTTGAAAGATGCTTTTGCTGTTTCACCCAAGGAAGTGCTTTCCAGAGGTGTCAGCGCTTGGATATCGAGATACAGGTGAAAGAGTGCCGGGGTCCCTGAGTGCTGTGCTCGGCAGTGAGGAAAGGGGTGAATGTGGCTTTGAAATTCTCCAGTGGAAAATCAGTATTTCTGGCATTTGGGAAGTATAACTTTCAGACCATACCTGAAAGTATACAGCAAGAATAGGGGTGGGCTTTAAGCTGTGAGCAGCAGGTGTTCAGATGAATTCCACGTTTTATCCATATTTGGATAATACTGCTGTGGGTTTTATATCGAACAAATCCACAAATCTAATTTTGTAGTTCGCAAGGTCATTATTTGCAATTTGCAGATCAAACATTGCCCAAAATATTGTTCCAAAGTTTTCCAGCTCTATTTTTATATCTGTATTTGCCTGTCTGGTGGGCAAAAGGAAACTCCTGGTCTTTCTGCCTCTCGTGGTAACAAAGCAGTACTGGCTGAGGTCGGTTCATTTAGCCCCCAAGTAAGGTGATTACTGTCCATAGCTGCTGCAGGTGTGAGTACTGGGGGGGACGATGGACTTCTGCAAGCCTGTGTGGGTGGTTTTCCAGTTGGTTTGTCTTAGCTGGGGCAGTCTAGGGAGGAACCGGAATGCAGATTCCTACTTTCGAAAACAGTAGGATATATTTTGGTGGCTAAAACACTTCTCAGTGTATCTTTAGATGTTGTTTTTAAATGATAACCTTTGGTCTGAAACATTGGAAAATGCTTCTGTGAACGTGCCAAAAATACTGAAGAATTTTAGGCATAGCCTATTTAAACAAAACAAAAAAAAATCTGATGAGCTTAGCCTGAGCTCAAATGACACTTTTAAATGGATGACACTTTAAAAAGAATGACCTGTTTGGAAGGATGCTTGTTTATGTTGTGCAGCTTGGAGCTAAGTGGATACTGATTTTTCCTAGGGTTTTTGTTTGCTTCCAGAACCCCTCTTTCTCTCCCCGTGAGACAAAGGCTTCTCTGTTAGCTCCCTCTCATAGGTATGCAAAATGGAAATCCAAGCAGTGCCAAGTTATAGGATGAAATGATCAGACCTGGATGCTTGAGGTTGGATGCTAGAAAAAACATCTTGGTCTTCCAAAGATGCTTTGCACCGGCTCTGTGTGCCTAAATTCACGCTGGAAGATTCACATGGGTGAATTTTTCTACATATACTCACTGTGAGCTAAACCATTAATTTGCTGGCTGGAGCATTTCTAAATCTCATAGCAGCTGAACCACATATCTGTTTGTTTTGCCGTTGTGGGTATGGACGGAAGAAGTTCAAGTGACCAGCTTGAGGTAGGCGGGTTGAAAGGCACATCCGCTTTAGCTTTTAGATGTCATAGTTCACTGCTGTTTGTGGTCTCTTCAAGTGGACTGTTTACAGCTTCCTGTTGAATTTTTTGTTTTATTTGTTCTTTCTTGTTCAGGGAAATCTAACAAATAAATTGACTGTGAAATAGTGGATAGATTTTTTGTTCTGTAGTTACTTGATCGATTATAAAGATCTGCTAGAGGACTTGCAAGCAACTCTAGTGCATCCACTTAGAGAACTATAAAAAGGCCTTCACATTTGCACTTTGGAGCCTCTTCAGTTAGAGACAAGGACCAAATCTTCTAAAATTAGGTATTTAAAAAAAAAAAGTGTGGATGAGTGGGATTCAAATCACTGAACTCCAAATAGCTAAGTGATAGGTGGTGCTTAGTGTCTCTTCGGAAGCTTTGGGTGATTTTATAGTTAGCAGAGAGAAACAGGCACCTCCAGGGGCCATTTCACGTGTCCTTTCTGAGACTCTTGAAGGTTTGCTCTGGCTGAAAGAGGAATGAATGACTTGTTACCCTTCTGAGCTGCTCGTGTCTCGGGCAACCCCAGGCACCTCTCTCCGTGAGGCTACATACCCCGGCATTGCTGCTTTTTCCCTCCGATGATCTGAATGGAATTAAGGGTGATTTACTCGGAGGCATGCAAAACATCAGTGACTCTGTGTGCATGTGTGTGGAAGAGCAGAAAGGTAGGAAGACTAAATTACTAACTTGGGAAAACAGTAGGTGGTATATTTTAGTTTATAATTTCTTGTGGGACTGTGAAATTTCTTTCTAGCCCAGTGAAGTTAGAAATAGATGCTTTGAATGCTGCCATTTTGGGCTTCCAGGATATAGGTGTGAAAGTGAAAATGCAAAACGTACATATCCTCCTCATGTTTCACCTCCTTTCATCTACGCTGCAAAGAAAGTAAAACGGTGTACTTGATAGAGTTCCTGCTTTGCTCTTTATCGCTTAGTTTAATTATTGAAGAACTTCTCTTCTGTGAATGTGGATGTCACCAGGACCTTAAAGTCTAAGGTGGAGTCGTTTTTTTTCTTGAAATTAGTTAACTAGCCTGTGCCTGTACAAGGATTTTCCTCCCCTCTCTGAGGTAAAACAGAATGTCTTTCTTACTGTTTTTGAGAGTGATAAAAAGAATTTTAACTCTGGATTGACTACTACCCAAGCAAACTGGAGCGCAGAGTTGTGAAGTACAATTGGAAGCAAAGACAGAAAGCTCAGGCGAAGTCCTGCTTTATTATTAGTGAGAGTAAGAATTATTTTGTTCTCATAAAAGATGCACAATGACTCATCCTTGTCACAGAATAAAACATTGCGTTGTACTTATCTAGTAGCATCTCTGGTAGACTTTTTGAATGAGAATATGGTGGTGGTTGTGTTAACCAAAAAGTTCCCAAGTCCCATTTTTCAATGCATGTTTAATGGTTTTGGACATCTGTCGTGTCAAGCCCACTTCGTCCTCAACAGATGGTTATTTCATGGCCCATCTCCGCAGTAGGCTTTAATGGGTCCTCACTGAAGTATAGGACCTGTCAGGTTGGCGTTGGTGCTTCAGCTGCAGGGTCACTATGAGTTCAGGCTGGAAAGCCTTCACTCCGTGTGAACGATCAGTCTTCCTTTCCATTCAGTAATGTCTCAATTAAATTAACCAAAGCTAAAATTGGATCAGAATTGCTGTGGGTTTACAGAGGCAAGATGTGATCTCTTGTCAGTAATATTTTTGTGTTTGGAGATTACTGTGGAGCATGGAAGGGAATAACAGCGAGATCTTTTGAAATAACCTGGAATTGTGATAATGGTAAAATACAGAGTTCTGTAACAGCCAGAAAATGGAAGACATATCTCTTCTGCTGTAATGGGTGCTGTGTCTGTGTCAAGTCTGTTACACTGGTTGAGTCGCTTAATAGCTGGTTGACTGCTTCCCCCTCTCCTTGCCTCTTCCAGCGTCGTGCTCTGTGCCGTGAGCAGATCAGGCAGCGCCTGTGAACCTCGCTGCGAGGGGCAGCAGCGGCTCTTGGAGCGCGGTGCGGAGAAGGCTCAGCGTGCTTGCGTGTCGTTATTTTGCCATGCTGATGCTCTTGCTGGATGCAAGTTTTGTGTGTGGTTCTGACCCCTCTCCCCTTAGTTACCGAATTCTGCATTTTTGTGCTGTGACTTCTATTGGAGATGAGGCCCGAGTTCATGATAATGTCTGATCTAGCAGGTCTGAGTGCAGGAGATGACCAGAGGCAGTTGCTTCATAAAGATATAAATCAAGTTCTTAGCAGCTACTCTTACTCAGCTTCTGATAGTTGGAGTCAGAGATGTGGTACCTCTGTGGTTGTGAACAGAGAGCCTTGAAGATACGACTAAAAAAGCCCTTGTGAGTAAGACGGCTAAATTGATTGCAGTGTGCCTAGAAAAACTTTAGTGTTTTGGTTCAGAAAGTGATACGTTTACTTGCAACGATTGCAGACTTCTACCTCTGCCAGTGGGTGAATGCAGTGCTGGGGGGGCATTTTTGTAGAGGGAGTTGTTGTACAGTAATTGGAGAGCAAACATTTGGTAGTTCAGCAGTATGGTTGAATATACGCCAGCTTTTAATTGTGGTATGCGGATCCCGCTGATGTTTCCAGAGGCATTTGGAATAGCAACAAATTACTTAGCCAAGTGTAGGAGGATCGTTGTTGGGGAAATGCTCCCTGTGAAATTTCCAGAGTTTAAGGGAATGGAAAGCATTTTGTCTCCTTTAAATGTGACAGATGCTGATCAAGTGGAGAAATGTTGGGCTTTTTTCGCTTCTTCCTGGAACTGATGTGAGCTTTCCATTCCAGTGGTTTTGAATAATTCCAGCCTCACATTTCTCATCTGACATGACGAGCGTGTAGTGTGCATGTCGATGTAACGGTAAGGTACCTTAACTGCACTGGGGTTTTTGAAATGTGGTCACTGGCATTGTTACTGCCTAGATTAATGTCTTTGTTTTTCTTTTTCCCTTCTGTGCTTGGAAGGTCTACAAAGAACATTTAGAACCTCCTGTGCCACAAGGCTCCCTGTTTTTATTTATTTTTTTAGCTAAAGTATCTGAAAAAAGGATCCCAGGCTATGTTCTCCCTCTCTCTCCACCTTTCATGTTGTCTCTTGTTTTTATTAGATTGAAAAACTAAGTAAAAAGTCCACAAAGAGAGAGAGTCAGGGTCAGTACAAGCTCTGAGAGCCTGTTGTTGGGCTTAAGAAGGCTTTGCTACTGGCTCTCATCTTGGGGACCCCTGCCCCAGAGTGTTATTTACAGAAAAGTCTTTCAGCGTAGCTCTGAGGAACAAATTTGGCATGCTGTGTGGTTGTTGACTACCATTATGAGAAGAGAGTATTGAAAATACATTGTTTTTTGAAGTTTGGGATGAAATAGCCAAAACATGCTCTCTTTCCCAATGAGGGATGTGATACTGAAGACTTACGTGCAAAATCTGAGATGATACAGGTACAGAATCTGCTGGTTTGAATTCTAGATAACATTCTAGCTTTCATAGAAAGCATGAGAAAATAGAAGTATAAAGAAATAAGCTATATTTGGACATCTTATCTGTCTTCCCTATTCTGGCAGCTGGACCAGGAGAGGTCCCTTCCCCCTCGTGTCATTTTATCTCTAAGGATTCAGGGTATTTCCTGCAGCTGGAATCTTTTTGGAAGCCGGGCAGATTCTTCACAGAGCTGAGAGGAAAAGGAGCTATAGGAGTTGCTTGTTTTTTTCCTTATAATGATTAGGAAGCCTGAGGCTCAGCTTATTTGTGTCCCCTCCCCTGTAGGGAGGCGAGTGAATAAAGGGCAGTTCTGGGGCAGATTGCATGTCTCTGAGCATTTTGGCAAGGCAGCTAATACCTGCTCCATGTGGGTTTAGATGAGCGCAGGCGGTGTGCCAGCAAGCATGGCTCTAGGGCTGAAGGTTGGTTGGCAACACCTGGCTGCATTGCCAACAGTAGTGCTGCTTCCAGATGCTTATTCCGGGTCTCGCTAGGCAGCAAGAGATGTGGCGAGTGAAACATATGTAGTAAGCATTGCCCACAAAGAACATGTGTAAGGAGTTCTTACACTGCCTGGAACTGAAGTTGGACCTGTCTCTGCTGGATAGTAAAAAACACATGAGAGAAACTTGTAGATAAATGTGCGACGTGTGTGTAAAGCAGGCCCTCCTACCCGCTTTGTCCAATTCTGTCTCTCCCTGGCAGATGCCAAAAATATCCTCCAGTCCTCATCTGCCTTCCATCAGTCTTTGGTTCCCCTCAGAGTCCTTTCTCCTCGGTCCTTTGGCCACTATCCTTTGTTCTGCTCCTCCTTCATCTCTCTTCTACCCAGACTTCTGCTTCTTCCCCCAGCTGGCCTTGCACGAGCTGGGTCTCGGGCCTTGCTTGTGAGCGTTGCTGTGTCTCTCTCCTGTCTCTTCTGGATTTCATTTCTAGCTTTCCCTGCTGCTTCCTCCCTGGGCATAAGAAGGCACTGTGCTTCCTTACGGGAGTAAGGAGAGGGTGAATCTGGGCCACTGCTCCTAGTTATTTTGGTAATCATCCAAAATGCTGGAGACCTGGTGGGAGGTTGGGAAAGGGAACAGACTCAAAAGCTGAAGTTAGGCTGGCTTAAAAAGGAAGTTGCACAGCTTCTCCGAAGCACGCTGCTCTTGTCTGAGGCTCTTCTAGAGCAGACCTTTTTTGTAAGCTGCTCTTTTATTATTTGAATGCTGATGAGGACTTGGGAGATGATTCTGGTGATCTATTCTTGTGCATTATTTTAAAGCAGCTTGTTGAAGGTGCTGTCAGGCTGCTGCCCTGACTGCTGCTGCTGAGGTTTTCTGCTTGAAACCTCTCATTTGAATATGAATAGGATATAATGTATTTTACATATATCGCTACATGGATTGTTGACATTATCAACAGCATAGAAGTTGCAGGTACATTGCACGCTTTTGCGTGCAGCTTCCTCTGTTTGGTACAGTTCCCAGGCTGATCGGGGGCAACTTCTCCCTGCAGCACAGTTACTTACCAAAGGTCCAGGGTCTTTCATGGGTCTCAGCCGAACTCCTCTGCTGACCTTAAGGGGAAAATGTGACTGCGTATGACCTGGTGAGGGAGCTGGGTCAGTAGAGAGGGAATTGATGGCAAAGTTAGTTATCTTGAACAAGTTGGGTTTTTTTACCCCTACACTCTTCATTAAAGTGAACAGATCCTATAAATCGGATAGCCGCTCCTTGTGCAAGCGAGTAATCTGCTGAGGCTCCATGGCTGGAGTAATGCAAGACATCTTTCTGCAGGGCTGTCTCAAGGCTGTGTGTGTGTGACGTTTCTGAAAGTCTTTCTTGAGAAAGGTTGGGTTATTTGAGTAGAAACTCTTTATAAATCTTCTGAAGTTGCAGTAAACTTACTGATTGGTTTATCTCAAGCTTACATTGCTGCTCTCTCCATAGCGAGTGTTCCAAAAAGTGCAAATAAAAAATGCGTGCAAGTTTAGGCAGTGTTTAGGGCATGAACTACTTGTTGTCAAATTTGCACCACTTCCTGGCGTTTTCCTGCTCAGTGATGCCGTGAACCAGGCCGCAGCGGGAAGGAGCTAATACTCAGCTGTAAATCTCTCCTAAAAGTTGATTTGCTAACCAGTGAGGCCCCCTTATTGAAGAAAAAAAGCGAGGGGGAAGGTGGGAATGTTTATCAAATGCGCTCAGCTTGTTGCAAAAAAGTCTTTATTTACTTTGAGCCCCCTCTGCTGTTTATTGAATCACTTCTGTTGTCATTTTTATCACTTTATTAAAAAAAAAAGCTTAAAAAGAAGGTGGCTTCTGTGAATAATTTTCACTGCGATGGTATTCTGGATTAGTTTGAAGATGTGCCGTCAATATTGAATTTGGGGGCTATGCTGCAAACTTCACTGACTGTTGGAAAGTGGTTGGTTATAGGGCGCTGGCATTTGGGTGGTGCCGTGTGGGCTCAGCACCTAGTCTAGTGCTCTTGGCTGGGGCTGAATGGAAGCTGCTCGAGTGAGAACATCCCAGTGACGCTGGAGCCTGAAAGCTGGCACTGTGCATTGTGCCTGGTTACAGTGAGGCAGCTTTACTGGAATACAACAAAAAGACTATGTTCCTGGTGGAGGGGCAAAAAAGTTTTAAAAAGAAAAAAAAAAAAACAAAAAACCAGCAGCTTTGATAGTTTTACATAGATGATTCAAACTTGAAGAATTTTTTTTACATAAAGGCTATCAAAGCATTCTTTTGAAGTCACTGTAATGAGTAAGTCCTACATTAATAGTCATCCCAATAAGCATACACAGACTAAAACATCTTTTAAATGCCTGCATCAATGCTCTTCAATTTTAATGCAATAAGGAGAAAGCCTAGATTTGCTGGAATGGACAGCCTGCATCTGTACAAAAGATAAATGGCTCCCAAAGAAAAAGCTAGAAAGAACTTTTAATAAGACAATGATCAGGCATAAGTAATAATAAAAATGAAAACATGCCTGAAAAAGGGTCTTGCCTGTTGTGTGATCAAAACCACATAGGATATAGCAGGAGGAAGCAAATCAGGTTGCCAAGACAATGCAATAGCTGATGTGGGATATTTTGGCACAAGACAAAAATGGGAAGAAATAGGAATGCTTCACGAGGAGAGGAAGTGGGAGATAAATCCAGTGAGTACAAACCGTTACTCCACCTAACCTAAGAGCAAAGAGATGCAATTTGATAGCTGGTCTCTGTGGGTGTGCATGTTATTACAGAATGTTTGACATGTTTGATGCAGAAGAGCTGATGGCTCTTGGCATATTGTCTCTCTCTCCCTCCCTCCCTCCCCTTCTCCTTCATTTTACAATTTTTGTCCCATTTGCTTGTGGAAAGGTTGTTTTGATTATGTCCAGTGAGATGTTTGATTTGAAGGTGGTTTGCGAGCTGTTTCTTTTGCTTGTAACTTCTAGAAATACCCTTCAACATATCCTTACATAGAGGAAACTTCACCTTATGCCTAATAAGCCACTCGATGTCACTGTGTTTCACAGGAATCCATGTGTCCTATCTGTCACACTTTTATTTGGAAGCATTGGTATTGCGTGTTTCATCATGATTTAGGCAATGGCAGTTTTAATGGTGTCTGATGCGACATGGAGTTTGTACACTTATTCTAGGTGTTACATTGCATCAAGTCCATGGTACTCAATTGAGCTATCGGATGCTTTTACAGTTAAAGGTCTGAGCCCCTGTAAACTGTCTCTGACTTTCAGTTTTGTTGGCATCATTTACCACTTTTGTATGCTCTTTAAAAATGTTTGCGTCCTTCACTACAGATCTGGCATTACAGATATTTGCAGGCTTTATGCAGCGCAGATAGTTAGTGTAGGACCAAAGGTATAGGTTCATGATTCCCACAAAGACTGGATGGCTTTAAAAGGGAGGTGAAAAGCTTGCTCTTTCATCAGAATGATCATCTATTTAGAAAAATCAGCCTTTTTTGTTACATCACTTCCATGTACCTTTAACTTCTATACGTAAAGTGAACTTCTGGTGGAGAAGTGGCCTGATATTACTCTTGAATTCCTGGATTAAATATTTTATCTTTGAGATGGCAAGAAAATGCCAGTCCTTGCTTCTTCATAGACTAACTGCTGAGTGGTATACCAAGCTGGAGAAGGTAAGTGGCAAACATCTCAGCCTCAGCTGTTTTTGAGCAGGCTCAAGATGCTTCATCCAAATAGACTAGTGTAGAAGAAAATTCACGGAGAATGTTCCTTACCTGGAAGCCTGGTGGTGTACAGGCAAATCCTTAGGAGCAGATTTAAGCTACTCGGAGTTCTTGTTCTGGTCCTTGTGTGATGCTCCGGTACTGTGCTATTGCTCTGATTTGCTGTTGTCTTGCATCTGTTTCCATCTTGGCAGAATGAGTATCAGTGTTTATCTGCTCGGGTCTAGAGTTTTATGCCTCCTTAAGAGGCATAAAATTTGAGTATAAAATTTGAGGTGTAAATGACCATTTCAGGGCAGGCATGCTGAGAACTGGGAGAAGTCTGGAAGGATCTTTGTGCATAGTAGACTCCCACAGATGCTAAAAAGAAAATACTAAATACTTACAAAGGGTCCAGAGTGCTTATTAGCTGACAGTGTTGCATTCTGGTTTTTATTTTTATATCTGTGAATTAGTGGGCGTACGTGGAATCTTGCAACTTACTCAGGTTGAAAATATTCCAATTCTGTCTTTATAGATATGCGCCTATAAACTTCATGTAATTTTTAAAGAGAAAAGAGGCCATAAATGACTCAAGTTTTATTTTGAAGCATGCGTGTCTGGTTTGCAAGGGCACTGCTGTTTGGGGGCAGTAGTATAATACATCGTTAAGGGAGTAAATTACAGACAGGCTTTTTTTAGCATAGTGAAGAACTGTGTGTGTTTTTTGGCTTCAGCAAGTTGCTGCCAGGCCTTTCACATTTCTGTTAATGTTAATTTTTGTGTGTGTGTGGCTTAATTTGGTTAATTTTCCATTCTCTTGACATGCTGATTGATTCCTGTGTTTTCCCCAGACAAGCTCTGATTACTGAGTAGGCACAAATGATAGCAGGATTCCCTGCTGTCAGCAGGCTGTCTTCCAGCTAGCCTTTTTCTTTTTTCTTTTCTTTTTTTTTTTTTTTTTTTTTTTTTGTTAATTATGGAATGAGTGCATCTTTGCTAGGTCAGGAAGAGCTTTGCAAGACCTACTCTGTTACTTTATGACCAAGCACTTCTCCTGAAACCTGGAAACTAGCCACCGATCACGAGTGTCACACTGTTCATGAATTTAAATGCCAGTCTGAGCGTCATAATTAAAGCGAAAGTGAAGTTGAGTCCTGGCACTGGTATTCCATAAGAAATAAGCCTGTGTATTCAGGGGAGCATTATTTTCGTTAGCCTCATTGTTTGGTGTTTGCCTCACTTAGAGACCTGGCTCCAGTCTTGTTCTTGCTGACCAGTAAAGGTCACTACGGTTTGGGCTGGCAAAGGAGTGCTGTGTTTTCAGGGCTTCAAAGGGCTGCCAGAAAACAGCTTGTGGCTCCAAAGGCTTGCAGGAGAAATTCTTCCAACAGTTCTATAAAGGATGAGATATTCCTGGGGATAAACTGTATTTATTTCCAAAAACCACATGTAGATATCTTCAAGACTGAAGACATGCATCCTATTTGATAGGAGCAGCAGAATGATTATCACTATTGTACTGGTATTAAAGAGAGGTTCTCTTCATTTTGCCAGCTTTTTAGCAGAACTGCACATCTCCAGTTCATGGCTCTGCCCACGTGATTCAACTTTCCTTAGTAGAAAGCTTACAGAAATACTGGCTCCCTTCCTGCTTCTGAGACTTCTCGTAAACGATGGGACCCATTTCTCTTAACTTCTTTAACTTTTAAACATGTTTCTATTCCCCCTCACCTTCCGTCTTCCTTCCCCTGAGGTAGCGCAAGTGTTTTAGAAAACGTAGTCAACTAGAGCTCGGTGAATAATTCAACTGTTGCCTGAAGTGATAGTAAAAAGAGGACGACCCATTTAATAAATCAGCCAGAGCTAAAAGCTCTGTCATTTGTAAAAGTATTCATCTGCCCTGTCTTTGAACCATCTGAATTTCAGTTTTGAAATACGTTTTTCATCTCTCATTGGATTTGCCTGCTCTGGAAAGGTGCCTTCCCTCCTGCACTACCTACAGTTTGTCCTTGCAAGTTGTCTCTGCTGAGCAAAATGGTCTTCTTGGAGAATGCTAGGGGTTATGGCTGCAGCACCATGGGCAGCTGTGGACTGGTCTCCCCACCCACGCAGTGCTCCTGTCTAGCTGTGCTCTCTTGTGATCACTTCTTTTTATTTCCTGCTAAAGACTTAGGAGATACTCTCCTGTCAGAGCCGCTGGTGCTGCAGGAACTTCTCCAAGAACTGCTGTTGTCACTTCTGGTGCTCCCTGATCATTCGCAGCTCAAAAAATAAAGATGTTTGGGGGGCTACTGATGTCCGCCTTCTGGAAAAGACCCTTCTTGTTCACATGTGCTTTTGCTTTTCTTTAAGTGAATAAGAATTCTCTAAATGCTGTTTATCTCGCTGCTGAGGTGCGGCATTTCATGGTGTGTGGTTGTATCCAGCTTGTTGAAATGAGAGATATTTAATAAATCAGCTTTTCAGTTGTGGCTCAGTTGAAAAATTACTGTAGTGATCAGCTGGAGAGCCTTCCTACATGCCTTGAAACATCACGGTCTTCTGTTGTGGGTTGTGTGCTGTTTTTTGTTTGTTAATCAGATTTCAGTTTATATATGTGTATATATGAATCTTATATATAAAAGCATGTTTTTGAGCATTATATCTTCTTATCAATGCTTAGCTTTCAGTTCTGTTAGGGTTGCTCATGGAGGGGTGGATTTTGTGTGTTCAGGTAGAAAAACCTCCCCAAGACTAGGTTACTGGGTTATGAAATAAGGCAACTGGTGAATGGAGGCAGTGAATACTTGGATACGGGCCCTACTTCAGTCTATGTCCCTAGGCTCATGCTAACCATAATAGGTTACTGGGCCTTGTGCTTCAGAGGCCACTGTGGTTGAACGTGTTAATATTTCTGTGTAAAAAATTAGTGGCTGCAGGGTTAAAATCAAGAATTGGGTATAAATGATCTATTCGCTTTCCTTGCTAATTTTGACTGGAGAATTGAATTAGCGGGTAAAATGTGTGCTGTAGTGTGTTAAGCAGCACCGAATAGGAGGTTACAAAGATAATCTTCTGGGGACAGGACTTCTAGGTTGACTCCTTCTGGTGCTGAACCCAAGTAGGCTCTGCTGTTCCTGTGATGAATGCTGAGGTGGCAGCTTTTTCAATATAACTTTGTACACTTTGAAGCATCCCAAACCTCTTCCTTAATCAAGAGGTAGAGTGCAAGGAAACATCATGCTTCATCGTTTTCAAGAGCTTTTGGCTATTTTTGTACTCCTCTGTGTTTATTCTTTGTAAATGGCTTGATTGCTTTCTCTCTAGCTGTAAGGCAAAAAGCTTCCCATTGCAGCACAAGGCTTGTTCCCCACCCCCTGCTCACAAGTTGACTCGAAACTAAATTAAAAAAGATGTTCTCGTTTAGTCCTCTCGAAACGCAATCACGTTCAGAGGACTTACTGCAGACATAACATGGGTAAGTAAAAAAAAAAAATAAAAATAAATGAATAAAAAAAGTCTGCATCTTCCTGTGCTCTTCCCTCCTTTCCAGGTTGGAATCTCCTCGATATGTTCTGTAATGTCCACTGTTATGACCTGGGAGTTTGGAAATGACCAAACTCGGAAGAAAAGTTGACCTAGATGGTTTAAGACTTAAATCAGAACTAGGAAATTAAAGCATCTTTTGTCTCTTAACATACTTTCTACTCCTGAGCCTTGAGAGAGTGTTTTTTTTTTTTTTTGGGGGGGGGGGGGGGGGGGCTTGGGTTTTTTTGTTGTTGTTGTTCTTCAAGCTCTTCTGTAGAACCGCAAGGGTCACAAATAAGTGAGTGTGGAGTTTGCCTAAGAAGAGTGGGTAACCTTTCAGTCGCAGCAAGTTGCAAGGTCCCTTACCATGCAAAGCCCTCCTATTGCAAAGGCCACTGGGGGAAAGTTGCCGGCATCCTGGCTGTGTGATGGGTGAGGGCTGGCGGGAATTGGGGAGAGGATGAATTGTTGCATACTAAAAAGCCAAGGGCCATACATGCGTGCTTTAAACAGACTCTTCTTGGCTTAACCCCACCCCAAAACAAAATATTGAGACTTTAATGAAGAGGAGGTATTTGAGATAGTAGGGGCTTGAAATACTTAAACTCCTTTCAGTTAGCAATTTTGAGCGTCTCCCCTCCTGTAAACAAAGCTTCCCCTGGGCACGTTGGCCTGTTGGAGGAAAGGGCTTCTGTGCCGCATCAAACGAAAATCAGTGTGGTGTTCCCTTTAGGTGTTGTTTCCAAGCTGTTGTACCTGTCATGTACAACATCATGTACAACAGCAATGTCATGTAACAGGGGCTATAGTTCAGTCACAAAATACTGCTGTCAGTAAAGGTTTGGAGCCCATTTCTTATTTAAGAACCTCTTTTAGGGGAAATATGACTAGTTTCGGGATGTTTTATGGTGTATGTTCCACAGAGAGGTTGGGGGTGTTTCTAAGCTCTGCTTAAAAGTAAGCCTGCAGGTTTCCACTGACCAGCTTTAATTTTATTTTTCCCACTTGCTATGTCAGTAGCAAGATATGCTATCAAATGTATGACCAGGCCAAGTCAATAAATTCTACGTGCACCCTGAATTATTTTCTGTCTGCCTTGCAAATTTCCATGAGGTTACTGAAGGGCTCACTTGGTGTGAGCTTGGATGAGTGGGGAAATTGCACTTTTTTTTCCCCTTTCCCTTCCTCTTCCCTTGCCCCAGTAGACTGATACGCTTTGGCTTAAAATTACAAAATGTCTTTTAAAAGGTCTCTGAAATAGCTGACAGAGCTGGTATTAACTACCCTCTTTTATAAGAAATTCTCTAAGTGGTTCTTTCTATTTAGAAACCGAAAAATACATTAATTTTTTTTTTCCTGGAATCTTGCTCTACCACTGAAATACTGTCCTGTCCTGGCAGGAAGTAGTTTGTTACCATCGGACAAAGTGTGTACAATTTTCATACTGTTGCTATCTTCTCGTTACAACCCTGCTAAGGTCACTGTCCTCTGCACTGTTTTGTGCACTATCCTGTTGAGCAGCCTGGCCGCTGCGGGGTGGAGGGCACCAAGAGGTGATTATGCCTTTCAGTAAGCAGTTAGCTATTGGATGCGTTTGTACAGAAGCCGCTCCATTATGTTATTTGCTCAAGCCATCCTTATGCTAGTGATGCTGGGCGCCAGCCATATGTTTGCTTGTGCATGTAAGTCACTATAGCTTCCTGGTGTGGTAGGTGCAGACAAAGTGCGCTAATCCCTCTTGGACCATAGTTGCCCCATCCATGCGTCTCTGTGCCACGCAGCATAGGAGGTGAAATCTGTCATACTGTAAGGTTTCTTTGATTGCTTATTGCAAGTTTTTGTGCTGTAGAGGATTACATTTTTTCCAAATGCAGATCTGCTAACACGGCTGTAAGGGATACTGGACATCAGCAGAACTTCAGTGCTTTTGAGAAAGTTGCCTAATAAACTGAAAAGAAAAGTTCTATGCTTAAAAAAAAAAAAAAAAAGAGAGAGAGAGAGAAAGAAAAGAAATTAAGCCGGTAAAACTTGAACTGCCTAGTGACTTATTTCATCTACATCAAATTAGCATCAGGCCAAAGACGTTTTTATCTATATTGTTGAGCCACTACATAAATAAACAATTCATAAAGCCACCCTTTCAACCAACAAAAGTGACCCTTTGCTGTAGACAACTGGTGCTGGCCTGTTAGTCTATCAGATCAACTGTTGTCTTGTGTCTGGCTTTCCTGCAGCAACACGGGATAATGGTTGGGTAGGTTTCTCTGTGTAACCCCTCACTTCAAATGCAGAACCATTTTGCTTTGAAGTTTGGGCTATATCTTCATGCTAAGGCAGCAGAGTGATTTGAATGGTGCAACTGGAGAGCAGTTGCTCCTTTTCTGTGGGATAAGGATGTAGTATTTTTAGCGGTGAAGGATGATAATGTTGTTAGGCCAGCAGCTATTTGGCTAGCTGCCTTGCAGCCTGCCAGCAGAGCTTGTTGCACGAGCTTGCCTCACCAGAGCAGCAGATGGCAAGACCAGTGCCGTGGCGAGCCATGTAGTAACGAGGAATGATTGCTTATAGTGGACCACATTCATTGATTAATTAATATAGAAATCAGCAGCAAGGATGCAAAGCAGAAAAAATAGCTTTCCCCGGAACGATTAATATGAAGGCAGTAGTCAACTGGTGACCTAGAAATGCAAAAAGAAATAGAAGAGACTTTGTAAGAGAAGCTCACGTGCAGCAGACAGTCAAAACTTGGCTGCAAGGCCACAAAATCAGCAGAGCAATGCTGTGTTTTCCAGCTGTTCATCTGAGCAGGATGCATGTTCACACAACCGGGAGAATTCCTTAGGCTTTGTTACTTGTTATGACAGCCACGTTTTTCTTCTTCCTGTGAATATAAAGATAAAGCATGATTGGAGGGTTGACCTATGGGAGTATGTAGAGCTGGCTTCAGTTTGGAGAGCGGAAGAGAGCTTTTTGTTTTTTCTGAGGAAAAGCTTCTTAGAAACCCTATGGATGATCTGCAAGAGAAAAATATCTATATTAAAAATTCATATTAGTGTTGATTGTGAACTGCAGGATTTTAATCCAATGCTAAAGGTCTTCTCTTGGTGTATAGGAATAAGAAATGTGTGTTTTTGAGCATTTCTGGAATACTTGATCTGCCTTTCTAGAGACAGGATTTTCATTTGCTTACCAATTAAAAGGTGAAGACTTCTCAACAAAGGAGACAACCATCCAATGTAGTTTGCTTGCCTTACTTCATTGTTAGCCCATACTGAAGAATCTTTGAGAGATTATTATGTTGATACTTCCCAAGAGGAAAGAAGCTGCTATTAACAGAACAACTTTTGGCACAAATTGACTCAGGCATTGTGGAAGTGAAACTGAGAGTCTACAAATGACCTGAACTTGCATTGTTCAGGTCACAAAGCTTTTTGTTTAAAAAAAAAAAAAAAAATTTATTCACCTCTGTAGATGGATGCCATTGAGTCAATCAGTCTGCATCAGCGTTCCCCAGTCTCCTCGTTATGCTGCTGGTGGAGTCAGGGCAGTGCCACTTCAGTGTCCTGTTCCGTATGCCGCTCAAAATGAGCAATTCATACGATAAAATGGAAAGAAGATCCAGATACAGTAAGAATGGATGCAATGGACAGTAGGTTGTAGGAGTAACAAGTGAGTTGGCTTATCTTGGCACCGTGCCTTAGATTGAAAGGGGCTGGTAATAAAAACTCGGAGGCAGAGCTCCTGTGAATTGTATTTGATGGTTTTGAAAGGCTGCTGTGAAAGGGGAGGAAGGAATGGCTCATGCTGATGTATTGGTTGGAGAGCTGGTTTTTCAGGCTTCCTAAGTGGAGGCTTAGTGTTTCAGGCATGTACTGAAGGAGATGGATGCTGGGCATCAGATGCTGAGGTAGAACGGGCAATAAAGAAGTGGAGAGAGAATGCTGTTGGAAAATATTGAAGGAGATTAGAGCCCCTGTGCTACAGAAATGGTAGCTTATGTTGAGAATTTAAGAAGATCAATCAGATATTAAGGACAGTGAGTGTCTTTGGAATGGAAAATGCTTAGGAAAAAGATAGCAAAAAAGTCCGAATGGTAGGTAAATGGAAGGAGAAAGCCGTGAAGGGAAGAGGACAAGATGACAAAAGGCTTAGTGGTCCTAGCCAGGCTTGTCATGCCAAAGAACTTGTACAGAAGACTGTAGGGTTTTTGTTTCGGTTGTTTCAATTTTTAATGCTTTTATGCTCTCATTGCTGTGAGAAGGCATTGCGGTCAACATTCATGGGAATTCTGCAGTTTAGATCCCCGTATAGCTAATCCTTCATATTAGAGGTCAACAACATTTTGCATTTTAGTAGGGGCCTAAAGTGGTGTGCAACATCTGTGTACAGCATTGCTGAAATTCCTGATAAATGAGTTCCAGAGGCTGCCTTCCATTTGCAGGACACTTCTGCTGCACAGAAAGGATTAACTTAGTCTAACTTTTCAGTGGCCTGAAAAATTAAAGGACTTGAGCCTCATGTTTGGATGAGGGAAGGGAGAGGAGTCTGTTTCGGCTGGAGGCTGCTGCACTCGAGACTTGCTGCACTGTGTTGCTGAGACCTCACGTGTCCCGTAAGCGCAGCAGGACTAGAGAGGTTCTGAGACGAGGGGGGAGAATCAGTCACTAGTCTGTGCCTCAGTTTCCTCTTCTATAAAATAAGTAGCCTTTAACACAAATGCTGTGTTTGAACTTCTGAGGTTGTAGAGAAGGTGGCAATTGTGAACTGTAAAATATTATTGAAAGGAGGTTGAATTATTGTGAGTTACGCAATAGGAAGGAAAACATGGTCTTTGTTTGTGTAGGTCACCTCCTGCAGTACTGGAGAGCTGTTGCTGTCCCTACTCCGCAGCAAGGTCACTTCTGTCAATACCGTCCAGATGTGTATCCTCGGGGTCTGTCTCACCACGGCTTTCCCTGCGTGGTGTTAATAGCTCTTACGCTGGCTGCCAGCGGGGCCCCACCCTTGTGCTTTCACCTCCACGTTTGTCCCCTTTTACTGCCCTCCCACTGCTTTTTACTGTATTTTTCTCTCTTCAACTGTCTTATTCCAACAGTTTATTGGGGAATAAATCTCCCTCCCTTTCCTCCAGTGGGGGGAGGAGAGGACTAGAAATCCCAGCACAGAAAAACGGTGGGTCGAACAGACGTGAAGATTTCTAGCCCGTCAATCTTTCCAGCAACACAGCAGGAGAGTGGATTTGGGGCTAGGTAAAACAGTGCAGGGTTAGCCATGCTGGGAGGTTGTCTCACTAAGGAGCTCGTGGTGTTCAGAATGGGTTGATATAAATGCCCTAGCTTGTTGCCCAACCACTTCACTAGAAGCTCGGTATCCACCACTTGATGTAACGTGAACGGCAGTACCTGTGCAGGCAACCGCAGGTGCGGCAGGAGAGGAGGGTCGAGTTGGGGTAGCTTCACGCCTGCTCCAAGATGGCATTTTTCCGCTCTGCTCTCGCTTGTGTTGACAGGAGTCAGGCGATCTTTAGTTAAGCTTGGAAAAGGTTATGAAAGGTTTTTCCTCTTTGCTGGTGGGTGAAGACCGAACGCTGTGCATGTGCACACGTGAAGGGCTGAAACGAAGCCCATCCTCTTCAAAATGTGGAACATGATAGTGTCGTTGCTTCAGGCATTTGGTACTGAAGTCAGCGTAGGAGATAACTGCTTCAAGCCAGCATGAGCATAATCCAATCAAAACTTCATTTTTTGCCTGATTGTGTTGGCCTGAGCAAGTCAAATGTTACCCAATTTTCTGACCCAATTCTGTTTTGTGCCCCCAGGACAAACTCTGTTATATGCTTCTGTCTTTTCAAATATGTGGTTCGGAACGTGTTTATGTGAGTTCCTGCACCAAGTGCATGTCTGTGGATCTACTGGGGGCGTTTTGGAGCTGCGGGAGGGAAGTATAACATTCAGGAAGAAAATTATGAAAGCTTCCAGTTGGATTATTTGTTTTGGCCTTGTTTCTGCTGACGGTTTTATCCTAGCAGAAGCAATATGTTGGCTCTCCTTCTTTTGTACTGACGTAATGATGTGGATTTAGCAGAGCTGTCCCTGATGCACCCTGGTATAGGTGAAGGCTAAATGAGACCTCCTGTTGAAAGCTGTCTTCCTTCGCTATGCTTTCTGCTTAGGTTAGGCTTCTCATTTTAGGGTAGCTGCAGTGGTTTTGGCCTGAGTTGGGTTGTCTGAGGTTACTAAAGGACCTTTTAAATGCGATGTTAAGCAATAGACTAAAAGTAAATCCCTTGCATTCCCGAGAGTTTAGCTTGTAGAAAGGGGAAATGGTGCCTGGGGTACAGGAGTGGGCCAAAAGGAGAGAGCTGGACTCTGTCTGCTGCTGCTGACAGCATCGGCATGCAGCTGCCCATCTGTAAAATGGGCTTCTTTTTCTCAACTTCAAGAAAAGATTCAGAATCTATGCCTGTGAAGTTGTAACTTGGAGGTGGCCCATGTCACTGTGGTGGCACTGTGGTTTATTTATCCCAGAATATAATGTTCAATTTAGAAACTTCTTTCTTCCAACATGCTGCTCTCCTGTTATTTAATTGTGTGCTGGCTGCGTGAGCCAGACTTGGCTCTTGCCTTAAGTGAAGCCACATTTGTTTAATAGAGCTATGCTGTAGATGAATTTTCCTCTTGGTGCTGAATCTGGGACACTAGTCAAGTAGGTTCTGCTGGCCTGAACATATGCTGACTCCTTCGTTGCGAGCTCCAAAGGTCTGCGTAGAAGTGCGCGTTGCAGGAGAGAGCTTTTTAATAACACAGCTGCTCTGAACAATGTGCCTGAACAGCAGTTGGGAGGCGAAAATTTACAGACCAAGATGGTTGGCTTTTGTTTAATATTTTTAATTAGTATTTGGTATGCCATGTAAATTCTCCCTGGGTGTCCTAACAGTATTTGGCCAGACATGAGTCTTTCTGCTCTCCCATGCCCAAATCACTGTAATCTCTCGGAACAGCACGTTGACTTGTGGAGGGTTTGGGTATGTTGTTCAGAGATGTTTTTGTGGCTGTAGTAGGGTTTCTGATTCCTCTGTAAATCTTTGTGTTAACACCCCCAGTGCCTGTTGGAAGTAATGACCTACCTCATTTCAGGTGCTCAGTAAACAGTCAAGGGTAAACTATTTGGCAGTTCCTCCACTCTTACTGTGTGGAAAATGAGTTTCATTGCTTTTTAATGCTCTAATTCATTATTAGCTTAAGGAGCTTTTATTTCTGAAATGTGAAGAAGAGAGGAAGTGGCATGTCCCTTTTGCAGAGGGACTGGGGTTAGTAACTCTGCTTTAATTTCCAATTTTTGCTGCGGTAGGTATTCACTTTCTCAGAGCACGAGCGATTCCATGGCTAAAAAGTGCTATTACGGAGGGACATTAAAGGGAGAGGAGTTATTTAAACAAACGGCTAGTACTGAAGGCGTTGACTCGCCACCCACACCAAGTGCTGTTTGGAAGTACTTTGCAGACTTCTGGAGAACACCACTCCCTTACCAGAAACCTGCGTGTGGCTGGGGCTTTGTTTTGCTTTGTTTCGGCTCTGTTTTACCACGTGAAGTGAAGCTGTCATGGGCTCATCCACCAAGTAAAAGGCTCACAGTTGCAATTTTTAGTCTTCTCTAAGACTTCCGGCTATTGTGGTCTACTGAGGAGTAACCTAATCTTCAGATAGTGGATGAGAACAGTGTCCCAACTGTCCAAGCCTCTCGGGCCGGTGTGTGTGCTAACTTCAATTACCATCTCCTGGAAAGGGGAAAGTGCCCCAATTTTAGGAGCACTTAATCATATGTTAAAAATGCCAGCAAACGTGTCGTTGTCTTCTGAATCTATATAAACGCAGAACTGAAATGAAGCACAGAAAGGCGCAGTAATTTCTTTAAGACAAAGATGAAATTCGTCTTTGAAAGACAAAATTCCCTTTTGAAAGGCAGTGGACGGAGGTGTGTGGGAGGTGCAACTGCAGCTCCTCTGCCCTTGCAAAGGTTCGTTGCACTTGTTCCCAATGGAGCGTGGCTGTGTTTTTTAGAAATCCTAGTTTTCAGAGGAGTGGTTATTGTTGCAGCTGCTTGCAAAATAATGAACTCAAAAGCAATGTATGAGGAAAAGGAAAGTGGAATAATCGTATAGCAGTTTGTAAGTCGTTCTGTCCCGTGGAGTGCTGTCCTTGTTGATGCTGAAAGGCCACTTGTCCTGAAACAGAGTTAGGATATCGGAGGTAACCGTCCCAAAAGCCAACAGAAAGACTAGTGGAACTGATGTTAGGAGAGACGGAGGAAACAGTCATAATGCTGTGCTGTATTGAACGGTGCAATGGCTGAACAAGTGCCAGGAGATTTAGAAACCCCATTTCTTAAGACATTTGTACGAGGCAGAATAAAGCTACTGGTGATACGGCAGGGGATGGTCCTACAATGCAAAGCAGAACATTAAATAATCTGAACAGGTGTCTTCATTGTCTCTCTGATCTCCACTTATGCTAAACGAGGTTATTATTTAGATGTTTATAAAGAAGTGGATAAACAGTGAAATAATTATCAAAGTAGGCACTTCAATGGTTATTGCAGCTTTTAGAGCTGACTTTATTTAGATGGATGAGGCAGTTCATTCCGCCATTAGCTATATCCTAGCCAAAAGGACTTTTCTTTTTTTCCTTTCTTTTTAATGAATAAACACCACAGATACAGGAATTGCAGTGTGGCATTCACTGGAAAGACAGCGCAGTGGTCCCTCTGTCTTTAGAGGGAGAACACCAGAGACTAAGTGACTCGTGTGCAACTTCTGAAAATACTGCATTGCATTTTCAAACGTACGAAATTTCCGAGGTTCTGCAATATGATAGCAGAGATCAAATTGTCAAATGTTGATATGTGACTTGCTGTCTAATCAGATTATGTTAATAACAGGGTTTTCCAGGTACTGCGTTTTTGCCGTTCTCGGGGCTGCTATTCCTCTTCCCTCAAGTAGTTTTCAGGCCTGAGCCACCAGTCAGCAGAGCTGCTGACTCCTGGATTTTCATGGATTCTTCTTGTATCCCCGTGGTCATCTGTGCCAATGCAAATGCGTCGCACCTGGTGACCGAATCTGAAATGAGGGATCTGTCGCGCCAGGGCTTTTGGCAGCGTGCTGCTGAGTTGTTGTGGCCACTGTTTATTGGCTTTGGAGGCCCTAATGCTCAGCCCCTTCGTGTGTCACCCGGCCTTTACGATTCTTGCTCTGTACAGATAGTTTAACAAGGCTCGCAAGCTATTTGGGTTAGCTCTTGTTCTTTTGTACGCACCACGTGTGGCTCACTGCCTCTCCCAGTAAAAAAGAGTAGCGGTTACCAGTGTGAAAACCGCTGACTTCAATTCTGCAGGTTTTCTCTCTATCTGTTGCAGTACGGCATCCTATCTAGACCTACGTATTCTAGGAAAAAATGCAAGTGGATCAGAAGAGCAATTCGGATTACTGCAAAAGCTGACTGAGTTTCTGATATTTTAAAGTATGTTACAGATGCAATCTCTCTCTCTCTCTCTCTCTCTCTCTCTCTCTCTCTCTCTCTTTTCTTTTTTTAATAAAGAAAGGAAAAAAAAGACTTTGCAAGTTGACTGTGACTGCATATACCAGTACTGGGAGTGGAGGCTGATGTCTATACTCTACTGATGGTTTGACTTCATTTTCCTTTTAAAGGTGCTATCAGAGATAGAAAACACAGCTGTCATGTGAAGCCCATCTTGGGAAAATGTTATTAGTAAATCCCTAGCTGTGAATTGTTTTCCAACAATGTTAAATCAGATTAATCAAGGCAATTTTATTTCCCTCTGTCTTTTGCATGCTATGTGTATGCACTTACCCAGCCTTCCCTAATTAAAGCAGCCATAGTATGCACTCCAGCCGTTTGGTACTCCGCATTCCCTAGTCATCTGGCTATTTTTTGCTACGATTGTTACCTCCTGCTGTTCCCAAAACATCTCAGGATCTGGGATGCTAATTGGACAGAAAAAGCACTTTGTCGTTTCTCCTCGTGGAATGCTCCATCGAGAGGCAAATTTCAGAAAGGAAACAGAGCATGTAGGCATGCTCCAAAGTACTGCTGCTTGATTTTTTGTTTTTAATTGTATTTGAACTGATTTTGATATTCATAACATCTGTCTTAAAAAATAGTGTTTTGATATGTGGAACAAGCACACAAAATCAAATCGTAGATGATTTTCCTGTGTATTCCCCTGAATTTTTACTGCAAGACTTAGTTTGTAAGCTTTGTCTCAGTATTGCATCTGGGGAGCACATTGTATTGCAGAAAAAATCCTCTGCTTTGGGGGTAAGATGGGTATGTTAGGATGGCTGTGTTAATCTGTGTACTCTATTTCAATATAATTTTTAGCCTTTACCGATGTTCTTGTATGGCTGTTATTATTATGAAAACTGGCTTCACAGCAGAATAATTGCTCTGCTTTCCCCATGGATTAGTTTTATTCCAGAAAAGCACAGTTCTTCTTTCAGGACAGAGTATTTGCATCAGGAGTTACTCTGAAATAGCTGTAGCTGTATCTTCTCTTACAGTCAGCCTCCAGGTAGTGGACAAGTACAAAAGAAATCAAGAACTTGTGTGACAGCCTGTACTGTGAAAGCAAAAGACGGAGTCAGAAACTTTTCGAGAGTTTTTGGTATGTTTATACCTTGCAGGGAGTCACTAGTGCTTTTGGTCTAGGGAGATCTTTGTAGGAGGTTCCTTTTAACTCTCTCATGAAAACCCAAACAATATTTTCCTTCTAAGAGCAGAGGGACTGATAGGCGAGGTAAATCTAAATCAGATGGCTTGGTTCCACTGACTGCACAAACCATGGTTTTATAGATAAATGAAAATGTAACTGTGGCTTTTTCTCTTTTCTGCAGTCCCTAATTGGTATTTCCCTCCTCCCTTCATCAGATGCTTTCATGTTTTGGCAGCTGAGATGCTTTAGCTTCTCCTGGGCTGCTCGAGTTAGTTCCTCTGAAATACCTTTAGAGCAAGAGCTGTCTGCGAAGGTCTGAATTGGCTCTAATGAAGTGTGTGTGTTGCTTCTGCTGGTAGCTGCCTTTTGGGCTACGATTAGCAGTTCCCCAGAGCTGCATTGCAGACATGAAAGAACAAATATGACATCTTTTGAAGGACTGTGCATGGAGTCAGGGCGGACATAATCTTTCACCACCAACCGAGTTGTCTCTGCAGGCAGAGCCACCTTCTCCAGCACAGACCTCCTACCTCCTCGCTCCTCCTCAGCGTCTCCTCAGCTCCTCGGGGTGTGGCAGCACAAATTAATGCTTAATGTCTTTTCATCTAGTCTGATTTTTATAAAACTCAGTTAAGGGAGTGTTTGGAAATTAACCCAGTGTACAACGGTTATGTTGTTTGACAGAAGAGAAGAAAGAACCATTTTCTGTGATTTGATCTGGCAAGTACTTTATGTACTTGAAATCACTTCTCCTAATCCATGTTTTTTGATGAGAGCCCTTGGCTCCCTGGCTGTGGTGCTGAGACTGAAAAATACTGCAGTCTCCGAGTATCTTCAGCTGGCTTTTATACCACCTTTCTGAACCTTTTTCTTCAAAGAAAGAGATGAAGAAACAGGAAAGCCCAAGAGCTGTTTATATTTGATTTACTTCAAGATTAATCATTAATGACTTCCAGGTGGACTGCAAATGTGTCTGTATTTGCATGTAGGGTAGTGAACCAAAACAGTGAAGTGCATGGGAAGAATCCTGTCAACTTTGGATCCTTGGAGAGCGAACAAGTGCTTCTAGGAACAGCTCAGTCCCATGCACACGAGCGGGTTACTGAGGTTATACAGACGTGGTGGTGTGGGTGTGGTGGTTACCACTTCTTCAAATCCTTTGTGTAGGCCAAGGCTGTATCACAGTACCTAGGAACTGAACATTTATCATTTTTGCTGCTGTATGCTTTTTGCTAGCACCTGGAAGAGAAATACTTCCTCCTAAATGAAATGTCAAAGGATTTAATCATTGGCTGGGGCAGATATTCTGACTTGAAGAGCAGCAGTTCACAGCTTTGGGAGGGATTTGCCAGCTCTCAGGAAGATGAAGTGCTGTTCCCGGGTCCATATGGCATGTTGCAAATCTTTCGGAAACTTCTCTCCCGGACAGGAGGAGCCTCAGCACCTTGTTATTTGTGGCATTCCTAAGCACTGCCTTGTACACCAATGTTTCATGCTGATCACTTCAAAAGTCTCACTTGTCATATAGCCAACATAAAAAGAAAATATGTTTCCCAGACAGGTAGCATAGATCATGCTGACTCTAATTCGTGCCTACTTCACAGCAAGTGTTATCTTCTGAAGCTATGCTTTTATTTTTCTTTTCTAAATTATTTTGTATGTGTAAAGCAATGACTGTTAATAGAGAGCTCTGATTTTTAAGCATCTCCCCAGCCCGCTCTGTGTCTTGCCAGCATGACCCGACTGCCGCTTCCTCCGTAGGAAGCTGGTTTTGAACGCGCTGTAAGCACACCTGTGTGCATTGGTAAGTGCTTCTGTTGTGGCATGCTTCAACTGCTTCCAGTAGCAGAATTATCTTGTTGAATTTCTACGGTTAGACTGTTGTTTCTGACTTCGTCGAGGCCTTAGTATGGTATTGTAGCTGTGTTTGAGATCTCCCAGGTCTTGTCGGAGCAGTTGTTTGTCTCAGCAGTGGTCAAATATCTGCTCCTTGGGCCCAGACAGCTTGTGGTCGACAGCATGTTGTTATACTGGCGGTGTGGTAGTGAAACCTTGGCACGCAGCATGTTAATTTAGCTGGGGCAGTGCCTGTGCGCTATAATTGCGGCAGCAGAGCGTTTCCGAGGGGGAGCTGGGGGCAGCGAGCGCCGTCTGCTCGATGGGGGCCGCTGAGCTGTCGTCCCTGCGGCCGGCGTTCACCGCGGCCTGCGGTAATTATAGCTGGTGGCGTTCAAGTTTCTGAATCGGAGCGCGCGGGTATGGCGTACGTGAGGGAACGCTGAAATCGGAGACCCGGACAAAATAAACATCAAAGGCCCAGCATCCGCACGAGAGCTCGCCGTCGCGGTGCTCGTCCTCCCTCGGGCCAGCAAAGGGCTTCGCTGGCCTAGACGCGTTTGGGAGCTTGGGAGGGGAGGCGTCGGAGCTGAATGGCAGTGCTCTAATGAGTAACTTGTCCTCGTGGGTGAGACGGCACAACCTGCGCTCGCGCGGTGTTTACAGAAGGGTGGTTGTAAGAGGGCTCCCCTGCCCTCGGCTCCCCCAGCCAGCGCCGGCAGGTTGCTGAAGGATGACTCCTCCATCAGTAAATGAAAGAAGTCACGGGCTCTGCCAGCTGACACTTGTAATATGTGTGATGAATAAAGTCTCAATGAGGCTGATAGCGTTGGAAAAATGATGTCACTGTGCAGACTTGTGCCAGGTGCAGTCAGCATCTAAAAATACCTCTGCTACGCTGGCGGAGGGGAGCAGGGATGAGAGGATGTGTTGAATTGAACGCTGCGCTGGATGGCAGTGGGAGCAGCTCCTGGGAACAGGCCGTTGTAGGGAGTCTGGCGGTAGGCGTCCGAAAGGACCGCCGGCGCTGCTGCGGGCAACGGGCTCGCAGGCAAGGGAAGGCCTCGCTGTTTTCCTCCTGTTTTTCTGCTATATGCTGCACTTCTGTCTGAAGTAAGAGCATATTTTGTTTGTTTTTAAGTCGTTCTGGCTGGGGTATTTTTAGTGCACTTTACATGACTCTATATAGACAGACACACTTTGAACTTGGTGAAAAGAGCAAAATAAATTGGGTAATTTTTGGATCAACTGAAGTGCCCTGATGAACTTGGTGGGTAGTCATCACGCCTGACGCTCATCAGTGGTAACAGGAGAGCTGCAGTCTCGTACACAGCAGAGCATATGGGGAATCAATTAATTCAGCATATATTAATTAATAAACATTTGTCCTCTGGGGAAAACCTTCCAGCACATCCTCCATTTGGCCCAGGATTGTATGCATGCATGAACGGATAGTGAACGTGCTTTTCTGAAGTGTCACTTGTTATTTCTCTTGAAAGGCTAGCGAGTAGCTCCCCTAGTATTGCCAGGCTCTTAGAGAAGTGGACTGCAGTTAATGCTTAAGCTGTCTCACAACTACAGCACTTTCACATATCACTGATGTTAACACATGCTATTTTTCACCATTGCTCTGTGGACTGCTTAGCTGAGCCTGGCCAGCTCCCAGCAGTCTCTGGTCTCTTGTTTTGGGAAGCACACTTCATCGGTGGTATGCATCTGGGATTATCAGTGCTCAGCATTGGTATTTTGTGTATTAAAACATACACACAGGCTTGCGAAAAAAGAGGTGTTCCGTGAAATGGCAGTACATTGTCAATGTGCCTTCTTGTTAATGTGGAGCAGCTTTGTGTCTGTGCTTGATATTGCGTTGACCTTAGCGTTGTAGGCAGGATGGCTGATAGACACTGCAGGGCAATTCAGGTGAATTATAAACTTCCATTTTAATTTATCTTCTTTCAGAAAAAAGTCTGTTGATTGTCATCAAGATCATATAGCTCTGACAGAATAATATACTAATGCTTGTGATGTAGTATGCTGATTGACAGCAAAGACTTTTAAAATCACTCCACCTCGTCCTGACAGCTCATTAGTTCTCTTGTGAATCTTTTTTTTTTTTTTAGTAGTAACAAAATGTAAATGGTTTACAAACACTATTTACTCCTGACTATTTGAACTTTTGATTGCTAAAACTGCAGATACATGCTGTAAGCAGTAGAATTCAGTGATCATTTCTGCAATGGTCTTGCTGCTGGTGTGAAGCTAATGTTCTTGAAGCAGTTCTTTCCATGACTTGTTCTGGAGGTCTGTTTAACAATGTAAAATTCCCCTAAACTAATTATGTGAATTTGTATTGATATTTGCTTGCTTCCTGCTGAATATAAAGATAGAAACCTATTATTGGAGTACAAATACCCTGTGATGGAAAAACACCTTCCTTGTAAGATATGGTAATACTTTGGATTTGGCAGTATGCTGGAGACCTGACCTTGCTGGCAGAGGATTCAGCCAGAAATGCTAACTTAACCTTTCTCTGTGATTTCTCAAGTTCTTTTCATTGCATCAAGTATTCTTTTCCCCACTTTTTTTTTTTTTTTTAAAAAAAAGCTTGTTTCTTGTGTGTGTACTGTTATGTGAAAAAGAAGAGAAAGTTTTTCATGGAAGACTGTAAGAAATGCAGAGGCTTACTTGGTGATCTCACTTTAACTTGGAAAAGTTACAGGAAGGATGTTAAATGTATTTATGATGACCAACCCATTTTATCAATTATGTATTTTAAAAAGCAGTGAAATTTCCAAAAGATAAGAAGTTCGAACTGTTTAACTTTCTGCGAGGCATCGCAACGAGCCTTTGCAGAGCTCACTCACTGTACGCATTCACGTGGCTTATTCTGTCGGCTTTCCCTTGGGGAGTTTCAAAACATCATTAGTAGTGGGCTTCTGGAGCTTCTCTTGCAGGTAAAATTGAGTGCGAATGGGACTGGTTTCCCGTTCTGTAAATGACCGGCAGAATGAAGGGAGGCAGCGGGGCTGGACACGAGTACCGCCTGAGAAGGCGCGTTTCCCGCTGGCAGCCTTACCTGGCGCCTTCCCCAGCGCCTGCTCGGAGGTGCCATGCCACAGAGCTTGCTCGCAAAGGCTCGGAGCAAGCTGAGGGCTCCGAATTTAAATGGCTCATCTTCTGAAGAGCGACAGGTATCCGTGTTGGAGAAGGACTTATTTCAGCAGCTTGTCAGAAAGTTGGAGATTTTAAAAACTAATTAGTTGAGAAGAAAGCACCTCTTTTATTAATGTTTGAATATCTGTGTTCATATATAAATTAGTAGGAAAGAACAGCTGCTCCGTGCCCAGTTTCCCTTTCCCAAAGAAAAGTGCTCTCTAAATATATCTATGAATAGTAAATAAAAAAGGAATGATTTAGTTATTTCAGAACGTGATATAACTTTCTGAGCAATACTGTGCAATATTCGGTCACTTCTGGATTGTTTGTGCGTGCCTCACTTTTTAATAAAGGACCTTGGCTTTCATTAGTACAATATATATAATGCCTATACCAGGATAGTCAAATGTCACCTATCAAAATGTCACCCATCCCTTTCAGGCACATGCATAATGTTTCTACTTAGTACTTGCAGCCTCTATTCTTAGCAGTGAAAATTATTAATCCCTGGTGATTGCAACTGAAATGATACATGCAGTCAGCAGGAATTTTTTCACCCAGTGAGCCGGCAGGGCAGGTTTATAAGCTATCAAACTGCAGTGCTTTGCAAAATACTGTGGATCCAAAAGCACGGTGAATTATGCCTACGAGGCTTACAAAACTAGGATTAAGGATAGCTGGAACATCCACTGCTGAGGTTACATAGAGCAGGTTATCTGGTATATTCTCTAGATTTCCAAACGCTTTTTTTAGATGAGATGAGTCCAGTATAATATGTTGTATGGCTTTTGTTAAGTGAATGTTATGGCTATCCTTAGGTTTTCTTAAATTTTCTAAATGGAGCTGTACTCTATTGAAAATTCTTGGCAAACATGTATTTTCTGTTTATTTTGTGTGCTTTGATTTGTTGACTAGTAACTCTGAATTTCCTTATTCAAAAGAAGTGGATTTAATTTCTGCTTGTGTGAATTGATAAATGGTGGTAGGCCATAAATACTGATGTGTTTGGTCACTGCTGATGTGGGTAATTGGATTAAGTGTAGTATCAGCCTGGTCTTCTGCCTGTGTGTGTGGTCCTCATTTGTGTTTGGGAGAATTTCCTGTTCATGATGGATATATTTATCTTCCATCCAGGTAGTTAGATGGTTGCATTTGTTCTTTCCGACTTGCTGACTGTCATCCCTTGTAAGCCAGACTTATTAATGGGCGATCTGTTGTTCTTGCGCTTCGCTGGGGTTTGTGGCTTAGCGCGGTGCTGCTTCCCGCCCCGGAGCCCGCGGGTCGGCCGCGGTAACCAGCCTGCTGCTGCCTTCAGCCGCTGGCATGCGGGCTTGCGGCGTGGGAGAGGTCGCAATGCATCCTGCAGCACGCTCTGATGCGGTCTCAAAATGACCCTTTTGCCCTTTGCCAAATGAGTTGCTTTACCTACCTGTGTAGAACAGTTCAGGCACAAGTTCATCCTCTGTATAAGAAGAAAAATCTTTCCAACTTCATCTTGGCTGTGCTCCACAGGAGGGTGACCTCTACTTCAGCAGGGGGAGCTTGATAGATGGAAGAGGGTATGGCTTGGCTTGGCTTGGCTCGGCAAGGTAGAAGCGGTTCTCGCTACAGCCGTGCGACCAAGGGCAAGTTCTGTTTGCCTAAGTTGATCATGATTTTAGGCAGAAATAAGGAGCAGGATGATGTCCCTTTCCTGTCTTCTCATATTCACCCCTGCACTCTTAAAGTAGCTGAATAGATCTTTTTCAGCTTGAATGATGTTGCTATTACACTGTCATGTTAATGTGTTTATAGAGGCAGCGGTAAATCACGAGCGGGACAGTATACTATTGTTCATGAGCGCTCACTTGCGTAAAATTGAATGCTGGGCTGTGTTCAGGTTTCTTGGGTTTTATAATCCCTTCCTTGTCTAGAAGTACCAGTACAAGATACACATCTAATGAATGCTTAACAACAAAAACATAGTCTAGGCAAACCACGTAAAAAAGCCAGAGAATGACATTGCTTTGTTTGTAGAGCCTTGAAAAAGAATCTTAATCCTGCAGCGTGGGGAGACAGCTGCTATTTGTCAGAGGTTTATATGGTGAACTAAAGCATAAAATTAAGGACTGAAAATATTACTTCTCTCCTACTTCCTACCACCACCCCATCCTTTCCTTTTCCTACCACCTCTGACTTGGCTTTGGCATGACACTTACTCTTCCCATGTCTGGATTCTTTGTTCTCTTTTGTCCCATCCCCTGCCTGCCCCCATGCCTTTGGGGTTGTTTTGGTTTTAGCCCTCCCTAGTTAGACTCGTGCATTTCTGTCATGCTTCTCCCTTCTGTCTCTCTGTTCCTGGTGGGCCTTTGGCTCCTGGTGTTGCTCTTGCATCTCCTTTCTGCCAAACTTGCTCTCTTCCATGCTTATTGCTGCTCTGTTGGCCGTTACTCTAATGCCTGATTGGGCAAGCTGAGCTGTAGGATGTTAGGGAGAAAATGGAAGAAAAAAAAAAATTTAAACCCAAGGGAGTTAGTATCGAGCAGCAATGTTGTTAGTGGTGCCAGCTCCTGGGCTCCGTGTGGGAACGCTAATGGACTGGTGAAACAGAAGCATGCGGCAGATACTCACATTGCTTCGTCTTGTGTCCCGCTGTCCCGAGGCGGGCAGTGCCGCACCGGGAGCACTGGCGGTTCCTCGTGACCGCCGCAAGCCCGGTGGCTTTGAGGACGCTTGCCTTGGTTTCACTACAGTAGAAAGTGCCTGTTTGAGCTTCATATCTTTATGAATGATGGGTTAGTCCAAATCAACAGACCTGGCTCCCTGCTTCAGCAGCGTTTTTATGGAGATGCTTTTGTGGTGCTGGGGACTCCAGGGAGGTATCAAAAGGCGCCATTCTCCTCCTAGGAGCGGAGCAAATACAAAAGCCGAGAGCCAAACGAGAGCGAGCCCTGTGCGTGTGCACTTCGGAGGAAGCTTACAGCCCCGCGCTCAGAACGAGCGCTGGAGGCCAGCGGGGTGTTTATGGCAGGGCGTCTCGTTGCTGGCTGTGGGCTCCCGGCTTCTCCATCTGCAGTGATCGATGCTGTCCAGCTGCTCAAAAAGGGGGGCTGGGCAGGCTGGCTGTTCATCCTTTGATTCTTTGTGAAGAACTGGAAGAAAAATAAAACAATTTTATTTGAACTCTGAGAGACAGCTGTGTGCATAGTTAGTATAGGGCTGCTAATGCTTTACAGATAAGTTTGTCCCTCTCTGAAGCACCTATGATGGGAGTTTTTCCGTAAGAACCAGTTTATTCCTGCCAAAACGTTAGCAGAGGACATGGGCTTTATGGAAGCGGTCGCTTTTATACACGGAGAAGGCGGCAAGGCCAGGTGCCTGGATGCTGCCGGGAGATATGGAAAGGCATAGACTGTGCAAAGGTGGCCCAGCTGCTATATAGCAAAGGGAGACCAACGGCGGAGGCTCGTTGGCATCAAAGCAAGGTGGTGGCAGGCGTCAGCGTGTGCAGGGAATTGGGCGCTTGGCCGAGTTCTGGCCCGGCCCTGACCGAGCTGCCTCGCGGTGCACCAACACGCCGCGGCCCCGCAGCCTCCGCTCAGCAGGGTTCCTCGGCAGAATGGGAGATTCCCTTTCCTGGCGTAAAACCCTGCCTGGGAGCGGGACGCAGCTGGCCTGCCCCCGGGCTGAGAGCAGCCTTGCAGCTCGTCTCGCCAGCTGCGGAGGAAGTGCAGTGTTCGGCGGATGGATCGAGCTCTCTGCATTAGTGATGCTCGTTAGCAGCCAGTCCTTAATTTCATCTTGTGTGTTCTCTGGTGGTTGTTACCTGGGTGGGATTAATTGAGAAATGACTCTCTGAAAAGCCTTTCGAAAACCTGTTTGAAAGAAGTAACTTAGATTATAAGCTCTTGAGCTGCCACTTTTGAAAATCTTTATCACATTTAAATTCTATTGTGAAGTGCCAACAAACGCCTTACAGAAATAATAAGATATTATGTAAATAAATGGGTGCCTGGCAGATGTTACTGGATTTTACAGTTCAGACATTTCAATACCAAAGTGCTGACACAGTGCCGGTAGGAGCGGTCACGGAAAGATGCTCGTGTTCAGGCGGCACGTGGGGCGGTTAGCCAGTGTTGCTATAAAATGAGAGGGGAAAAAAAACTAGAAGACTGAGAGCTATTTTACTTTCCTAGTGAAGATATTTACTGCTGGGCAAGTGACTTCCACCTTAGCCTAAATAATTCTTCGTACGTGTGACTAATGCTCGCCAGGCAGTAATGGCAGTCTTGGTGCAGTGGATTTGTTAAATTGCCTGGCTGCCGGTATTTGGCGTCATGTTCCTGCAGCTGAATGGACCCAGGGGTTTTCCAGGCACTTTCTTGGTCACGCTGCCTGGATAGATGGTTCTCATCTCTTTTTTTTTTTTTTTCCCTTCAGTCATTTGTTCCAACTGCTGTGCAACCACCTCTGTTAGGCTGGCAAAACAGGTCTGGAGCTACGTTGTAGGTAACACGGCAGGGACAGAGTGGACAGTCATTCCTTGGTGATGGTGGTTTCTCAGTTAAATTGGCACGATGCTCTGCTTTGCAGCTTGACCTTATTTGAAATGCCGCTGGTGGGGCCAAGAAGGGAATTCACCACGGCACGCCGGTGGGAGGAGAGGGAATTCTTGAAGCCGAAACAGTTGCTGAGCGCGAGACCTTCCCTGAGCCCCTTCCCTGGCAGGCGAAAACCTCTTCATTGAATTTATTCAGCTCTTCCATCAGCAGGGAGTGGTGGTGGTGGGAGTAGAGGGAGTCCTTCACAAGCTTTAAATGACTACTTCTTAGGCTCAAAACCTTCAGAGAGGTGTAACAGTCAAGCGTGACTACCTGTGTGCCTGCACATTAGGATCTCTCGCTTTGCTGGTTTCTGATTAAATAGGAATATGTTTGTTAAAAATAAGTAGGTCCAACCAATTAATAGGTGGTGAGGAAAATTCCAGCATGTGAGTTTTTCTTACTTGAGCCACTTGCTCTTGCTGTCTGGAAATTAAAACGAATGTGTCCAGTTACATGTGTGACTTGTCAGCCCTTGGCTTCCTCACGCTGGGACTAGTTAAACCTTTATCTGTGAGACTGAAGGGTCTCTGTCAACTTTCTGTTACCCCTTTAGGCACTTGAACTGTGATCAAATCACCCCTCGACCTTCTCTTTGAGCTGAATAGCTGGGACTGTAGGGCTCCATAAGGGATCCTGTTCTCCTGGTTGTTCTGGTAACTGTGGTCTGAGCCCTTTCCAGCATATCTGCATCCTTCCCAAGCTGTGGACACTAAAGCTGAACAGACTGTTCCAGTAGTGGCCACGCTGATGCCAAACAGAGATAATGAAATGTTCTTATTCATCATTTTCCCTGTCTAATATCCAAGATTTATAGTGGCCTTTTTTGACCATTCCATTAAATTGGGAACTTTGTGTTCAGGTGATGTGCACCAGGGCTCCCCGAGCTTTGCTTCAGGAATGCTCTCTTCTTGTCTTCTCTTTTTACTGTTTATCGCTGGTTTAACAGTGGCTTAACAAGTCTTCCTGCTGTCTTTCCAGTCTGTGTGAAGACTGTCCATGTACAAGTGGGGGTTGCAAGTTCAGTCTTTGAAATGCGCAGAAAATGCAGGAGTAAATGCGCTACTGGAGGCGGGGGGGGGGGGAAGCTGTCAGTGAAATTGGGCAGTTGAAATAATACAGTAACTGCATTGCATTTGGGAAAATCATCTTTCTGCTGGAATCCCTTCTGTTTGGAAGATTTACAGCAGATGAAGCGGCCTCTGGCTTCTTTGGCTTGTTTGTGTCTTTTGGTGTTCAAATGGACTTTAGTCAGCCAAAGACCTCCCGCAAAGTTTCTTTCCTGCTGTCGCATTTTTACTCTGGGGTTACATAATATTGAGAGCCAGGCTTGTGTTAGAGGCCATTCACACGTTTCCTGCTCTGTTCTCTTTGGAGAATGGCTTTTGGTTTGGGCCTCGGGGAGGGAGCCCCGGAGGGAAGCAGCAGAACGTGGCTTCACATGGGTAATCTCTCGGGGGTTGTTTGGACCGCAGCAGTCCTGCTGTCCCCGTGCTAAACAAACCTGCTTTGGTGCTTCACAGTGGGAAGCGTTGGCAAGCTCCTTCCTTATGAGACAGGTGGTGAGATGTATTTGCAATCGCTTTATGTTCCCTAGGATGAGAAATAAATTATTTAAGAAATGGCCTTCTTGGAATTTAGGCTTTAAAACTCATCAGTGATCCACTTGCTCTTTCTGTCTCATTCAGGATTGAAAAAGCTTTTTGCTTTTTGTGTTGCAGCTGTGTGTTTTGTCACACAAAAACCACTTTTTTCTGTAGTTGAGATCTACAGGCAAGATTGTGGGTGGGTGAGGAGATTAGTTAAATTTAACACTGATCTGATATGGCTACCAAGACACCCAAGCAGTGATCCAGGCTTGGTCATAATTCAGAGAACACAGAGATGGTTTACATATGCCCTGAAGTTAAAAAAGCCCTTCTCTGAGGTGTTCTGATATGGGTGCAGGTAGGTGTGCCCGTGCGTTAGCCAAAAACTGGCAGACCGGCTCTGGCTGTTCCTGGTTTGACACGCTGGTGATGAGTTTACGTGGCTGGGGCAGAGGCTGGGGCATGTGGACTGCATAAAGAAAGCTACTGACATATTCTGCCAAACTGACAGCTCTTTTTTTTGTTTTAGATGAAGGACCTAGCTTGTACTTCTGACTCCTATGTGCATGTAAGTTTGTGGACTTGATATCTAGTAATACATGCATCAGTTTTTTATTTCTGACCAAAACTGTGTGTGGGGTCAAAGAGAAAGGAAAGCTGAATGCCTGTCTTGCAGAAAGGAATGTACAAATGAGTCATCCCACACCACCCTTAATGCCGGCGTTGTGGAGGCAGCAGGTGGAGATGAAGGAAAAAGCCTGCTGGAAAATTGCAGTCCGTGATGTAACCTCATCCCACTAAAAATCTTCCTAATTTAGCCTTGATTAGTTCATCTGAAAGGCTTCAGAGAGGAAGCAAGTCCGAATTGTTCTGGGTTTGGTCACAGATTAGACATGCGGGTTTGCATTGTGTTAGTCTTTGGGAGGTAGTTTGGCTGAAGAGCTACAGACCTAAATTACTGCAAATCAGAGCGAGTACTGTACAAATGCTGGTGAAAAGCAGTCATTTCCTGTTCACTTAGTATGTTTTCCTGGTGGGCAAATCTTCCAGATAAACATTAGCCACAGTGTTGAAAGCTGGGAGAGATAGGGTTGGCCCTAACACTGTGCATACCAGGTGTTCTTTAACTTCTGTGCTTTTATCATTTTCATGTTAAAAGTGCGGCTTATGCTTCTGTTTTACTGCATGATCTGGTGAACCACTGTGGGAAGAACAAGCTTGTGACTGAGGACCAAATGATGAATTGCGATACCTTGGTCCGGCTCTGGGTTCTACCACAAACCTCTTATGTCCCTCTTCTGAGACCTGGGTCCATCCCCCAGCTTTAATGCTTTCTTAGAGGGCCTCAGGCTTAATGTAATTTCCCTACAGAACCAGGGTAAGAGCTGGATGCCTCCAAGGAGGAGGTTTTGTGCAAGGTCTGAATTGTTCTCCGAAGCTGCCTATTCTGCTTTTTGACTGGAGATGAAAAATTAAGTTGCTGTGCAGTTAGATACCTCACTGACCTGCCTTGAAGATGGATGCACAATAGGTCCAAAGTCACAGCACCTATTTCCCTGCTGGGAAAATGTGTGTCCTCATTCCCCCCTCCTAGGAGCCGCTTAGGTGGGCAGAGCGCTCTACTGAAGTGCGGTAATGCTGCTGTTGTGCAGCGCGAGAGCTAATGGTGACTGTTTTGTTCTGAAAATCACTGTGCATGCTTGGTTCCCTGAGCATCACATTTAGTGTAGTGGGACTGATTAACATGTAGTTTTTAAGTTTATATCATCCAGTCTGTTGAAATTGATTGGAACGTAAAATGTCTTGATGTCTTCAGTTAACACCCAGTCGATCTGAAAAACAGGGCAAGGCAATACGGAGCCCTGAGAGACGTCCTTCTTGTCAAAGTGACAAATTGCCTTTTCTGCTTCAAAGGACCAACTTGCATGGCAGAGCTAAGTAGCTACAGGAGAAAGGGGAGGAGAGCATGGGAAAAATGCCGTATTTGTTTAGGCCTTCCTCAGTATGTTTTTTGTTGTTTGTTGCTCTGAGTTGAGGGTCTTTGTCTTCCTTAGTCTAAAACAACTTTACAGCAGGTTAAGAGGAGCAAAGCCTCTGGGGCTCTGCCTCTCCCTCTTCTGGTTCTTATAAAGTGTTTACAATCTCCTCCAGTTTTCCAGCTTTCTATGGAGAAGTTCAGTGGGTCAGCTTTCCCTTTAGCTTCATCCATCATTCCAGTCAATTAGAAATAGTTGAGGGCCAATTGCCCGGTCTTCCATTAACTGAGACACTTCAGATTGTTTAAAATAGCATAAAAGCCCTCTTTGTTGACCGTTGGGCAAGCGCTGTAGATTTGCGTGTTGATGGGCAGTTACCGCGTGGCTGAACAGGACCCCAATGTATCTCGCGGTGCTCGAGGGATGAATATCGCTGCTCCGGGCCTTGTCTGGGATTTGATTGCCTCTCCCCCACCTCCGCCTCTCGCTGCCCCTGGAAGGTGCGATGCCTTCAGACGCTGAATTACCATGCCCGCTCGCAAAAGAAGCGGCTCTTTGTGGCTTTTCTAAACTTCAGTAGCTGAGGTTTCTTTGGTTGCTGAAAAGTTCCTTTTTAACCTCGGGGCTTTAAAAGCTCTTGGCGTTATTTGTTACTTGCTTGTCGTGTGTGTTTCTAAAGGACAAAGGAAGTGTGTAAGTGTTCGGGGAACAGTCGGCGCATTGTGGTGCGCGGCTGAGCTCGCGCTGGCGTGCCGTGCCGGGACAGCCTGCTTTCACGTAGGGCTGACGCCTTCCTTATGTTCGGAGCTGCCCAGCCGGAGGGTAGGGCTTGTGCTTGAGCTCCGGCAGAGCAACTTGAAGAGCTCTCCTTGAAGCTTGTCGTCGGGTAATGTGTTTGGGCTCACATTAAAGTGAGCTGAATCCATATATAGTGCTTTTCTGTTTTGTTTTGTTTTGTTTTTTTAATTTTGTTTCACATGAGATATTTAACAGGAGGAGCAGGCTTGCTAAGAGGAGGTCAGTTGATCTGTAGGAAAGTGGATATTTGTTTTCCCATTTTAAAAATCGTTGTGCATCCTGCAAGCTCTCTCTGGTGCTTTGTGCTGCACTGGTTTCGGTGTAGGCCAGTCTGTGTGCGCTTGCTGCTTCAGACTCATTTTGCCTGGACAGTAGCTCGTTGCTTGTTCCCCGCTGTGCAGCAGCATTTCCCTGGGTAGTGAAGAGTTTGGATAGCTGTGACTGAGCCCCTGCGCTTGGTGCTGAAGCTCTGGGTCTCGCTGCATTTTTGGAATTAGACAAATACAGTGTGTGGCAGTCCTTGAACATAAAGTCTTCATGCTCTTCAGGAAGGTGCCCTGCCTGCCAGCAGTGCCAGCGCTGCCGTAGAGGAGGGCTTGTTTCCCTGTCTCCTTCCTTCTTGATGGCGCTTCAGGAGCGGTTTCCTCGGGGCTGCCCCTCGGCTGAGCCGGGCTCTGCGCGGGGTGGGCTGGCTCCTGTGGGTCCTGGCTGCTGCACTGCCGAGATGCACAAAAAGCTCCTTGGACAAATCAAGAGCTGGGAGCACGGCAGGGATCTTAGGGCTGTGGTGAAAGAAAGGGAGCTCTGGCAAGGCAGCAGAATGTGGTAGTAATCAGATTGGAGTCTTCAGCTGCTGGGGAGCTGGACCTTGTATTGGAAAAAGATCTGCCACGAATACACCGAGCTCAGCAAATTCCACCAGTGGTTCTCCTGCTCTTTGTCCCCTTGGGACACCAATCAGACAGATCCTCCAAGCAGGAGCATGACAATCTCATGGCTTATGGGGTTGACGCGTTCCTGGAGACTTGCCTCTTCTCTTCCTTTCTTCTCCTCATGCCTTTGGCGAAGCACAGCTTGAGGATCTGGCTGAGCTAGAAGTGCAGACCTAAGTTGGAAGGGGACCAGCTCTGCGGAACAGCATCAGTCTGAGACTTGATCCTGACAAAACTGATGTTTGCCTGACTTTGCAGTTATAAATAATCTCGAATGATTTGCAGAGACTGAAGTAATAATAAAATTAAAAGTAAGTGAATAAGTAATTTAAGCAAAGACTATGAGAAAGGGGGGAGGGAGAATCCACATTTAATTCAATTAGACCTATTGTCCAATGCCATTAATTATGCCCAGACATCTGATGTGTTTCACAGGAATTGATACACTTGAGCTTTGTCTGTGCTGGGGTTGTTCGGGGACAAGTATGTTTGCTGTTGTAGACCAGTCTTTGTGCTTTGCAAAACCCTTCAAATCTGATATCTAGCAGTAGCCTGGAGTAAGCGGTAACCTGAATAGCCTGTATGAACAAAGGGTATCTCTGGGAGAAGGATGAGTCGATGTACATCTCCTGAGTGTTTTTGAAGAGGGACTGTTTTAGTGGAAGTAGTAATCTCCTGTAATTTTATATTGTTTGCGGACGAGTTTAAATTGTTTCGTAGGCAAAGAATAAAGAATTTTGTTTACTGTTTGAAAGTAGGATGTCTGATCCTCCTGGGGGAGGTTGTTGGTTTATTAAAAAAGATATGAAATAGCTGTTTTGATGGAAATATAACTCTAGAAATTGAAATGGGGGTGATTATAGAAGCTGTAGTATTCTAATGCAAAATAAGCCCTGGGAGATGTGTGCCCTAAATGGTAAATCACTCTGTTTTTTAACAAAACAAGAATTACTATTATTTTATGGTTCTTGCTTATTTTACAAGGCCTTTAGCTTTTTCATCTGCACTTAACTTTTACAGGCTAGGGGTAAATTGATTTTTTTGTTGTTGCTGTTGTTTTGCTTTTTAAATAGCTTGGGTTTTTTTAAGCATTCTGGAGATTTAAGCACAGATAAACAGGATAGGATTCATTTAGTAATGAGAAAAAAAGCAGGGAGAAAAGCCTTGGCTATTGATACCGTTTGCAATAACAAGATTGGAATCTATTCTTACAACTTAGTGTTGGCTCGTAATCTTCTCTGAAGGAACCAAAGTGATTATTTGAAGGGGACCTCGTGGGTAATGCTCAGCCAGTTCTTGGAGGGTGTCACCTCGCAATGTATTGATACCTTGCGAGCGGAGTCCTGCCACCATTTTACAGAAGTGGGGGGGATTTCTGTAGTTTGGTGGTTGTGCTTGAACGTTTCAAGGGGAGGGAGCAGTCCCTGGAGGAGGAAGGAGCTGACCTGCGGGAGCCGTCAGCAATCCTGACAGTCTCCCATTGAGGACGACTGGAAAGAAGCTCCCATTAGACCTGGTCTTCCCAGGCGTTCAGCTGACACCAGTGACCGCCGTGGAACGGCAGGTCCCTCTTGTGTTCGGGGGCCCCCTCCTGTCTGACAGTCTGGCTGCGGCCTCTTGGCCATCACGGTGGGGAGGGAGGAATTGCGTGGAGGCTCGTGTTGGCTTTAAGAGCACCCCAGCAAGGTGAATGAAGGAGAGTGCCTTGTCCTAGACTGGGATCTCCTCTTGTCTAGCAGGTGGCGAAAGGCCAGTAGGATTCCTCATTGAGGGAGTAGTATTCCAGCTCTGTCTGGTTACTTGAGCCCAGTTATTCAAAATAAAACACAACTGGCAAGTGTTTGGCATCTCTGAGATGTATTTAGCAAAAGAGTGTCCTAGATACTGGCTTAGAAGCTGAGTACAGGGGAAAGTGGTTGAAAGGGGTAACATGTCCCAGTTTCTGCAATTTGTGATGACCTAAAATCTCTAATGATGGAAACTAAAACAAAACAGATAACGAAATCTTTGCATCTTTTCTACGTTATTGAGAGCTTGTGACAACTGCAAGTGAGCAATGTAGAGAAAGTACTGGCTTTGGAGATGAAAGAGCCACCTCCTTAAGCTGATTCAAGGAAGAGCAAGTTGGATGATATTCAGTCCTCCTTGCTCACTGTGTCGCTCAGTAGTGCGCACAGTAAGGAGGAAAATAAATGAATGTGTAGTCTGGTTATTTGTCTGCACTGGAATATCTGCCTTCAATTTGGCAAGCTTTTATGCTTTCTGATGCTCAGGATGGTCTCTTGCTACCAATAGTTTTCTCCTTCAGGAATGCAGATCTGCATCATATCTCCCTGAATCTTCATTTTAGAAGCAGCCACAGGATAAAAACAAGCTCTGGTGCTCATTTAAAGTCAATATGCCCTATTTTTCAGTTTGCTTATGTTCCAGTGCCAAGCTTTAAAGATTTGCTTTGCCTACAGGCAGCCTGAATACAAAGGGAGACTTTATTTTTTTATAAACTGAAAAGTATTGCAAAAGCACAAAGAGCAAAATATTCCTTTCCACCTTCCGTGTCCCCAGGTTCATCGTCACAAAACGAGGTTTGCCTCTGAAGAAGCTAGAGGAGAAGGAAGAGACAGAAATTCCTCTAGTCACCTCAAGGTGCAGCTAGAAATGAACGTGATGGATGAAATGTGTGTGCGTACGCGTGCATGAGGAATAAGAAAATCCCACCTTGAAGCAGTTTTGGCACTCGATGCTATGGCAATGACAAGGAGGTTAACAGGGAGGAGGTGTGAGGGGGAAAAGTCTATGCGCATGTAACCAGTTTCTTTGTTGCTGGGTGAGACTGGGATTGTGTGAAGACAGAGGGAAGTTCTGAATCTCCACTGGATTGCAATATTGTGTAAATGTCTCCCATTTTAGGGGAAGCTTTACTGTGGGGTGAGGAAAATGGAATTGCAGTTGGAATATAGTTGCTTCAGGAAAAATGTGAAGGGATTCATGTATTTGTCACAGGAGCTAATTTCCCTCCTGAAATTGTGGTCAGCGGATGCAATCTGACTTCTGAACCCTACCACAGAGGATTCAGTGTGTATCATAAGTTATTGGCCATAATGATTAAACACTGCAGACCGAAAGGAGGGATTTTCTTTAGGATTTCAAAAGCCTAATACTGGTTGGTTATTTCTATAGCCTGAGTTACTCTGTGACTTCAATAGAAATTGGAGCAGTGGCTGCTCATAGCACCTCTGGTGGTCCAGTGTGTGCTACCTTTGAAGGTTGTCCATGCTGCATTTTGATTGAGATGATTGCCTGAGGCTTATTGTCATGGTCTTGGTTAATATTAGCACTTGCGTGAAAATGAAAGTGACTTTGTAGCTGAAGTCCAAATTCCAGGATGCCAGAATACAGCTGTAAATAAAGGAATCTGAACAAGGGCATCTCAGCTTGCTTCAAAGGAAGCTACTGATCACACAGGGATTAAATGAAATACATTTTTCCTACAGAGCCTAATGAGACCTCAATACCCTGCTCCTGCTCAGCAGCATAAAGTCATTTGGAAGAACACTGTCCTTCAGGGCTTACAAAAAGACATGGCACTGCCAAGGGCGCAATCCAAAGTCCATTACTGAGATGAAATGCAATTTTCCAAACAAAATGTTACAAAACAAAATGCAAAATACAAAACAAAATTGGTGATGAGGTTGCTCACAAATACAGTATATTTAAGCCTTGACATAATTAGATTTAGCACCTGCGTAGCAACAGTTTCATCTGTATCTTTTTTGTTTCCCTGTGATATGAAAACGTATACTAAATTTGTCAACGGTGTTTTCTTTAGGAGAATTGTGTGAAGTTTGCAGTTTAGGGCCCTGTGTACTCATTCCTTTTTGTTTAATAAAAAATAAAAACTGCGTGTGTGCATGTTCCTTAATAAAGGATATTCTTTTTGTTCTGTCTGACAAGACGTGCGAATAGAAGCCCTGCTTTGGCTTTGAGGTCTGCGGAGGTGGATGCTGTGCTTGCGTGTAGCCCACCGCCTTCAGGGCCTGTAATGAAATGAACGCTCTGTCATTTCATTTTACAGAGTTGAGGGTTTATAATGTTGGGCAAAAGTCTTATTTCTCTGTATGCAAGTCAGTTCTTTATTGGCCACTTGCTGTGAAACTTCTGAAACACATTCATCGAGCGAAGGGAGACTTCCTGACTTCTGGGCTGCGAGAGGCACAATTGCGCGAGGAAAAGGAAAGTTCAGGCATTCGTGCGCCTGAGAAGCAGAACGGTTCTTTTCGGGCAGTTTCCCTGCAAGAACCTGCCTTTGATCTAGTTTCATTCTGTTCAGTGTTTCTTTGTGTTGTGTATCTGTGACAACTTTTGAACAAACTTGTAACCAGTAGAACTTACAGACTTATTGAAGGGAGGCTGGCAGAATGGCAGCATTCCTAATAATTCAGCTGTTCATCTCTAGCTATCCATACTTTTTAAATTGTCGTTGCTCTGGACAGTGGGAGACGGGTGCTGCTTTAATAGAAGGTCTTGATCTTTTATAGCCTTCTGTAGTCTGCAACTGAGTGTGTTTTATCAAGTGGAAATAAACTTTTAATGGTGTGTAAGATCAACTGCTCAGACACCCAACAGTCCTGTTCACTGTGGAACAGAATGAATGTTTCTATGAGCAGAAATTTCACTCCTCCTACACTGGGCATTGAAGAGAAAGCTTAAAGCAGGTTTAAATATAAAGTAGTACTCTGTTGTTAGGTTGCCTATAAATGTGAAGTCCTTGATAGCAGCTTCACATGATTTCCCTTTACTGAGCTGAGCCCAGTCAGAGCAGCATAGCTGCAGCATGCTTTCTTGGGACGGTAAATTCTTCTTTCTCTGAATATTTATTTACAAATTGTTGGGTAAAACATGTTGTTTAATTAAAGAAAGCTGAAATCAGTAGAAGAGTTAAGCTGTGATGGTAGAAGTGACAGATGCCTTTGTTTCTGCTCCTTTAGGAACAAAGCCCCAGCAACCAGACGTCGATAGCAATGATGCAAGAACCTCAAGAAATGGTGGAAGAGACGGTTACTGTGGAGGAAGACCCAGGCACTCCTACTTCCCACGTATCTATTGTCACTTCTGAAGATGGAACCACGAGGAGAACTGAAACCAAGGTGAGAGGTGGTGGGATGGACCTTAAAATATAACCAGTGAGGAAAATGGCAAAATATCACCTAGTTGCAGAATAAACATAGCAGGGAGTAGAATGGAGCAAGGAGCATCACGCCATTGTGAGCCTCAGTGATTTCGTGTGTGTCCTCTTTGCCAGCAAAGCTGAATTAAGGGCTTTTTCAGTTTTGCCGCTATGTCTAGCTTGCTCCCTGTCAGCTGTGCTGATACAGCTGTTTATGGAGCAGTGCTGTGAACTGGACAGTAGAAATTATCCCACTTTAACAAAACCACTAAAATTCCTCCCTAGCCTGTTTCTTCCTCTAAGGTTTGCTTTATTTTACTGATACAGTTCTCAGCATTGCCCTGCAAACAGATACAGTGATAAGAGAATGAGATGAGATGGCAGGGCTTGGAGTAAATGACTTGCAGCTGAGGAGAACGTGCTTGGAATTATGCCTTCAAATTAGCTGTGATCTTTAATAACAATACGGGATTATGCTTTTGTCCTTCAGAATATGAAACGTCCTGTTTAAATAACATCATAGCACTTAAATTCTGCATCAGTCTCATGAGTGGAAATTTACTCTTGATGCACGGGGAAAGCTGGGTATTTTTTCAAGCTACTGGTACCTCAGATTCCTCTGCACTGTGGATGTTGCATCTGTTCTTCCTCTCCTGCTAATGTCTTTTTTTGTTCCCTTCCCTAGACCTTGTGTAAGATGATTTTGCAGTCACTGCTGAGCAGGTGCTGTATGTTCATAGTTGCCTAACATGCTTTTGGGTACTGTTAAAATCAAAATATGCCTTGACATTTAGGTCTTGGGAGTTGAGCGGACATCTCCATAGGTGACGTGAAAGATGAAGGGCGATTCCCTTTTTAAAAACTTCTAAACAGGATTGATTTAAAAAAAAAAAAAAAGACTGTCTAGCTGCTTTCTGTGTTAGGAGGAGTTGAATAGAGGTCACTGCATAAGCGAGTGTTTGTTTTTTGCTGGCATTCCAGAATTGCAGTCCTCTACGATACCTGCTCAGGACATCAAATCCTCAAGTTGGAGTCAACGTACGCTGACTTCCTGAGATCAGTGGGCCTGTACAGATTGCCATAAACTGAGTATCTGGTTTAATATTTGTTTGGCTTAGTTAAAAGATAAATTTATCTGGCCTATTTTCTCCTTGTTGGAAGGAAATGAAGGTCTTAAAAAGCAAAAAAACAAACAAACAAAAAACCCAACTTTGCTTAGCTCTTCAGATAATCTATTTCATCTGTAACTTATTTGAAACAAATGCTATTTTTTTTCTAGCAGCAGCAACAACTGTTGTTTACAGGAAGGAAGTGATAAAATTACAGTGGTGATGGACACCTTTTTATATGCTCTAATAGTAGTACATAGCTGCACTTACAGCCTCCTAAAACTATGCAGGGCAATAAAATGATAGCTGTGACTATAAAAATAGAGTAAAGGCCATGCAGTGGTCCCTAGATAATGGGACGGCATGGAATGAAATATTTTGTCTGAAATAGTCGTGCCACTGATAAGCTGCATGTTTGTCATAGCATAAAAGGTGCAATTTTCTCCTATGTGGTGTACCTGCTATTTTTCCATCTTCCTACAAGAAAGAACTGTGGCAGCTCGAAAGCAAGCATTATACCTACATTTAGGAGAGGAAAACTAGAGAACAGCATCTCTTAGAGCTAATGCTCCAGAGCAATGCTTCATTGTGCTGCATTAAGTTCATTCCCAGCACTGAAATGTTTTAAGAATGGATTCATGTTGTTTCAAATAAGACAACTACGTACCAGAGTAACTGCACTGACTTCATCTTATGTACTATTTAGAGATGTTTCTTAACAGCTCATTGCTTAACAGAACAGCTCTTAAAAAATACCCAGTTGTTGCTGGAAAGTGATACTGAAATGTCAAAACATAGACGGGGCTTGCTTAGTCCCGACTCTGTCAGAAGAGGCGCTGTGCCTTCGGTGAGGTTGCTGCTCTCTCTTAAATGGTATTGTTTTCTCTTTTCTTTGCTGCGATAATACAGCATAGATTAACAGCTCTTAAGTATGAACCTCAGGTCAGGCTTTTGTTTTGGGGGTTTTCTTAATCACATTGGTCTTCGTCTTTTATTTTGTTAGTGAATGTGAAAATGCAAACTGTTGTCACTTGAATTTCATAGTGTCAGTTGAGCATCCTGGAGCTGATTGACATCGACTTGCTCTCGCTTCTCGTAGGTAGCGTTGTGGCGTTTTTGTAGGTCATGCTGTTATATGCAAGTGCCTCACAAAGAAAATTAAATTTCTTAGTACCTTTGTGAGGAGGCAAAATCCTGACTTTGCTGTTGGGATGAGGACAGTGAAGCAGAGTTTCCGCAGGATGCGAGATGCAAATCCAGATGCCCTGGGCGTGCGGGTACGGCAAGAGCTTTCTTCCTCCTGCTGACTCGGGCTGTAGGAGGGGCTGCCGTCGAGGTGGGGGCTTGGTCAAAATCCTGCTCTGCCACGGTGATGGGCACTTAGGCGGTTTCAGTGTCCCTGGGCCTCCACTTTGTGTCTGCAACCCAGTAGTAAGTAGTTTCCCTACTATTTCTGAGGGGCGAGGTACGGGATTTCTGCCTAGCTGAAGGTTTGGCTATCCCGGGCCAATTGCCATGGCGCACGTCAGTAAAACACTGCCCCACGGCAGAGATGTCAGCCGTCCAGCCTAGGGTCTGCCTGGCAGGACAGTCTGATTCGGTTACGATTCTGTTACAATTCTGCCTTTTCAGGTTTATTTAAAGATTGTCCACAAAGGTGCGTGTATGTTGTTCGGTGGTAACGAGCGGCACGAACCACAGCAACCATCCCCTGGCAGGGGTCAGGCCGAAGGAGCGGGGACACGGTGGCACTGCCGGAGGAGTCTGTCCCCGTCCGCTGGGGTTGCTGACGGGCCGAGGCAGCTCCGGAGGGAGGAGGCTGCTGCCCCGGGAGAGCGGGAACGGCCCTGTGAGGGGCTAGGTTCAATCTGGCGAGGTTTAATCTGCTGCTGGCGATGCTCTCACCAGCAGGATCTCAGTCGAACCCAGGAGCTGCTCTTCTGCCTCTTCCCTCCCAGATAAAGAACGTGAATCTGGCCTTGCTTTTAGCCTGCATGCCTTTTTGTCCTTGTAAAGCCACCTTTCCTGTGGCAGCAGTTCTCATGTCTATTCTGGGTATTATCTAATCTGTTACTTAATAAGGGTAATTAAAATTGAGATAGCGAACTGTCTGTTAAATATAAGTATATGTAGCCCTCCTGTTGTTCTTCCAGTTAAAGGCCCCTGGAGACTTGGTTTTTACTCCTGCCCTTTGCTAGTGCTTAAACTGTTTCTCACTCTTAGCATCATATACTGGTTTTTCTAAGCCAGTTATTAGATTGCAGCTTAGTTCTTGATGTGTCTTGCCTTCTCTCCAACCTGGTTTTGGTGTCTTCTCACTGACAGAACCATTGGGCCAGATTTATGCTCGGTGTTTTTTGTTCTTTTTTTTATCCTTGAGCAGTCAGCTAACTCAAGGTAGTTAGGATGACATACTGATAAAGGTTTTCATGCTGTAAGGTGCTGTGTTTGCCCTGCGCTTCTTTAGGGAAATATTTAAATGGACTTGTTTTCCTCTGCAGTGAGAAAGCTCTTCTGGACAGCACTAGTCACCATTTCCAACCATGTGTGTTTTACAGGGGAAGTGGCAGCACAAGATGCTTCCTCTGACAAAGTAAATAATACTGGTAGCGGTTTCTAAAGAGCCGCAGAAACCAGAGGAGTTTTCCAAAGGTGTAGTTTCTTTGGGTAAACTATGTGGGGATTAGTCAACCTGGTGCCATTTAGAAGGTATTTCTGATTTCTGCAAAATAAATTTATTTGTTACTTTTACTAAATTTTATGACTCTCTAGATCGGTGGAGAGCGATGCGTTTGAAATTCCTGCTCTGGAACTGAAGCACGGCAAAGGCTGTAAATGTGAATGCTCCTGTGTTATACTGTTCCTTTTGTTTTTTGTGTACCCATTGTTTCAAGACCATGATTTATAGAGGTCATTCTCTTCAGTAGTGTGTTAAGTAAACAGCCTTAATCCAGAAGCATCAGCACTTCTGCTCTGCGCTTCCCCCACTTCTTAGAGGATGCCTGTAGCAGTGAGGCAGGAAGAAGGCGTAGTGGAATTGAACATTTGACAAATTTTAAATTACGAAAACCTATGTTTTCAAAATGAGAGATCTCTGAGTAATTCTTCCCTGAACTGTTGTTCTCTTAGTACTATGCTGGCTAAATCCCTATGTACATTCACTGCACAGAAGATGCATCAGATCAAATACTTCATCTCAACTTTACAATCTCTCCGGAAGCCAAACATCTAGCACGCTAAAACAGTCAAAGACACCCTGGAGAGAAAACTAGCACTTCTAGTCTGTAGGCTGGGACCTCTGCAGTGGATTAACGGATCCTGTTTGTAGGTGGCTGAAGAGAAATCAGTAAAATAAACTAGATCTGTGTGTGTTTGTTCCCTTTTTTCTTTCCTCGGGCACCTCTTATATCATCTTAGAAATGTGAAAAATTTTCAGAGGTTTAGATCACTTTTATTCTTGAAAAAGTGTTTTATGATGATAAACTGTGAAATCTGTCTATATATCAAGCTATTTCATTTCCAGTTTACCCAGCTGGCTTGTGCCTTCCGATGCTCAGCGGAGCATCAGCTTGCACGGCAGCTTGCCTGGTGCTCCCGCTGCCCGGCAGCAGTGGTGGGAAGGGGCCTGTGCCTCCAGCTCTGGTTGTGGTGGGGCTGGTTGGCCCAAGACGCAGTTCTTCGAAGCTTTGCAGAAGGTTCAAGGGGAATTAGGTAACAGAGCAGCAGTGGGTTTCAGCTGAAGTTGAGGGCCCTCTAGAAATGTGAAACATGAAGCTTAAAATCAAAGAGGAGAAATGTGAGCTGTTGTTTTGAAAACCTATGGGGCGAGTTCTTACGCAGCATTTAATAGAAAGGTAATCGCTTCAACCTGTTTGGGCTGATTAATTTTTACAGTCCAAGGTTCAAAAATAAGCTCTCAGAAATGTCAAAACGCTTTTATCCTTGCACATTGCTTCTCATCTGTTTCTGTTTTATGACATGGTTTCAACAAAATTTCTAGCCCTGCCAGCTTCTATAAAGTACTTAATCTATTTGGTTGGTTTTGTTTTGCTTTTTCTAAACAAAACCCCTCAATAACAACATGGAAGGCAAGAAGTATAAGTACTGGTTAAGATGACTTCATTTGACCAAGACAGCCCATTTCGGTTGAAATCTCAATACTGTCTTTCCTCCACTTGTCTGAATACTGTGCACTTTGAGGAATTCACTTGTACCATCTGCACATGCGTCCAGTAAGTCCAGTCTTTGAATTTTTTCATGTTTTCTTTTTCTCCCATCATTTGAAGACAAATGAAAGGAGGAGGGACAGAAAAATACAGAAATTGCTTCAAATGTGTGACTGTTTCCTTTGGGTTATGTCAGTAAATCTATTTCCAGAAACAGAACAAGTGAATATATTATCACAAGAGTTGTATGGGAATTATTTAACAAATGAAATAATTACAACCTTGGGTGGTGGGGGAGCAGCGGTAAGGTCAGTAAGCCTGAATTGTAGCTCTGCTCTTGGTTTAAAAAGAAATAAAGGAAAAAGAGAAAAGAAAAAGGAAAAAAGTATAGTGGACTTATTAAAAGAACCTAATTGCCATCCCTTTGGAAAGCAGATGCTTCTTGTGGGATTTTGGCTCCAGAGGGCCTAAAAAAGTTCTGTTATTGAAACTTTTTTTACTGTGATTGAAACCTAAGTCTAGTTTACAGATAATAAAGAATTGCAAATATGTTTCAGGAATACTCAGCCTCTTCGTAGAGAAGTAATCTGAAGCTTTTGTCTGGTGAATCATGGGGTTGTTGGATTGAAACAATTAAGAACCCTTTGATTTGTAATCAGCTTAAGAAAATCTTAAATGGATTTTTTTTTCAAGGTTAAATAGAGGAAGTCATATTGCCATTTCTCAGAATAACTTGTATTCCTAAATTGCTAGAGCATATCTGTAGCATGGTGTTCATCCTAATAGATTTTTCTCAGGATTGGGTGCGTCTGGAGGATGAGGTGTCTCAGATGAGAACGTCTGCCGTGGCTCCCATTTGGGATAGCTTCATTTTCTCTGGCTAATGCATCAGTATTAAGGAAACCACAAAAACGTTAGAGAAGATTACTGTGCCGTCAGCTGCTCAAGGCTGCCTGAGTTCTTTTAAGAAATATAGATGAAACATTCCCTTGAGCGGGTTTTCCTGAAATGAAGGGGGTTTTGTTTTCTTTCTTGGAAACATGATAAATGGACCTTTCTCTGTATGCTGGCTAATTGTTTCCAAAAAGCTTCCTTTTATTGTCCTGTGGGCAGCAAAAGGTATTTATCACATAATGTATCTTCTCCTTCAGCACCCACCCACCACAAATGAGGCATAGGTACAAATAACCCCTCAAATTCGGCTTGATTTCTCCCACCCCAGTAACACCTTTAACACTACTGAACTCTTTTATGGTATGAGAAATGTGTACTTTAACACTTGAGTGAAATGATCCCCTCACGCATTGGAAAAGGGGTTTTTTTGATTGTCCTGATCCTTTCCATGAATAAATAGGGGCAGCGTGCAGCAAATGGTAGTGGTGAAGCTATGCTAACATAAAGTTGGTCTTATGTGTATAGGCTGACACTAAGCCTGTAGTACGTCTTTTTGACTAACAGAGCCATTGAAAAATTGTCCATGCAAGTCTTGAAGATGGGGAAGTATGGCATAGTGGGGAAAAAATTGCAAATTAATGTGCTGCTTTCTATGTTGGTAACAAAAAGAAAAAAGAAAATCTCTCTGTAAATACTCTGTGGAGTACCAGAGCATGTTAAAAAGACTCTTAAGTACCATTAAATACAGCTGCTAAGTAATAAATAACAAATTGTCTAGAAATTGATTTCCAAAATGTTCTGACATTCTGCTTTTTTTTGTGTGTACATGTACAGAAGATTTGCAGACAGTTGTCCTTGCCATAGCATTTCTGCATTATCGCTTACCCTGTCCTTTTAGATAATAACAGTGATTCTCAAAAAAAGAAAAAAGAAAAAGGGGGGGGGGGGGGGGAAGCGGGGAGCAGAAACTGTTAAAAATGGACAACTGTCCAGAGCTGGCAATAGGAGTGATGGGCAGAGGCGTGCAGCACTGCTACCTTCCCGGCAAAGGCTTTGCTCTGAGGACCTGCCCTCTTGCAGGTCAAAGCTTGTTGCTGCTTCTGTGCTGTTGCTGCAGCCATGCGTGGTGTATATTAGCTATCTTGTCTGGTCTTGACAATTTTATGAAAAGTTAAACATGACATACTATACATGCGTGGCAGCATATGTCTTGAAAAGAGAAACTTGGGATTAGATTTAAGATACTAGTTTCTGTTAGTTAATGCTGAAAATGAGCTGTGTGAGGTTACATAAGCACTCTTCTTGGCATCCAGAAAGTTGCCTTTCTGTCCCTTACTGTGCAAAAGCAGCAATTTTTGATTTGTCAAACTCTTGAAATGCTGTATTTCTTGTTATTCCTTATACCGATTCCAAAATTCAAGAATGTGAAGACCAAGCAGTTTGTATCCGGTTTTGTCGTTGCTTTGCATAGCCTCTCATGTTTCAGGCCTGAGAAATGTTGCTTTTTCTACTGTTAGAAGGTAGTTATGAATATATGACTTTGAATAAAGCTTTTGTTTCACACTTCAGTGGGAGAATGCTGAGCTGTTTGGCTTGTGTATGTCCATATTAGTAAGAGCTACCCTAATTTGTTTACTCTACTTTTTAAACCTCAAATCTTTTTCTTCTCTATTTGCCCTCTGATTTTATAAATGCCGTGACAGCAGTCATGCTGGCGTTGAGTGGAAAGCCGAAGTAGTGTGTGCAGGTAATAAGCAAAAACCACTGCTGGATTCTACATCATGCAATAAACTTTTGCATCTAGTTTTGAGTTCCTTGCTTTAAAAAAATGGAAAAAGCAAGGTTTGGAGGGATGGAAACTAGCATCTTCCCTAGAGTTTAGTTGATAAGGCAGTCCTTTTTGGGATGCTGAGGAAAATTCTTTCAGCTCTGGCCCAAATTTGCTATTAAGGGCATGTTGATACCTGGCTGTGCTTTGTTCAGCATCATGATGCTGCTTAATTATGCTGTTGGTGGAGAGCCATTTGTGCTGTTTTCAGTGTTACAGGATTTCATTACTTCATTAGGCTGAAGTATCATTTGCTCACAGATGTCTCTAGGAAAAGAAATGCTGTTTGGGTGACATTTTTCTGTTTGTGGTTTCTGTGTCAAAATGGCTGGAGGATGGCCTGGAGCTGCTTCAAGAGATACACTCTAATTATTTTGTTTTAGCAGCAGCTTGGTTAATATGGGTGCCAATCTATATATTTAAATCAGAGGCTCCAGGTCAAAATATCTCTCTGGATCTCTGAGCCCCTGAGCATGCCAGGAATATATGCAACAGTTATCATTTCTCTTAATACATGCGTTGTATTTGGCAGTTTACAGGAAGAAAAGTGTCACCTGCTTATGCTTGCTTATCTCTCTAATACTTTAGAAACTCAAAATGTCTCTGACGATTTGATTTTGTGTTCATCCTGTCCCCATGTGTAATCCTGTCTTGTGTATTAATTCTCCATCCTATCTTTGTGAGGTTTTTACATACAGCTGAAAGTCAGCGTTTATTGGGGCTAGGGTAACTTTACAGGTGTTAAGGTAACTTTATAAGGGGTAGGGTAACCATGACAGATTTGCTTCTGCTGCATTTCGTATTCTTGCTGGAGCAAGTTTTGCAGGTCACTCTGGAAAGCACTACAGAACTTGATGGCCCCAGCTGTTGTACAAAACAGATGGTCCTATGATGGTGTGCAAACAGTAGTGGGTTTTGTCCAGTGTTGTCTTACGCAGATTACCAGATCTTTCCCATGAAGGCAAAATGTTCTTGGAAATTCTCGAGGAGTTTTTATTCTTAGCCCTTTAGCAAGAAAACCTGAATACACTTCCCTCTGGATAGTTACTGTTTTCAGTTTTTTTCCATTATATGAAATACCCAGATAGTCTGATTCTACCTGTGCTGAAATAAAATGTAGTTTATAGCAAAGAAGATAAAAAACGTATTTGTGTGCAGAACTTTCTGTATCTTTTAAAGAAGCTTGTTGAGGCCAATGTGTTTAGGGTAGCTGCAGTTGCAAGTACTGTGCAGAGTTCGAGCTTGGTGTTACAGATTTGTTAGTTATAAGACTCTCATGACCAAAATAACTGAATGAAGCCAACTACCTTTTGGGTTCATTTGGTGATGGCTGGATGTGAGCAGATTTTAAAAGGTAAAGAGTTGTGCTGACAAAATTAAGAGCCTGAAACTTTTCTGTTTTGGGTCATGGTTTCCTAAACTTACTGCCAAATTTGAGCCCCATCAGCTACATGGTAGTGCTAACTTGATCCACATGAGGCAGCATCATATAACTGTATTTCTGTCAAATTAGAGAACATGATGTAGTTTCTTATGCCACTTGTGAGAGGACAGGCTATGGCTACCCAACATAATAAAGTCTGCTGTAGCAAAAGTTGCCTCTTGAAAGCATTTTGGGAAAATTTGAGCTGATATGATGACTTTGCACTGTGCTTCCACATGCTGTCATGTGGCTGCAACGCTTTTGGTTTGTTAGCGAGAGCCCCAAAATGCACATAACTCCTAGTAACTGGACCAGTGACATGTCCTTTGAACTCTTTATAGAAATACTTTCCCAAATACATATGAGCTCATAAGGTGAGTAAATCAGTGCTTCCGTTCAACAGGCTTGTTGCTGTAGTATGCTTTGTGGTGCCTTCTCCCCACTTTAGCATTCTAGCTCCCCTTATGTCTCATCACGTCATGCAGCAAGGCAAAACTTAACATCCTTATTCGGTACTTTTCCACAGGTTACCAAAATGGTCAAAACAGTCACCACTAGAACAGTGCGTCAGGTCCCGCTTGGGCCTGATGGCCTCCCGTCGATGGATGGCTCGTCGCCCATGGGCAGCTACACAGATTCGATAGACAGAAGGTACATGAAGAATGGGGAGCGGTACATCACACCACAAGCGTCGTCCACGTTAACCAGATCTTACAACAGCTACAACGATTCTTACCCTGACAGCCATGAAGGCCAATATCGCCCTTATATCGGTCATGACGGTTATGGAGATCTAGGTGATAACTACGGCAGCTTGTCCCGTGGTGTCAACTACCGTCCTCGCTATGCCTATGTGCCAGGGAACAGTTACCGGCCAGAGGATGGAAGCTTCACTTTGCCAAGCAGAAGGGATAACTATGGTCCTATTGCCCAGCCCCAGGTGCCGGTGGGCAGCAACGTTGACTTGAACCGCTCCCAGCCGGAACGCTTCCAGCCAGAGCCCTACGGGCTGGAAGATGATAACCGCAGCCTTGGAGTAGATGATGAAGGATATGAACTGGATCCAGATTACTCCACTGTGAACCGGAGGACATCTGCAGGCGTGCCAGAGAGAGGAAGACCTCACAAAGGAAGGTAAAGCCCATTTGTTTCTTGCTATGCTTTGCATATGCTTTGCAGCTATGTTTTTCTTGGTTGATCACATGCATTTGAACTTGCAATGGTCTGGTAAGTTCAGGAATTACTTGGCAAAAAAATAAACATAGCAGTGGTTGTGGTCAGCATAGTCTCTGTAAAGAGATAAACATGTTAAAATCTCAAGAACAGGAAAATCGAGGAGTGGAAGGGGAAAGATCTTGCACAAATGACAAAATAAGCAGTAAACTGGTTTGAGATTGCAATGCACTTGGATCTTGGCTAGAGGAATGATCAGCATTTCTCAGAAACAGTTGGAGGCAAAAACAAAATGTCCTAAACACAGGAACACAAAATAAAGGTAGGCCTTCTTGAGGAAGAAGCTTCATCTAGGGAAGAGGGGAGCTCCCTTGCTTGCTTATGAGCAAGGTAGAGCCCATCATTTCATTAGTCAATAAATAATTGTGGAAAATGCCCATGAAATCCAGAAGGAGGTATGTGTTGTGCTCAAGAACCCTTTCACTGTGTTTCTGGGCGGTTTAGTTTAGGTTGAATTTAGAAAGAAAGATAGGCTGTCCTACAAGAAGGCTAGATTACCTTTCTTTTCTTGCTTAAAAAAAAAAAAAAGTGACTGCAGTGTGTCTCCTAGTCCCATCCCATGCTAGCAAGGTGAAGAAAGGGACTTGCAATTTGTGAGCTTTCTGACAGGCCTCTTCTTATGTATGCAGCTGCTGAACAAAAATTTTGAACAGCTGGTTGGTTGCAGATGAGCTGATGCCTGTGGTGGTGAAGGGGCACTTTTATATAAAAGTTGTCTTGTGAGGTGCTTGACACTCTCAGCTCCTGGGCCCGTGCTCATTGCCTGCCCAAAGCTGTGTGGCGAGGTTACTCTGAACCTCACTGAAGTACTTCAGCATTTTGAAAGATCAGGTCATTATTTCGTCCTGTCAGTCTACGTAAAGAAGAGATCAAGAGCATCTGAGTAGCACTTAACATAATGAAAGAGGCCAGGCACAAACTACTTCAGCTTCGCTTGTCTTCCCAAGAGACATTCTGCTTTATGCCATGTTTTCTGGCATTAGTGCAGCTATTGGCTCTTGCTTGGGGGAAAAAAATCAAGCCTGAGAGCAGTTTTATTACTCAGCTGAAAGTCGTCATCTGAGTATCAACCTGAAAAATTCATATACTTTAATTGTTGGCTGTACAGCTTACTAACTTCTGGCATATGTCTGCATGAAGTCATATCCTCATGACTCATGTTTTGATATGGATTTAATTCCCATTATTTTACTTGTAGTTTAGAGTAGTTTCCAGAGCTGTAGAGAGAGAGTTTGGAAACCACTTGGCTCTGGGTTTTTAGGTGGTCTTTACCACCTCTGGCCAAAGGCTTCTCCTCATCAGCCCTAGCTGTTGGTGGCATTTGAGTAGGCCTTTCCCTTGCCTTTTCTTGGAGCTCTACCTTATCCAACTTTTTGTAGTTCTGTCTTCCTTCACACTTCTGGAAGTTCATTTTAAAGTTAAGTGGAATCAAATGCCTGAGAATTGACGTGCATGCACACATAGTGAAGAAGACACATCTGTTAGGAACCCCTCGAAGTTCCTTGTGATGTCTTTGCTTTTATAAACTTACTACCAGTGGGATCACAACAAAGTTTTATGGGGTTGAGGGTTGAAGTTGAGTACCAGCAGCAAGTGGGTGCCAAAACACTGATCAATCAACCAAATCTGAGTTGCTGCTCTAGTGCATCTAAACAAGTTTACAACTCTGGTTAAAAACAATCAGGCAACAGTGGGTTTTACATTTTTAGTGTTTTAACTTTTTTCAAACTGTATGCATAATGAATATTTAAAAGCCTGCTTAGAACCTGTCCATTTGCCTTTTTAAAGGGTGTTTTTTTTTTTTTTTTTTTTTTTTTTTAATATCCCTTTGATTTATTGTTCCTTACAGTTTGGATAGGACTAATTTACAGGTTTTGTTTTACATTTCTTTTGTTGCAAGTTTTTTCCATAGTTAATATGATCAAGAGGTTTTGACAAGTAATTAGCCTGACTGTGGCAGCAAACTTTAGCTTGTGAGAACATAAGAAGATTGTACGAGGGCCTCTTCATAAGTAGTTACTTTTTGACATTTCAAAGAAGTATTTAGACATTTCAGTAAACCTGCATTTCAGATATGCTATTGATCTGCAAGAAACTAATGATAACAAATAGTTCTTTGTACTAGATGGAGGGTAATTACTACTTGATTATTTCTCTCTAGTTTTTTTTTAAAGGAAGTCATTACTTGCGAAATGTAATAAATTGGCACTTTGGCATTATGTAGAGTAGGTATAATCAGGACACTGTTAGAAGCTTTTCTACACCACTGTGTCCATATGCCGCAAAAGAAAGGTAACAGGTCCATAAAGACGTAAAAGCCATAAAATCAAGAGGATACTTCATTTTAGGAATTGTGATATGGGGTTGCTCACTAGAATAAGACCAAGATGTGTGTGTGTGGGGGGGGGTTGTTGATTTTTGTTTGTGTGTGTGTTGTGTTAATATGCAGTCTTCTGCATACTGAAAGTTAACAAGCTCCAGTTGGTATTCATTTAAGTCTGTATCTTTGTGTATTTATTTCAAGACTGTTTAATGTCTAGTCTTTCGTCAGAAACAATACCTAATTCTCTGGAGAAAATTACAGTAAGAATGGGCATTGCCACCTTCACTGCCTCTAGCTTTACCTTGGTCCTTGTCAGCAATATGCTAATGTCTTATGCTCATGTAAGACATGGAAGAAAAGAACTTCTGAAATCTGGGTGGCTCAGGAGGAGAGATGGAGCTGAAGAATGGTTGACCTGAATTTGAGGAATGAGTCGTCTTCGTGAGAGAAGATGCATGAAGTTTAAAGGAGGAAATGGAACCAAATTTAGTTCCATCTCTCAAGCATCCCTTAACGCTGCTGGTTTTACAGCGCTGTCCAAATCATCCGTGTCGTCTTGTTTTTTGACAGTACGTGTCTATGATCACGGCTTTGCCGACATTCCTCTTGTTCCAGGCCTACAGACAGTTCCCTAGGTAGGAATGGATTGCGCTAAATGGAGGGGGCTTTTCTGATGTCCACTGGAGTGCAGGAAGAGGCCAGAATGTTTTTCTTGTTTCTAGGGCTGAGCTTGATCACTTTTAGAGAAGTCTGAAAGGAAACGATTCTAGAAGTGAATAAGACAACGGGTTTACTAGCAAACTAATATCGTGCCCACACATGGCTGTAGGGTTACTGAGAACTGCCTTTGAGCTAGGGCGTCCTCATCACGTGGTGCTGTGAATGAACCGAATTCTGGTTTCAGCTCACTCGTTGTAGAAACTTTAAGTGATTCTCTTAATTAAAAACATTTTCTTCTCAGCTACTACTACTCTCATTTGTTAATAGCGTTTAAAATAGAGTAAGCGTCCTTACTGTCGATTGCTAGTTGTGGTTGTGTCCTGTCTCAGAGGACTGAACGGTGCTATCTCCTCCAAATTCCCGGTAGCGAGTTCCCACCCTGTCCGTGGCAGGGAGGAGATGTGGCCACATCTGCAGGGGGTCTGCATCGGGTGGATTGCAGCCGCATGCCCTTCTTCCCGGGGGGGATTAAACCCACCTCTGTCCTTCTCCTTCTGATCGATCAGAGAGAAATGTCTGTTGGGTTCTTATTCTTCTGTCAGCACCAGCCTCATTTTAAGCTAGTTATTTTGTTATAAACTGAGGGGGAAAAATGTGCCTCCTCAGAAACACATTCAATCAAGTGAACAAAGGCAAATATTCCATCTGTTGGCTCTTCAGTGTGTGGCTGAGTTTGCTTCTTACTCTCTTTTTCCTTATACCTAGTCCCTGCCATAAGAGGAGTTTTTTTCTGGAAAAAAAGCCAAAACAAAATGCAACAACAAACCTTTGCATCTAATGTTCTTTTCCTCGGGATGTGCTCTGGTTTAGGTCAGATGGCATAACCAACTGGAGTGAGAGAGAGGCATTTTGGTGTATAATACTCAGCTAATGTTGCTCAAATTTACTTTTGAAGATATTTACATATCTTTAATTGGTTTTATGCCCTTCTGCTTCATTTGGTAGGTTGTTTCTGTTAAATAATGGGGTTTTCTGCTTGTAGTCTTTAAAAATACCTAGTTATACAGTTTTGCTAGGAGTTTTGTGTATGGTCCTTTTTAAAGGAGAAGCAGGAACTACTGAATGCTTTCTATTCACAAAATCCATTCCCAGTGTTATTTGAATATTATTTGATCATTAAGTGGAAGTTAACACAAACGAGAAAAACTCACAACAACTTTGTAATTTATATTAAAAAAAAAAAAGCTTTCTGTTCAGCTTGCAGTCTCTTGCCATTGTGATGATTTATTTCTGTAGTGCCTCATTACAGCTCACGGTTGTGTTAGTGTCCATGGGACTTGTTTTTCCCTAAAAATTCTGGAGCAGCTATTGCCAGCGAGGATTCCAGGCTAGACAGGATCTGAATTTTTAATGTTGATGGCGTCAACAACACCACAACAGCTTTCTGCTGTTAATTTTTCTGTGGCAGAAGCCTGATTTAAGAGAATGAGACTACTTTGGTCACTTCATGATCAAAATTATTATTCCCAGTAGATATGCTAGGTTTTAGATTAAGTAACTGTAACATTTGCGGGGGACAGTGGGGGTTTGGTGTTTTTTTTTAATTTCTATTATACGTAGAAAAGAGTGAAAATGCTGGTATCGGGTAAGTGTTATTCACGTTCTATTTCTGGTGTCTTTTTTTCAAAATCTAGAATATAAAGGCTTATATTTGTAGATTATCTTTAAAGAGTGCTTCCAGCCTGACTGCACCCCACTCGAGTTCAGTCTCACAGCAGCACCTGTGTAAGCATCCTCAGAGCTGGGGACGTGCCTGTCACTATGGATCAGCCTCTTTGCTTTAACAGCCAGCCCTAAGTATTGCATCAGGGTGTAGTTAGCAGTGGGACGCTGGCCGGTTCGGGCGGAAGTGTACAGACACGCCTGGGCAGGCTGGGCTGAAGCACCAATGCAGTGAGTTTGGAAAAGATGATGTTTTTTCTGAGGCTTCTCCTCAGTGTGAATTTGTTTGGTCTGAATCTGTTGACCTGGATACAGGTAACAGAAGATGGATGTATAGCTGAGGTTTATGGGGCAGGCTGCAACTTGAGTCAGCTGATCCATTAGTGGCTTTTAAATGGGTCCAATCAAGGTGACTTTAGCATTTTAACCATATGGCCCATAACTCAGACTTGCCTCAGCATAGAGTTCAGTCCAATTCGGGAATGCTCTTGCCCGTTGTGCCATCGGGGAACAGCGGCTGGCAACGGTAGGACTTCGCTCTGCAAAGCCCTTCGGTTTCCTCTTCGATGTTTGGCACAAAGTTCCCTACTGAAATCCCCAGTCCTTCTGGTGTTTTATCTGAAGCAGACACCAGGTGCAAACTGTGATGAATGTAATGCTTGTATAAATTGTTGGGGATTAAATGTGTAAATCCTTCACCTGTTTACCCAAACGCGCCCATGCTGAAGGCACGAGGAAGATAACAGACCCACAAGGTCTCTCCCAGGTTTTGTCTATGCTTGAATGTGTTTTGATCAATTCCCTGAGATGAGTGATTAGCAAGACCTGCAGCATCCTTAAACTCGGCTGCCTCGCCACAAACAGATGGACGGCAAGATGCCTGCAGGCAGCAGCCCCTGGTGTGCGACCAGACCTCTCCAGTCCCGGGAGCGAAGAGCCCTCGGCCTCCCCAGCACAGGCAGCCCTCTCTGCTGAAGCGCATAGTAGTCCTCCTCCTGCGTTAAGTAGCTTACCTTTCCAGCGCAGCTGCTCTGCTGAAATGAAAGTAATAAATAAATATCTCATTTGGCCCTCACCAGTCTGACTTGGAAAGAAAATCTCTTCTAGACTTGTGCGACTGCATGCACCAAATGTGACTGACTTACTACTCTCTCCTCTTTGCGTGTGAGTATGTGTGTTGCTGACTTCACTAATTTGTTTTCAGAAACCGAATGTGGTTAACTCCCCAGCAAATACTTGCTTATGACTTGGTGTTCCCTTTGCCTGGTCTGTGCTTCTCTAGTTCCCAACCCTCCCGTTAAGAGAGGGGAGGTGGGACTTAACCCGGGCTGGACGGTCCTCACCAGCACCAGGAGAGAGATTGCTTTCTGCCAGACCGTCAAAGGCTTTGTGGTAGTTCTGCGTTACTTTAGCTAATGAGTTACTCTGTTCCTTCACAGATGGCAAATGATCTATTTTCGTAAACTGCTTCCCTCAATGCTATTAAGCAGTGGCAGAGTTGACATTTAGAGCTTCCTTTGTAAAATCTTTAAGGATTTTTTTTCTTTAATTTCAGTATGTTTTTTTCCCCTTCTCCTGACTCGATCACTGCATTTAATAATGTGAATCTGAATTGGTGTGATACTTGCCTTCATTAAGCTTTCTTGTACAGCTGTTAGGTTCATGCCAGGACGTCAGAGTTGCTAGATATTTATTCAGGGTCTTGAAGGGTCAAGCATCCAGCCGTTATCTTTGCTGCCAGGTAAAGCCATTGTTTTTGTCACTCTTTCTTTAACCAGTGGCTGGCCAACTCTTGACACTGTTTCAGCCTACAGAGGTGCACTGGACCCAATATGCAGGTACATCTTATCAACAGTGTTTCGCATGTTCATCCTTTCTCTGAAAATACTTGAGAGAGACTCTTCATCTTATCTGAAAGTAGCTGTCTCTCTGCACTGAAGTGATCACAGCAGGCTCGTAATCCTGCTCTTCACAGAGGAGATGGTCCTGCAGAATCAGGCTGAGGCGGGCAGGAACAGAGACAGGAGCATCTGAAAGACCTGTGCAGGGATGGGACTGTGGATGAAAATACTGATGGTTATCACAGGTCACTTGCCAGCATCTTTTATGGTTCAGGGTCTGCTTCCTTGATGCTGCTTTGCTTCTGCTGTGAGGCTGAGGCCGGCGGTATATGCTCTTGTCACTGCTTGGCTCCAGAGCCATCGCTGATGGGTTCTAAGCGATACTTTGCCCCACTGCCGCCTGCGTGTTTCATCTTGAACCAGCTGCAGCCCTTCGTATCCCAGACCCTCCGCAGTGCAGCCGCTTCCTCGGAACACGAAGTGCTCGGTGTCTTCCCGTGTTTCATTCTAGCACAGCTCTGCCTCTCTGGGATTTCACCAGAGAGGGATCATCAAAGTCAAGGATCATCAAAGCCTATTGGCTGTCTTGGTGCTTCAGTAACTTTGTACTGGAATAATGAAAGGAAAAAAAATTTCCCTTAACTTTGTTCCACTAGGTAGCAAATGCAGATGTGATTCTCTTTTTAGAATGACTGATGCTTTATTTCACGCATTCCATGTTCGTAATTAATAAGCAGTGGTTGATAATATAAATATCGAGTTAGTATTGTTGGTATAAGAGTTATGTGGTGCTCTTTCTTGTCTTGACTGCACTGCAATTTAATTCTGAAGTTTTATTTTTGGGCTTGATGAGCATTTACTTGGGCTTTGATGGTATCAGAGGGCTTTGTTTGGCACTGGAGAGAGGATTCAGCATGAGGGAGTTGGGACCATCTGCATGCTGCTGTTTGGAAGGCTTCGCAGAAATAATGCAAACAAGCCTCATCCCAAGACAATAATTATCTTCGTGTATTTGCATGGATGAGAAGAAGAAAGAAACTTAATTGTGCAGGTGTAGCTGAGGTTGTGTACAGTTATCCTGTAGACAGCTGATAGGCCTGAGACTTGCTGAATTACAAGCCACCGAGTCAAACAAGCAACAGCTATGCAGAGGGCAATTATTAAAATTCATCTGCTTTTTTATGTGCTTGATAATTTAATGTGAGGGTGAGTCTGAGGAGTGAGTTTGCTTTTGTTGTAGTTTTAACGCTGGTTGTGTCAAATTTGCATGTGTAAAAACAAAATTCTGTTTGAGTACCAGTTTAGGGCATTTGTTGTTATTTCTGTCCTATGTGTACGCACAGAAGTGTATCTTTTCAGTGTTGGTACTTTCTTCTTGGAATGGTGGGAACAGCTTTGTTCTGTAGCAGAAACTACAGCAGCTGTCCAGACATTGTGAATTACTGCGTAGAGCAAGTACTGAATTATACATACACAAATAACTGCATCAATAAATGATTTCTTCAGATTCATTCTGAGTTTTGGACACTGGCCCGTTTTTATCCTTTCATTCAGTTTATGATTTAGATCAGCAATTCAAGTCAGTAGAGGTGCTTTTAACATTAAAAGCATTAATTGTACAAGACTAAGTTCAGTCTCCACCTCCGGTTGCTCTTCTCCCCAGAGTCTAGTTTAATTAGCAGTCCCTTCAGGATAATACCATGCTCCGTTTTCTTCCTGAGTTTTAATGGTCTGTATATCCTTGTGCATGACATCAGAAATTTTTCAGTAACATCAGTTGATGCCCAAAGAGAAAGTTTTTAAGAATCATTTTGTAGCAATTAAAACTTCTTGCTTGACTGGAATAACTATGGTGCCATAGTAATAGCTGATCTACCCAGGAAGAAACAGCAGGGCAAAAAGCTTTGGCTGTTTAAAAAGCAAATAAGCTGTACTTGCAGATGCAAGTACGTGTGCTGCAGTTTTATTTTTAAGAACCGTGTGTTGGAAAGGCTGCGTTGCCTTGAATTGTATAGGGCTTTTCTAAATAGTAACCTTAATTTTTATGATATTCATCCCATCTGTCAGCTTTATGGAGCAGCAAAAGACGACATACGTTTAACATATAAGTTTACGTTAACATGCATTAAGGGTTGGAAGGGAGGGTGAAAAAGAAGAATCTTCTATACTTCAGGTTTAAAACAATTGGATTAATTGAAACTGGTTCAAATCGCCGGTAGTCACCTCAGCTCTTTATTCTTCCAAGAGAGGTCAGCTAGCTTGGGTGAGCTCGTGGGCGCTGCGTGCGTGCTTCGGGCTTCCTTCTGTACCTTTCGTAAGGGCTTAAACGTTGCCTTATGGCTGGGTGCACCTCACGCGCATCGGAGCTCCCCGTGCTAACTGCGCCCGTTCTGGAGGACGTGGGGTGTCACTTTAAATAAAAGATGAGCTATATCAGCGGTATCAAAAACCAGTTCTGAAGGCGTAAGTGTCTCTCCTCACAAAGCTGTTGCTGAAGTCTTCTGTCTTAGCAGGCAGTTGTCGGAAGTGGTATGTGTGAGGAATTTTTCTGAAGGTTAGGGATTACAGTTGTGGTGGCTGATACTAAGGGGAAAAAATAGTATTTGACAAAGAGCGACCATTTTATTTTATTTTTTTAAGAATATGGGAATTTCTGTTGTGTGAGAACGTTATTAGAGTATCCTCAACTGTGTTAATTGTGACTTTGCCCTTTGTGTGAACACGGACAGTCGTATTTAAGTGCGTTAGCTGGTTGTGCCTGACCTTGCTTCAGTCGTGCACAGTGAATTGTGGCAGAACAAGGTGGGTGCAGTTCACTCTAATGCCATAAGTGACCTTAATGGTTTTACAGCCCAGTTAGTTCCTGATTCTGGGAGAGGGAGAAAAGCATGGAGTACTGGACTCGTTTTGGATGACAGCAAATTACTGTGGTGTTAACCGTTGGACCCTTGGCTATCAGTTTGTCTTTTATGTTGACTGAGTCTATAGAAGAAAGACTCTTACTATATGCTTGGATTCAAGACTTCAGTTTTCCATTTTGCTTGATAAACTCTTAGTGTATTGATGAATTTCGAATACTTGTGTGAGCATCAGCTCTCGCATGGAAACATAGTGGATCTTCTCAGGTTTGTTGAAAAGTGTCTGTGGTCCCTTTGTGCCCAGGCCTTGAATGCCTTTAATTAGAGTTCTGGTTTGTTGCAGAAGTAGTGTCATTAATGAAGCTCAGAGTTTCCTACTAAATGTAATCCAGTTCTGTCATAATTGCTTTGCTAAGTGACCTAAATGAAAGCAATATGCTTGATGACTTGCAGTTCCTGTCATTATTTTGCTGCTAACCAAACAAATATTGTCCTACAGTCCCATCGTTGCTGAGTACTCAGCTATGCTTAATTTTCATGTTACTACAAATACATTATTTGAAAGTGTAAATATGTTGCCCCTAATGATGTTTGTGATATTAAACGGTTTGATTATGGCTGAAATCTCCATGCTGGCTCAGAAGCACAGTGTGTTTAAATGTGCTTTTTTCCTTTTTCTCTTGGGACTGTTGCTTCTTACAGGGGCTACGATGACCCCATCGAGACAGAGATGGTTGAAGAGAGGATCCCTTACCTTCACGGTGGCTATGCAGCACCGCTGGCACAGCCAGAGAGGGGAAGCATGGCCAGTATTGACCGCCTGGGGAAGCGCTCACCCTCGATTGACAGCATTCGGAAAGACCCTAGGTGGAGGGACCCTGACCTCCCTGAAGTAATTGCCATGCTCAGCCACCCTATTGATCCAGTCAAGTCCAACGCCGCAGCCTACCTGCAGCACTTGTGCTACGAGAACGATAAAATCAAAAAGGACGTGAGGCACCTTAAAGGGATCCCTATCTTGGTGGGCCTACTAGATCATCCAAAACCAGAGGTCCATCGCAAAGCCTGTGGGGCTCTCAGAAACATCTCGTATGGGAAGGATAATGAAAACAAGGTGGCTATAAAGAACTGTGATGGCATCCCAGCTTTGATCAGACTATTGCGAAAAACGAATGACATGGAAGTCAGAGAGCTAATTACAGGTTAGTGTCTGTATTTTCTTAATTAAATAATTGTTTAGAGAAGTCTCTTGAATTTCAGGAACAAGAATTTCTGAAGGTTGGAAGACTGAAGGAGAATTTGGATCACTGGCTGTGACTGTTTCTCTAGCTGCACCATGTTCTTGGTGTGAGAAAGTCTGAGGCAATGGATGATTTGAGCTGATGTGTCCTTCAAGAGGAAATCATCTATGTATGTAGCACACCTGGGTTTCCCTGAGTGCTGAGATACAGAGGATGCTTCTCAGATGTAGCGTGCAACTGGATGTGGTCGAGTTACTGAAGCTTAAATGAGTTATGGTGATTCATTGACAGGTAATTTGTAGTGTACTTGCCCTCAGCGTGTTGTGATCATGAGGTAAGAGACGCTAATCAGAAACTTTCCTTGTTAAACTCCTATAAAATAATCCTGTTGCCATGTCCCAAGTACTTCACTTCGATAGCGCAGCCTGTCTCCTCGGCAGCACTTCCCGACCTCGCTGCCGGGGAGCCTGCCAGGCTATATATAAGCTGTAGCATTTCAGTAGTTGAGGGCTGGGAAACACTCAGGTTTTAAGGAGTGTAGAGTCTGCTGTTTGGGATGCTCTGGACATGGGGATTATTTGTGGTAATAATTGGGAAAAGGAGAATTGCATTTTAGAGATACTCAGTTCATGTACACTTTGCAGGGATTTTTCAATCACTTGTAACTCCATTATTCAACCTGTTTCTGTTTGACCTTTGTCTTGGACATTGTCCAAAAGGAATAATAATGTATATGCCAAATTTCAAAGTTCAGCTGTTAAGTAGAGAGGGGTGGAAAAGTATGTCAGCTCTTAAACTAAAGAAAAATTGGCTTGTACTTCAGTCTCCTGTAACTCACGAGAAGTGGAATGGATTTCCCTTCTCAGAGGCAGCAGGGGACACTTGGATGGAGACTGGGGGTGATGCAGTGGCCTTCAGTGCCAGGATAGGAAATTTTTGGAAAGTTCTGGGCATGTGAAAATGGGTCCAGTGCTGAAATTGCTTAGCTGCCTTATCTGTGTTGGATTCTCTAAGTGGACTATCTCAAATGTGGATTAAGCCTTTTGAAGTAAACATCATAATTCTGTAATTGCCTCAAAAGACATTATGGCAGCTCTCCAAGCTTTTACTGCTCAACGGTGGCACTGGGTGTTCCAATTGTTCTTCCCCAGCCATTATGGGATATTAAGCAAACTGGGTCTTAATAGTCAATGTAGAAACTGGCAAGTTTTTTTTTTTTTTTTTTTTTTCCAGTCCTGTTTCAGAGAGCTGGTGAAGGACAGCTGTCTGTTTTGTCAGAAATCCTCTAATTAGTACGCGCTGGGTTTGCTTTGATTGTTGTGTGTGCTTTGTCTCTTGACGTAGGAACTCTTTAGGAGGTATTTGTAGTCTGTTTGTTGCACTCATTTAGTTTGGCTGATTTTTTTCCCCCACTTTTTTTAATAAAGAACGTTTGTTTATCTGCTGTTCTAGTTTACTCAAAACTCATTTCTGGAGTGCTGAGAAGGAATAAATTTATTTCTTCAGAATCACGAAAGGAAAAGTCAGTCTGTAATTTACTCTGAAGGAATATCATTATAATGTTAAGTGCTAATCAGTCACTTCTGAGATGGCAACAACAAACGAGTTTTTTTCCTTTTCTCTCTGAACGACGATGGCTTTGATTTCCAGCTGATAATTAATTTTACAGTTTAAATAGTTCTGTTTGACACTACCTCCTGCTAATTAAATATAGCATTTTTGTTCCACTTCCCTTCTTGATATTTAAAGCTCTTTATTTCCCTTTACTGAGAAACACCAGGAATACTGAGAACATTAACCTAAACAGATGTCCAGCAACAGATGATGCACCTTTAATCTCTGCCTAACCAGGAATGATTTCATTCCACTTCTGAAATGGTATCACCAGATCCGGTGTGAAACGTTCCAGCTTCAGTCTAGAAGAGAACAGTGGTCCAGCGGTGCCTGTGTGGCTGGTGCCGCCGTGCTCACACCCAGCGTTCGCAGCCCTGGCTGGTAGCGTCGAACGAGCTCCAAAAGGCGGCAGAGAGGAAGAGGAGCCAACTCGAAGCGCAAAGGGAGCGTTTGGCCCGGGCGGCTGCAAGGGGCCGGCACTCGGCAGCACTGAAAATTCAGACCCCGCTTCTGATGGTCTCGTGGTTGAAATCTCAACTTCCTATCAAGTTACCTGTCCCTAATGATAAATCAAAGTCTGGCTTTGCCATCACAGTTTTTAATTCTGCCTGGAGATAATCCTCTGGAGACTTCTGCAGCAATGCAGAAATATTTCTTCTTTGGGTCAAAATGGAAGAAAAGACGACAGCATAGGATTTTTTGGTGGTGATGGTGGTTTTTATTTTAACAGGCTGCAGATTGAGGTCCTGTATGACACATTGACTTTGCTGTTTTTTTATTATTTCTTTAATTCAGTAATAGCTGCTTTTTGGAAGCTGAATGGTAATCTTCAGCTGGTCACCCCAAATGTGGATGAAAGAGAAAATAATCCTGCTCTCCAGAGAGACTTATATAATTTAGATGTGCAAATTCAAGAGCAGTCTGGGAATATAGCTCCTATAAGCATCTTAATTCCAGTCTTGAAGTCTTGCTTCCCTGGGTGTGGGACCCTGTGCCTGCCTGCAGCACAGGAGGTAGGTGGGGGTGCTCAGCAGGACACGTTACCTGCAGTTGGAGAGGGTCCTTCTGGCAGGAGAGTCGGTCCTTGGCTTCAGAGCAGCTCCAGGGCCTCTCGTTAACTGGGTGATCTGACACAGCAGCCACAGCTGTGCTGAGCAGTGTGAATCAGGGCAGCCAGCTGGGTCTGGTCAGTGGGTTAATGGAGTGGGAAAAAAGCCACACTAACATGTTGAAAATCTGTGAGATGTAGATGCAGCAGCAGGGGAGTATGAGGAGGGAGTCAGATGTGTGACACTCGCTGCTGAACAGCTGAGACTTGCCATGTCAGAAGTGTGTTCACCAGTGTGTTTCCCAGAATATACTTTTTGGAGAACGTAGGTTAAACAAATATATTGGCACCCAATTTTGTAAGCAGGCTGAGTATATTGATACTACGCTACTGCCGGGCTAAGCAAATCTGTAGCTTTTTTTTCTGTCTGGTCTTACTGTTCTTAACAGAACTGAAAACCTTCTCTGGGTTAATGTCGTATCTGCTTTGCCAGATGTTCTCAATGTATCTGGAAATGGCACTAAAATGTAGTGTCCCTCGGGGTAATACGAATATGTGAGGCATGTAAAAATACCTTCAAAACTCAAGATGTAATCCTAAAATATCATGGAGCTCACTCTTTGTGCTTTTTAAAATGCAGAGTTACAAAGATGTCTGCACCTCCTGCACCGGGGACAGCGTGGTTGAATTATTAGAGTGTCCATAGGTACATCAGGAGAGGAGTCGTAATGAGAAATATTCAGAGGAATTCTCCCTTGCCTCTGTCCCTAGTTGTCCTCCTGGGACTGTGTACTGCTCCACTTTCAGTGGATCATTTTCTTGAGAAATGGAGAGAAATGAGGATTAAGCTGATAAGGAAAGAAATCTGTTCTGACTGGAAAAGCTTGCAAAAGTGTTATCTTGAGTGATAAGGTCTTGTGTGGAAGCAATGTTCCCATCAGATATGCAAGACCAAAATCCTATTACATTCTTTGACAAGCAATCAGAAGTTGGTAGCTTTAATGAATATTTTTGTTCCTTTTGAGAACATCGAAGTGTAATTTTGCTGTTTAACAACATTGCACACTTTTAAGTGGTGTAGAATGTGATTTTCCTGATGCTGCATGTTCCCAAATTAGTTTTAATTGAAAAATGATTTCCTTTGCTGAGCGTTTTAAAGGTCAATCTTTTGATCTAATACTTTTCTGTAATAGAAACTTTCAGATTGAGCAACTGAGAATTCACATCTTAGGGGCATTTATGTATGTTGAAATTCTGTCCGCTGATCACACAAGAAGCTCTCTTACAAGTACTATGCTATCTTGAACTCTCTCTTTGCAGATGGACTTAGTCCTTCCATTTTCTACTGGAAAGTTTATCAGAAGAATACCACCCTTCGAGGTGCGTTCTGGGACGCAGCAGTTCGTGTGTGAGGTTCTGTGCTTGACCTCAACTGAGCCTGCAGACGCAGAGCTCCCATCTTCAGGACTTAGAACAAGTCAAACCAGACTATACATCTAGTGTGTCAAATAGATGTGTACAGGATGAATGTACAACAAGATGTCCCCAGGAAATGTATGCAGTGTGCTGCTTTTCCTATGATAAATGATTTAGGATGGATCATAGATGAGGAGTTAAACAGCTTCTTGATTTGTTTTAGTTTAATGGTAACATTGGATTTCGCAAGTAAGCATGGCAGGAAAAGATTTTGCTCAGGTTTCAGATGCTAATAGCGAGTATGTATTCTGGCACAATATCTTTAGAAATCTTCTCACAGTTAACTCCAAGGAGGCGGAGACATCAGAAATTAGGGTCATGGCCCTCATCACTTTAATATGACATAAATTGTATAGCAATGTTTATAGCTTATAGTCATTTTTAATATATTTTATGATAATCAGTATTTTTGAAATAAAACTGTGTAGCTCTTGTCCCTTCTTAAAACGCTGAAAGGAGAGGTAATGATTATGGTTAGAAATATGAATATATATTACAAATAGTGCTTATGAATGAAATAAAGACTTGGTCATTATCTTCTGAAAAGCAATAATTCATCTTCTTTCTCTAGTTCTAAAATGCATAGTCTGTGGTCAAAAAGGCAGACACCTTTGGTGAAAGTGTACGGAAGACTTTGATCATTTCATTTCCCTTACGCTGCTGCTTCAGCGACTTGATTTCTCTTGAGTGTTATTCATCTGAATTGATTAAACTTTGAGCTTTAAAAGAAGTGTTTCCAGTTTGTTAGATCTTTCATGTGTTATGCTAATAGATGCAGAGAATGATTCTTAAAAGTGGAGGTCCAATTTACAGGGATTTTAGTTGTCCCGTCCCCCCGCTGCACACGCCCCACTCAGATTTTCTCTTACACTGCTGAATCCTACAGTCTGATCTAAATTTGTTCATGTTTTTTAAATATTTCTATGGCTGCAACTATCAGTGTGTCTTCCATGGGGTTTGTTTCTTCAAGAGCTGAAAGGATGCTGGGATTCAAACTACTTTGGTTTGTAGCTTTGGAGAAAATGCATTGTCACTGGTTGTTATCTGAATCCCTTCTTGAGGGATGTTTTCCCCATGAAGTCAACCTTGAATGTGAATCCTTTCCCTGCCTTTGGAGCCACAGGGCTCCCTCATCCCTGTCTGTCTGGGGCTACTCGTGTACACTTTCCTTCTCTGAATGCTGCTCAACAGAGGGGTTCAGCTGGTGTTTTTTCCCCATGCAGCTGCCAAGGAGACTTCTGTAAATTTATTTCAAGTGTTTTGACTTTTTTTGAATATCTTGAAGAGCTTTCTGCTATATATATGTATTTTTTATAATAGGGTATTTTTATGCCTCTTCGGAGAGTTTGCTGATGTTTTCTATGAAACGTTTTCAAGAGATTGGCGGCTGGTGAGAAAACAAAAAGTGTGCAAACTTGTTTTTTGTTCCTTCAAAGGGATGGAGGAAAGATCTGTTTAATTTTGGTCCCTATTATCTTGCTGTCTTGCAGCCACTGAAAGGCAGTGAGCCTGACAGTCAAAATCTGTTTGCTCCTAAATGGTTTATTGCATAAATTTTATTCAGCCTTTGTTAGAAATGAGGGTGAACATGTACAAAAGCTCCTTTTGTACATGGAAGTAGTTCTCCTGTTGATTTGGATGGGGTTGCCAGCTTTAGTGAAGTTGCTTTGTGTTGTAAATTTGCAGAATTACGCTGTTTAAATTTTGCAATCTGGTTATAATTCTGTTGGATTCCAGTTGGACTTGGTCTCTTTTGAAATAACTACTAGTGATTAATAATATAGAAGATAGGGAGTTTGGAGATGATAATTTTATTTTGCAGATTTGGACTGAAGGTATTGAAGTCTAGACACGAATCTCTAAGAGTGAAACTGAGCAAAAGATTTGAGCACTCAGACTCGTGCAAAATCCTCTAATGTTAGAGCCATTGGAATTTTTGTGGCTATTTTGGCTTTTTTAAATGTTTATCTGCCTGATTCTTCTTAAGCCCTGAAACTTGCCTTTGTAGTTTTACAATACAGATGATAAATTATGCCACTCCTGCAGGAAGGAGGAAAAGGCAGAATCTCATTTCAGAAGAAAAAGATGAATTTAAGGAAGGATCCCTTAAATAGGAAGGGCTGTCAGATTTTAAAACTCAATTCTTTCACATGCAGGTGACTTTAAAACTCTCCATTGTTTTTAGTTGCAATGTTTTGCTGTCTCAAAAGAGTAGAAATATAGGATCCTTAGGAATGCTGCACTAGGTTCCGTAGCTGATGCCATCTTTTCCAGATATTATTCTTTTTGACCATTTTGAATATTAAATGCTTCATTTACGTTCCTCTGAAGAAGCCCCGAAGTAAATTTTGAGGGTCAGGGTATTCTAAACCCATTGCTCTTGTGGCCGAATCTAGGTTTGCTCCAGAGATGATTACCCCGTGTAGATATCTGGGTTTTATCCACATATTTCAGTGCTGGATGTTCTGATTTTGCACTTAAATCTCCAAAGTACTGAGCCAGCAATGCGTTTAAGGACCTAATTAGAATTATTATTTTAAATCAGTGAGTCTGTTGATATGCTTAAGGAATTGCTGTACTGTGACTAAAGAGAGACTGTCTAGCGAAGTTAAGACATTTAAATCTGATAAAGCTATATAAAAAAAGTGTAAGTTATTATAAATATTGTCTTGCATTTTTCTCTTATACGATGTATATTTTTGAGCCAATTTGTTATGAAAACTGAAGGCTTTCTTCCACAACAAAATGGGGCATTTCCTGCTTGTTTTTGTTTTTAATTGTCTGCTGTGTTTGGTGGCTTCTGCAATGGCAAAGAATGATTTTATTCTGATGAATAGAAAATTACTTTATACTTATCATACGTTGTCTTGTTTGAAAGCTAAAAAAGTAAGCTCTGAAATTCTCATACAATGTGTTGTCTATGAATGACAGGGGAAATAGGCCAAAAAAAATATTTTTGAATGGCCTCAGAAAAAGACCAAAAGTGAAGAAACATTATGTTAACATCAGGGGTTCATCCTATTGCCTGCCTTAGGATTTCTTTAACAACTGATACGGTCTCTTAAGTCTGAACAGATGTCTGGATTTTGTAAATGCCACTCTGAGTAGGAGACACCATAGCGTAAGACTTTGGAGGCTCTGCTAACCATCAGCCGTTGGGGTTATCACATAAGTGCCACTCACTGCTCGTAGCAGAGATAAAATTCCCTTTCAGACCTGGTACCTAGCATGGCCCTATATGGGTAATGCTCTGGTGTTAAAATAGGACATGTGGCATTTGACACTTCTGGCCGGTGGTAGTGAAAGCTGGAGTGTGAAGGAGAGTTTCCATGAGATTGCTCGCTCCTTGTGCGAGGAGGTGCGCGGTGCTTCGGTGGGCCTCGGGCGTACGGGAGCGTCGCGCGCCTGCGGGCTCCCATGCTGCTGCTGGCTTCGCTTCCCACCGTCAGCCACTAGACTTGGTAGACTTTGAGCAAGCTGATGGACCAACAACGAATGGGCAAAGACTTTAGGAGCTTGAAACTTGTAAGTTTTGAAACTTGGAGTGCTTGAGAGGGAGTGAAACAGAAGGTCGCACCTTGTTTGTCTCCTTGTTTTTCTTTTATTTATTTATCTATTATTTTAAGCATGCATTTAGAAGCAAGTATCTGCAACTTGCTCTGTAAGGTGAACAAATTCATGGTTGTTGTAACATAAGGAGTCCAGTATTAATATTGTATCCACTTGGGAAAGACTTCTGTATGCCCTAGGAAATCTAATTTCTCTGTTAGTCTATTTGAAATCTTCCAAATTTTCCCACTTTTCCTTGGAGATGAAAACTGTGCATCTGACTCCCTCCAAATCTTCTTCCTGATAGTTCTCAAATATCACCAGGCTGGGCCTGTGCAGGAATTAGCTCTGAAGTGAATATCCTGTTTTAGGCCAGACTTCAAAACAAAAGTTTAAAATTGAGATTTGAAGGATTGTAGTATTTTGGCATTAGTTTACAGGGCTATGTGAAATGTGGAAAAACAAAAGTCTTCGGCCTTTTGACCTCAGAGATGAGATTCTACCGAAAACATGGGAAGAGCAAGAGCAGAGGTTTTTGTCTGTGGTACTTGCCAGTTTTATAAAGACAGATTGTTTAATATTCATGTGTTTCATTCTGTGACTTCACTTTTCAGTATAAGAAGTGCTGAGTAGAAGGTCTGGTTTTCATTTGAAGCTTTTTTAAATGGTGTGCAATTAATGTCACAGTGGACAAGCAGTATTTCTACTACAGCTTGGTAATGTTTAACGCTTGCTGTTTCTCCTGAAGGCACCCTATGGAACTTGTCCTCCTATGAGCCCCTGAAGATGGTCATCATCAACCACGGTCTGCAGACGCTCACCAATGAGGTGATTATACCCCATTCCGGCTGGGAGAGCGAGCCAAATGAGGACTCGAAACCTCGTGACGCTGAGTGGACAACTGTCTTCAAGAACACTTCTGGCTGCTTACGGTAAGGCACGAGTGTGGAATGCTAATCTGTTGTTCACTGCTTCCTGTGTTTAGCATTTTAAAAAAATTATTTTGATTTGAAATAAAATACCAATTATTTTCCATTTTGGCAGAGAGATCCCCATTTTGGTGGCCACAGTAGCAGTGTCAGTTTTTTGTGTGCCACAGACTCTCTTGTCATAAAACCTTGTCAGTGCGGGTCTTTCCAGGGGGGTCTGTATGAAGAGTAGGTCATTTATCCAGGCTGGGGGAGTGGATCTATATGAGGAGGCCTCTAATGCAGTGGAGAGTGCCCCAGTGAGAGGTTAACTGCCACGCTAAGTACAGAAGAAGCATTTTCCAGTGCAAACAGTGCCATCAGGTACTGGGAATCACACTTCCATTTTGTGAAGTATACTGTGATCAGTAGGCTGTTTCTGCAAATGTTATGTTCTCTGCTTCCTATGATGGCCATGTTTTTCTTTAGGTGAAAAAAGTTTTCAAACAGCTCCCCCTTTGTTTTGTTTTAGACTTCCTCTTCGCAAATGGCGTTTTTTGTAGATGCTGGGGAAGAGGTTTTGTGGAATTACATTGACCTGGAAACATGGATCCAGTTTTAGTCTCAAATACTTGTGGAAGTTACTGGCACGCTCTTATTTTAAGTTACAGTGAATAAGGACCTATGGGAAATTAGTTACAAACCTGAACTCCAGAGCATTTCTAGTGTTCCTTGCAAAGGAACCTTTCTGGTTGGAGATGGCATTTGCATTTCTGAGAGCACCTGCAAAGTGGGAGAGGAAGTGTTAGAAGCTGGGGTCAGAAGGAGTCCTAATGCACTCTGAAAAACCTGAAGAAGCAATATTCCTTGCACTGACTCTTTCACTTTGCTTTTCTTTGAGATTTTTGTAAATAGTATATAAAAGATAGAATAGTGCAGATGCACTGTTGGATTCTTCAGTTTTATTTTGAAGTCTGTTAGTTTGGATGAAACTAAAAGATTTGGCATTGCAGCTTCTGTTGCACTGAAGTATACTTCTGTCAGATCTCCACTGATTAAGGCTTTTTCAGAAGTTGGTTCATTTCTCTTTCTTGGGCTTGCTGTCTCTAAATTGCAATAACTGCTCTCTTGAGTAACTTCACAAATGCAGAAAGTAATGAAAAGTGTTCTGAAAGGGCCTATTACTGAAATTATTTGCAGTCCCACTGGAGACTAGGGTCGTTTAAGTAGACTCCAGGCATCATTGTTTTTCCTTACTACAGCCTCATTTTTGCAAGAGGATATTAGTCATGGTGGAGATGAAAGGATTATCTCAATGAATAATAGGTTCTCTGATAAATGTAGACAAATTGATCATTAGTAGATTAACCTAATCCACATCAGAAGTTTTTATGAGTGTCTGCAGTGCTCTGCTCTACTTCAGCTTCTACATTCCAGGATAACTTTGATTTATTTTTTAAATAAGATACTGTTCTTACAGGGCATGAAAAAAGCATGTGCCAGTTTGGAGACTTCATTGTCTTCAGGCTGATGAATGTGGCTGCAGCACACGGCAGTGCTGAGATATTACTAACACAATCCCATTTGACCGTTTGATAAATAAAGTGGTCTTGTTTTTTAAGAAACCACTTAAATGCATCAAGAGAGCGGTCAGTAAATGGTGGCTGCTTCTGTTGTTGAGAGGGAAGATGTATTTCAGTCCTGTCATTAGTAGTCTCTACTGTCACTGTCGCGTGGGCTGAGCATTTCTCTCTGGAAAACTCAAAGCTTCAGCCAGAGATGTGGGGCAAGGTGATTTTCATGATGGAAAGTAGCTGCTCAAGGTAAATGGAGAGGGCGATGGCAGGTTAAGCAGGCAGAGGTAATCTGAAGAAGGTAGCTTATCAGTGTCGCTTTGCTGTGCTGTGGAGAGAGCAACCCTTGTGTAGGGAGGAGGTGAACTGGCATGCTGCCTCTTTACTTCCTCTCACAGTGGGATAAAATCAGCAAAGACAAGTCCACAACAGTAGGAAATGATGTGGGAGTAGGTGAGATAGGGTCTGTCTTTCAGCTGGTGATGCTTTCTCTCCCTGTTACAATGTAGGTGATGCAACGTACCTATTGTAGAGCACTTCCAGATCTAGGGATAAAAATGGACGTACAGAAAGTAATAATTATTATTCTTATTACCACTGCTGGAAGTAACTTTGCATTGTTTGTTGGAAATCCTCTGCAGCTCATCATTCAAAGCACCAACAAGATAAGGCAGTTAACATCAGCAGAGAGTAAGTTGGTTTGACAGACATCAGTGTTAAAACCCCTTTGCCTACTTATCTCTTGTTGACACAGTAGCTGGTCCTATAAATTGAATTTTCTGTGAATGGAACTAATTGCGAACTACAAACCATTTACCATGTAGAAGAATACATGAATTTGAGATTTAATTTGGAGGTTAGTCCTCTTGATGATGCGCCAGCCTCCTTTGTCCTCCTTGGAAATGATCCTAAAATGTGTGCTGTGTTGTCTTCCAGAAGAACTGAGAGAATCTTTGAACTTCTGAGTTGTTACTTGTTCTTGCGGTTTCCGTCTCTGAGCACAAGATGGGTGTTACGCATGCACAGCTGCTTTTATTTCAGTATTTTTTCAGTAACTTTAATGAAGTTTATCAGCAGATGTGGGTGGGTTTGTTTCAAGCTCATTGATTCACAGTGTGAACTGCAGCTTAATTATTTGCTGTTTTTTACACTGCTTTCTGATCTTTACTTTGTTCTTAATCTAGCTCTCTGCTTTGATAATATGGAGCCTTGGGGAAACTTACTTCAAAATAAATGAAAAGAAGCAATTCCAGAAGAACCCACTAATTTGCCTTTACCTCCCCTTAAACATCCTGATCTGTCCTGTTTTCCTTTCCAGTCCTATCCTGTGCACAGTACCTTCCCCCCCCCCCCCCCCCCCGCCATGTAATTTCACAGTCTCTGTCCTCCCTCACCCGGAGCCCACCCTGGAAGCTCAGCTGCTGGTCTGTGTCCAGAGCTGGAGCAGGGCAGGCTGAACTGCAAATCCGAAGCACTCGGCTTGCATTGCTTGTGCCAAAGGGTGGATTAGAGTCTGGCATTAGCAGCATCGATGCTGTAAAGTGCTGCAGGAATGGGAGGATGCTTTGACAGAGGTGTCAGCAATTGGGGTCAGTATCTTAGCAGACATCTGTACCTTCACCAGAGTTGTTTCACTTAAGAATTATCTTTATAAGATGAATGATCATGCACTCTTTCACCCCTCAGCCGAAGCTAAGGCAGCTTGCTGGTTTCGTGTAGCCCTGATTTCTTCCTGCTTCCTAAACTGAGGAAAATCCTATGTAATGCCTGTTGTTGATTTAGGCTGCATGGCTGAAGGGGGTTGTGCCGTCTGTGCTGCTGTGTAAGGAAGCCCTGTGTGATAGTAATGCATAACATTGGATCTGGTAATTTATAGGCTGGAGATCAGAGAGACTGCACAAAGTTTGTTATCATCAAGAATGCCATTCAGAAAAAAATTTTCTTGCCATAAACTTATTAATTCTGGGATTATCTCTTTAATAGTCGGTCATGTCCATAGAGAGCCACTGTGGCTAATTGACAATCCACAATAGCCAGCAGGAATCAAAGGGAGAAGAGGCAACTGGTTAAGATTTAGTTTGGCTTTGGAGACCACCGTTTATTTTGAAGTTTGAGCTTCTCAAGTCAAGCCCCCTCCCATGACTGTAGCCATTTTAGGGATCTTTTGTATCCTGGTATCACTTGAAACATGACAAGTGGGTTGTGTGCGCCATTCCGCCGTGTACATAACTTGCCAAAAACTGTCTCTTCCAAACAAATGTTTTTGGAATCCTGTATTCCACTTTGCAAAAAGAGGACTTGGCAGCACAGCCAACTTGCAAAAGTATTGTCTGGTAATGAGATTTATTGCATGCTGCTTCTGTAATATGCTTTACCAAGAAACACTGAAGTTTTCAGAAGCTAGTGCAGGCAATCGCAGTTGTGTCTCTGCTCTCATCCTCAGATCAGGAAGATGTTTCCTCTTGCATTGCTGTGTTTCACTTATAGGGTCAGACCCAGTATGATGGATGGATCTGAAGTGGCAGTAACCATTTTACTACAACCATAAAATGGCTGTGAGCCTTGTGATAGATATGATTTTGGGTGTTATTTTATAAAATAAAGGTATCTTCATCTTCTGATGAACCTGTTGAGAGAAATAGGTACATTGGAAATTTGGGAAGGAGCTGTAAAAACAAAGCAAGGGTTAATCTAGTGAAATTAAGGGTATTTTTGGTTATGGAAAAGGAGGATTGGGGAAGACAACTTGCTAGTAGAATTGTTAAATATATGTGGATGTTCTTTTATTTCATTTGGGGTGCAAGTTTCATGTCTCTGCCTTGTGGTTTGTTTTTAGGTGTATACAGAATGTCTCATTCAGTTACTGTCTTTTTTTCCCCTAAATCACTGCTAAGGTTTGCAGTCCAGAAGCATTTGCTTTTAAATTGTACCCTTTTCCACTTTAAATAATGCAGTGATTTGGTATGTCTTAACAAGGCCTTTTTGCAATCCTTCCTACAACTTTGACCAAGACATTAAGGCCCATTAGGAGGAGAAGACAGGTTAAATGACTTTGAGAATGATGGAGCTAAGGCTAGCTCACACACATTAAGTTACTGCCAGAGACCTTCACTGTATCTCCAGGTTTCTCAAGTTGTTTTTCTCCGTATAGATAACATGTCTGTCTTAGAGTGGAAGTCCTAGACCTCTGAGACCCCTCTGCTGCGGTCAGCTTCCCGCTCTTGTTTTCTGTGTAGATATGCACCATGGTTCTTAGTTTTGTGGAAGCACCGAGGATTTTAATGGCTTAAAAATGAAATATGCTCTGTGCTAAATTGATGTTCCCTATTTAATTACTATTAATTCGCCCTTGTTTTTTGGTTTTTTTCCACTTTTAAGAGGACAGAGTAGAACTTGGTTCCTGAATTGCCAACTTTCTAGCCTGATTCCTGACCTGCTGTCAACAAATGTTAAATGGGTTCATTTGCATAGTAAATGGATGCAAAGTGCTCCTTTTTTCAGGATGCCATCTGCAGTTGCAGCATTTCTTGTCAATTCTCCAAGTACACAGAAAATCGCATTCACAAATAGCCCCAAGGTTCAAAGACCTGGCCGAGGGTGTACGAACAAACAGACTGCACCCACTTGACTTCCACTGAAAGCATACATTCTTCAAATCAAAATTGCACGTAACAGCTTGTCCAGCATCAGCTCCTGAGAAGAGAAGGGATAACCTGCTAACTAGAGCTGTAAAAAGGGACTTGAGAAGCATGGATTTAATTCCTGTTTTGTGACTATGCCAGCATAATTTCAGGCAATATTAGCTGTGTAAATGTTTTTGTGACCTAATTTTTAATAGCCCTATCTTCTTCTGGTTTCAGTGAGACTTAGGCTTCTAAATGCCTGAGTGGATCTGGATTTCAGTCACTGTGCTTCACTTTCCCACCTTTCACATGAATTAGCACCTCTTTCCTACCTTGCTGGGAAGATGAAAACTACCAGTAGTTCAAGGACTGTGAGGTGCTTGGCCCTAGTGATAAGAACTTGGGACGGGCACCTCCAGTAGACACAATCAGTAGTTCCAGCCCCTGGAATGAAAACTAGAGAGTAAGTGTGAGACAATGCTGGGAGACGAGATAAGGACTCAGCAGATTCAGAGGCCAAAAAGATCTGTTCCACCAGAGTGAGAAATTACATAGGAGTGTGTGCAGGGCCCACCCCTGTGTGTAAGTAGTGTGAGGGTGTGCGTGCACACACCTACAAAATGTGCCGTTTGTGGCCCAGGTGTACGCGTACGGGAGAGACAGGGGCAAAGAGGGTTTGTCAAACTGAGTCTGGGATCTCATTTCTACAGAAAAGTTCTCTGTCTTTGTACTTCAGAAATGGCCAAATAGGTCTCAGTGGCACTGGTGTGTCTGTCTGTTTCTTCCCATCTCCACTCTTACAGTCCCCTATGGTTTTCTTGGAAAATTCACAGGGACTGTATAGGGAATAGTGGTTTGGGTTTTGGCTGCTTGTTCTTCTCTCTTTGAACTGGCTGTGTAATTCGGTATTTGCTAACAGACAGAGAGGAAGAATGCTTTCACCAGAGGCTGGATGTGGAGGATCCCCTTATCTTGCATTATCTTCTCCTTAAAGTTGCTGCCTAGTGCTTCATCTTCAGTTAAGGAAATCAGTGGGATCTAGTAGCACTGCTTGTACTGACTGGTGCAAGGGCCTTTAACGTGTGATGGACTCCACTCCCTGGTTGTGAGGTTTGGAGCCTACCCACCCTGATGGTCTCAGTCAGGGTTCCTTGTGTCTCTGCGTGCTGATTTGAGGAAATAAAGGAAGAAAGGCTGTGTCAAAGCCAGCTGGCTATGCCCTCCTTTCTTATTAAGAATGATTAATGTATAACTTTTCTCTGAAGAAAAGTGCTTGGGAATTAGAGCTTTCAAAATAAATTGCCTTCAAGCTTTGTTTGTCTTTAAATCCTGCAAGCATAACAACAGTAGATGGTAACAGTAGCACATTTCTCCTACGTGCTCTCCCATCCACTGGGATCAGCCTTGATCTGCAGCTGACTGAAGAAAGAAGGCACCTAAGTGTAACTCCTTGACTTGGAAGAATTAGCTGCGTGACTTTTGTGCTGACCAGCGCAGGCTAGTGAAGAGCAGGGTGCGGGAGGTGAGGCTCGACGACACCGCCACGGTGCTTCCAAGCTGCCGCTGGTGTCAGGGGAGCTGTGCTTCCTGAAGCATGGCAGGACAGAGAAGGTACTTAAATGCAAGTTTTCAGATGTTGGCTTTTTTTAAAACAGCAGCAAGCTAGTAACTGAGCTTAACTAGTCTGGCTTTTGTGCAGAGCCCTGTTGTGCTGTATAATGGATCTCCTTGGAGCACATACATCTTTCCCCCCTACTCTGGAACGGATTCTTCAACAAGCCATTTGGTTGACTTTTCCATTTAATCAGCGCGGTCCCCTATCATAGTTTACGACCTTCTATATGCTTTTTTATGACAACCATTTAACCAAGGAGGCCTGGACAGGCCTTATTACAAAACTTGGCGCTTCCCTGCCCCACCTGGAGGAGATAAAGCCAAATGCTGCCACGTCTCTGACCAGCCCTCGTGCTTGGAGGCCGGTGCACCAGCATCGTTTCACTGGTGATAGCCTTTGGGAGACTGATACTCCGGAAATTCGAGCCAACAATACTGTCAGCATTTTGTGATAGTATACTACTGAACTGGACTTGCATCAGAGGAATCATTTTAGAAAGAGATGAAAATTGAACAGAGATTTGCCTGTGAACCTTCACTTTGGAGGCAGCAAACAGCGTGGAAGAGAGTGCAGCTTATCTGCCCAACCCAGACTGAAAAAAACACAAATTAAAAAAAAGCCCACGCAATAGAGAGGAGCAAGCGAAGGCAGTTTCTTAATTAGCTTACTGATACTGTGCAGGATCACAGCATATGGCTGTCCTGAGGCTTATATGATGAGCAGAGCGTTTAATTCGTGCTAGTAAGGAGCTGTTATGGTTCCTCCTGACAGTTCCTGATGTTTAGCTTGTAATATAAATAAATTATGCATAGATTTTAGCAGCAGAGACATAACCTAGTTACATGCAACCTTAATGCTTTACAATCAAATCCAAAGTATAAATTTAAAGTTGTGTGCTTTCTTATTGCCTTCTGTCATTCCTCAGGAATGAATCTAGGTCCCTTCCCCCTTGGCTCTCAACGAAAGGAATCTGCAAAACTGGCTGTCACTGCAGTGTGATGAAGAGCGAGTCTGAAACAAAGCTCACTGCAGCCAATGTAATGGACATAGTTTGCTTTGGAAGGCATATGAGCTGTGATCACTTATTAGATAAATACTGCCTTATTTTTGTATTTCAGAGATTCTTTTCACATTGCAGCAAGCGTGTGTGATAAAGCAAGCAGAGCCCCTTAGCCTCTCCTCCAAGCAGGGACTAGAATAATAATTTGGAAGCTAAGTAGCTGCCAAGCATCCTGGAATTTTTGTGCAGTGCATTTCTGCATGCTCTGGTGTTACAGGAGAGCAGACCTGAGGCCCTCCAAGTAGGTCATGCAGGAGGTAACTAGTCAGTATTTTACTGAAAAAGCATTACATGATATTTTGGATGTAAAAAGCTGCAAATAACAGAGGACAGACTTCACAGCTGTATCTTGTTAAACTGTGCTTCTGGCTGTTGAGCCTTTGCTTACTGCAAGGAGCTCCTATAAATAATGCTGACATGGTTATGAGATATATGACAGTGTGCTTTATGGATCCATTGCTATACATCAGTGTCCCTGGACCACAGACTAAACTCCTGCAGTCCTTTTTCAGGGATGGCTTTTGGTATGGCCACTTGTGGGCATTTGGCCAATTAAACAAAACCAAGCCATGTACTCAGGTAATTAGAAGGGGCTTACATGCAAGGCGACCAGGGCCGCTGTGCTCTTCTCTCTTGGGTCTAGCTGGTAAGTGGACAGTTAAGTGGAGCAGAAATCTCCAGTGGGATCTCCTGCCCAGATCTCCCATCACTATCAGTAGAGCCCCCCGATGTCTCTCTGTGGTACTGTTCCTTCCATTTGGTCTTCGGCTTCTTCCCGTTTTCCTTAGCATATCCTCTGCTTGATTTCAGCTCTCTGCGGCCGAACCCCATCTTGTGTAGGGCTCTTTCACCAGTGCTGCCCGGATCAGGCTGTCTTCATGTCAAGCAGGCTCCTTGCTTTTTCTCTGTTGTTTTCAGAACAATGAACTCGGTACCCATTAAACTTCTTGGTATTTCATGTGAACTGAAGTATGGAATTCATCGTATTTCTGCATGAAATGCTGGAAAAAAAAAGGGTTTGTTTTAAAATGTTACACATTCCCCCTTTGGGACGTTCAGTACCTAGAAATGCGCTAAGAAATAGAATACATGTACTGCAGCTATTATTTACTGATCTCTTTTGGCTGTCATCCAAATAAAAACTTCTTAATAGTGAGGCAATGTGTGGGTGGAAGGGTGTTTTTATAGCCAGGGTTGTGACTGTCAGAGTAGGTGGATATAGCAACTAATATATTTAATTTAAACATGTGAAAACCTTAGAATGTTTTATCAGCTGAAGCGCAGAGCTCGGTGCCTGGACCGGCAAGCCGAAGCGATAGGGTTATTCAGGGTTTAGCAAGGTGAACACACTGCCTGTCGGCTGAGCCGCAGCATGGCCATAGCTCGGCTCCCCTGTGAAGCAAGTGCCACTTAATTAAGCTACCAGCAAAGCCCAGTTACTTGCAACTCTGGCTTGTAATGATCACAGGTACCTTACCTTCTTCAACAGTGCTGAGATGGACTATATAGGAGCCAATGTTATTCTCGGGCCTGGCAATACAAAAATTGATATTAGAAGGTCGTTTCTAGCTATAGAAGCAGAACTCTATTTGGACAGTCTGGGAGCCTGTAGGGCACACGAAGAGGCCGTTGGAAAGAACTCATCACTGTCGAGGCTTCAGCGCTTGTGCGGGCTTCTTCCAGGGGAGGGTGGAAATATTTTTTTGGAGGGTATCTTAAAAAATTTCCAGTTGAGTTTTCTATTTATATAAAAAACAAAATCCCCAACCTGTTGTCTTCCTCCCCAGCTGGTTCTCTAAACAAAGTGCCTTTTATGCCTGCTGAACTGAAGTGGGATGGTAAGTGTTTGATAATAGTCTAACCTCTGGCTTTCAGCTTTATCTGTAGCACTGCAGGATGATAACTGATGGCCCTTTCCAGCCAGGTGGCAGACACAGCAATAGTCTTGGAAATACTCGTTTAAGTGCTCAAAGGAAAAATGTCTCTGATGCGTGTATGTTCAAGTTTCTCTTCATCAGAAACAAATGCTCTAGCTTTCAGATTGTTAGGGAGAGCACAGTGGGGGCATTGCTATACGCTTTATTCTTTCTTCATTGGAAGAATGCAAATGAAGTGCCATGCATTTAATTACTTATAAATCTTTTCTCTCGAGGATAATTTTGGTATGTGGCACTGATAGTAGTGACTGCATACCTATCCTAGAAGTGATGAATACTAACCCTGTTCTGCAGATCTAAATGTTACATTCAGACTTGCATATCATTAAGAAGACTATTTGATAATAATAACCTTATCTAAAGGATGAACAGATTTCTCACACAATCCCCTCTGCTTCCTGAAGTCTTTAATGCCAACAAACTGGATTCCTAGTCTGATGTGTTTCTATGCTGGTAGGTATTTACTTTTATTTAACATTTGCTTAGTGCTTCTCTGTTTTGTTTTCCCAGGGAAAGCAGATATTTAAACATCTTTGCAAATCCTCTTTCACTAGTCCTGCCTACAGGCTGGACTGTAAGAATTTGGGAGAGAGTCCAGCTCCATCTTTTCAGCTGAAGGCTGGGGTTTTCAAATCTCTGGGTGAGATTTGTGCTTTACTGTTTTACATAGAATCAGCGATACGGTTAATTTCCATTGTATCTACTTTGAGTAATTCAGAGAGTAATTCCATGTCTTGCTTCTAGACCTGTTCATTTGAGCGTTTTTGTGTATATATTTATTGCAAGCACACAGGGAATCTTTCTTACCCTTTGCAGTATGATGTGAGGAGATATTATTGTTGCTTTTAAAATAGAGTTTTCATTTGAGGGGCTCTTGAAGTATTGAAAAGCTGGTGCCAGGGAAAGCAGTAGCAGCCTTTCTTGGGGTGAAGATGCAAAGCAAGGGAAGCAGACTGCCCAGAACCCCAGAAGTGAATGATCCTCCCATGACTGTGAGGGGATTAATTAATTTTGGAAGCCAGAAGAGACCACTTGGCAATCTATTTTGAGCTCGCTTTAGCTAAAAGAACTTTATCTTGTTGCCTCCTTTGTAATAGGAAGGATACTGCATAAATAGTCCCATCTTTACATCTATAGATGCAAACAGGAAGGATGCAGCCAGGTAGGCCAATGGCGAGTAGATTTCTTTCACATAGTTCATCATTGTTTCATGTATAAATAGTTCAGGTGTTTCCTCCTCCCCATTCCCATCCATTTGGACAGGCAATCAACTTTGCTTTTCAGTTATAACAAGATTTTGTCCATCCTCGGTGCTTCAGAAGTTCTACAAAGTTCCCAGTTCTGTCTCAAGTTGTTCAACCAAAAACTGTCTTTGAATTCATCTGCAGGTGTTCTTGATAGTTAACTGCCTCAGCAAGCAAATCGCTGAGATAATGTGTGTTAATTCCAAAAATCTTTGGTCCATCCCAGTTGTTGCATGGCAGCCTAGCTCCAGGTAGCAAGAGTGAGCAGGCACTCTGGCTAGGGTTTTGGCTTTCTGTTCTACTCTGTGACCTGTATCAAATGCTGTACACCAGAGAACTCATTTTCTTCTGTTATAAAGCAATGCTCGTCTAAGATGTAGAATAATTCAGTGAAAAGCAAAACTCTCTACCTTGTCCAAGTCCGGTTGTCACACGTTGCAAGTATATCTGTTACGTGAGTTTCAGGCTCCACAATTGCTAACACCCTGGTCGAGACCTTGTGTTCCTTCTGTGGAATGGCACCTTGAGTAAGAAGGCTACAAATCCTCCTGTTCATCTGCTGGAATATGTGGCCTGTTCGTTAATTTTCATCACTATCTTGGAAGAAGCATGTTTAGAAACTTTGCTTCAAAACTTTCCTTTGAAGCGTGATTTAGCTATGTCTTTTATTCTGTCACATGTCATAAATCTGTTAGATGCTTCAAAAGCAATTCCAATACAAATGTGAAATGGGAAAAGATTTTTCCTATGACAGTCAATGGAGTGTGATATCAGGCTATTCTATTGCAATTTCTGATCTCTTTATGGTGTAAGGATACAGGCTGTTGTTGTGAAAGGGATGTGAAAAGGATGAGCTCTGTTTTTTTAGCCCTTTTGCAGGAAATGATGATGGTGTCCTTTCTAATGACCAACCCGCAGAACACTGCAAGACTACTATCACCAGCTCTCTTGTCTGTGTAATCACTTTTGTCTCCACACTACAGTCATTTCCGAAGACCTAAGACGTTAATTTGACTGATGACTGGGCGATGCTTCTCAAGGAGGTAGATTGTAGAGTCTTAACACCCCAAGGTGGAAACACAACTTGGCATTTTCCCAGGTTGCAGGATCCTTTGCTTTTTTTGCTGAGCTTAGCTGGGGACTTGCACCTCACCTTAATTACCTTTCTCAAGGTTGCTCTGGATCATGGAGACAGACGTCAGGAGGTATTCTCCTGGGATTGCCAGATGCCAGCTTTCTCAGAAGTATGCCATCTTCATTTTCAGCATGCCCACCTTTGCTTGATGGTTAGGGATGTTTGGCATATTTATGTATACGTAAGAAATGCAATTATTCCCCCTGCAAACTGGGAACTCTTAGCTGCCTTTTGCAGTGTCAGAGCAGCATAAAGAGCATGCGCTGTGAAGGAGGACCTGATCTCCCTAGATTAAGTCTCTGAAATCTCGTTGCTCAGACTTCTGGGCTTGTGAAAAATGAGAGCTAAGCTCTCCATTAGGTCTGGGTTATAGTTATGGACAAGGAAATGGGTTTTACTGTTCCATGTTAAGTAAACCCCATGGGTTGCAGGAATCTAGTCACCCAAGGAGGGCTAGCAAAATCCTAAGAGTCGAGTATTTATAAAGCAGATGTTTCTGCATGAGATGCCCATAAGAATACATTTTCTGATGCATTAGTTATACTATTAAAACTGTAGTTTGATGCCTGGTTAACTTATTTATAGCATTAATTAGCTACTAATTTGATTCTGCAGAGTTTTCATGTTTACTTATGTCTGATATATGTGGGAATTTCTTCTTGAGGCGTTAATTTTCAGTAAATTTTTCCTGTAGTTGAAGTTCTAGTGAGAATGCCATACTAGCAAGCCACGCTTTTCTTACTGATGCCCTTTGCAATGTGTTTTTCAATTATAGTCTTATCAATGTCTACCTTTATCTTTATCTGTATTAGGATTAACATTTAAGAAAGCAAAATACAAAATCCTGTAATGTTGCTGATAACATTTGTTTTGCAGCTTTGGTTACACGTTTCATAGCACAAACGAACCATAGAAAAATCTGTTGTGGATGGGCCAGGGGGCAAGTGTGTCAAGGCATTTTTTTGGCATAATTTTATTTTTTCCTTATTATTTTTGAGTCTGTGAGTATTCCTTATGTATTTTAGCTCTCTGTTTCTAAAACTTAATGAGGGAATAAAAAATAAGATACACAGGTAGGCCATTTTTATTACATTTCTGTCACCCTCAAGCCTAGTGAGTAATGTTCCACTTTAATACATGCACTTGAACGTGGTGCTTCTTTAGTTTATTAATGTAACTGCTGAAAGGTATCATAGAGAATTTGAATTCTAATTTCAGTTTCATAAAGACTTACATTAAAATTCCCGTTTAGACTTTTGATACTAAAGGATTAGTACAGTTGGAGGTGAGAAACAGCATGTGGAATTCTCTCTTCCATATATCCCGTGGAATCATATTGTGACATCCACTTTACCTGCCCTGTATCAGCTATTGCCAGCAGTGAAGCTGTGTGTTAGGATTTGGGGAAAGGCTTCATTTGTCTCTGCATTTCACTTGTGTTCTTAATTGAATGCTAATATGCTGTTACAACAATCAGCTTGCAGTTAAGTGTCTTCAAATTTTGAGAGGTCTCTGAGAAAATGTTTTTTTCTAGTCATCCAATTAACATATCAGCTTGTCCGTGGAGATGGGGGGGGGGGGCTGTGATTGATTTGTTAATTACTCTGAATGAGATTGGCAGTCCTCACAGTTAGTGGGAGATGACGAATTAGCTGCACAGCCCTGATGGAAGAGGGCAATGAGTGTGTCGCCTGCCTTTGAGGACTAACCTGTTATTCCAGGGGTTTGTAGAGTTAAGGGTCCCGAAAGCTGCACCGGTGGCAGTGTTTTGTTGCAATGGGTGAAGCGCATAGCTCGCCGTGACGATTCACGCCGCCGGGGCTGGGGGCACCCTGTAAAAACTCAGGCTAGCCATCCGCCACCCCGTCTCGCAGCCCCTCCCTGGGCAGGGGACAGTGTGTTTGTGCCTTGTGCGATGCTCTGAGAAGTTCAAAGCTATAGATACATGTGCCAACTGTCTTGTTTTACTTTCTCAGTGTGAATGACCAGGACTTTTTGCTGAATCAGCTGTACACGGTGTGAAAGGTGGGGATTAAATGTCAACATTTGGTATTCAAATGAGGTGGCAGTCACTTCCAGTCGAAAATTGGGATACAGAACAGGTTTTGAGGAACAGTGAGCGGTCAAGCACCAGTGGCTGTACACTGTGACTTCCATCCGGACCTTTCTAAGCAGATGAGGGCCAAAAAAAAGTGAAGAGAGATTTTATTTACAAATTGATTACATAAACCATACCTCTTTGAACACCTGATTTTAATTTTTTTTTTCCCCATGAAATAAAAAAGCCAGGCTGTGTGGAGGGAACTTTACCCACTCATTTTTCAATTTCTGTGCCTGGGAATATGCTGCTGCTGAGCAGTCTTTGGCTTCAGGAGAAGCAATTTTGCAAACCACCTTTATATCAAAACCTGATGTGTTAAAGATCAGCTCTTACTGCAGGACTTGTTTTGTGCTTGTGTTTAAAATCAATGCAAGTCCCCGGAAAACCTTTAGGAATTATGTCTGCTATAATGCACAAAAGGAATAATTTCAAATCATGGGCCTGAAACTTGCTTCGCTGATGGGGAATGAGCCAAACTCCAAAGAGATTGTAAAGTTGGTGCTGCTATATGGAATATAATACAGTTTATAGGTATGTATTTTTATATATACACACACACACATATTAAAACTGTAATAAGTTTGTGTGTCCAGCTGTGGCTCATCAGATGCTGTGGATAGAAAATAGCTTTTGCCTCCTAATGCTGTTTCTGAGATCTCTAATATTTTCTCGCTCCATGCTGAGAGAAATCAAGACCATGCAAACCAAAAATATTCAATCTAGTTTCCTCCTTTGGAAGGAGGCAGTAGTCCCTGGGATGTGGAAGATCCAGGTTCAAGTCCCTGCTCTCGTATAGTCAACTGACTCCAGCAGGAAAAACTTTTCCTCCAATTTCCACCCTCCTTCCTTCCTTCCTTCCCCCCTCCCTCCCACCATCCGTCCTTCCTTCCTTCCCCAGTGTAACCAACAGCTTTGTGAGCCCAGCAGTTCCCTGGCACAGGAGCTTCTGGGATCCAGCTCCCAAAATGGAACTAGGAACTTCACCCTTGGCTTCCTTTTTCTCAAGAAAGTGAGCTGAACTATTGGCTGTATTTGGCTGAAGATTTTGATCTCATGTGTAGTTTTTCTTTAAAAAATGCAAGTATTTTTCCTGTGAAATGTTCTAGCTTTAGCAAAATGTAATTTTTGGGCTGTGCATTGTTTTCTCTGAGAACTCCTGTCCACTTTAAGGTACAATGGCTGAACTTGCCATCAACTCAGAAAAATGAGTATGTAGGCATCTCTGACTATTACCCTTTTCATTCAGATTCAGGGACTTACAGGTGTGCATTGCCCGTATTTTACAGAGACCTAATAGTTTGTCAGACTTCTTCCAGCTAATCTCATTTTCAGCACCAGATCCCCCTTCTTCTTCCCTACGAATTATCGATCCAACTTAATGAGTTCTTAACAAGTGTAGTATAAATCAACACACCTTCAACCCTTATGGAGAAGGTTAGAGGGCTAAATTTTCTCTTAAATTTCTTCTGTCAGGAATGTAAGTTCAGATGGAGCAGAAGCACGCAGAAGACTAAGAGAGTGTGATGGCTTGGTGGATGCCCTCCTTCATGCTCTACAGTCTGCAGTTGGCAAGAAGGATACAGATAATAAGGTGATCTCGTGTATTAAAATATGGATGATTTTTTCCATTAATTTAGGGTGAAACATTGCACTGGGAGCTGAGTTTTGTTTGCTAGTGTCGGAACAAGGTTATGTTTGGTTTTGTGTTTTCGCCACCCACGTTAGCTTGTATGTTTGACAAGGAATTATTCAGGCAATCAAAGGTTGTAATGTGTGTAGGAGAGTAGTGCCAGTGGCATTACTGCTATTGTTTTCCATTAATTAATTGACATTTGAAATATAGTCTGCAGAGCAGAATTGGATCCCTTTGTGCTTTGCACAATATCTGCATAGGAGGTGGTTTCCTTCTTACAGATTTATTTCAACACCATCTCAAAAGACTATAGTACTAAGACATTAAGATGTGTCTTTAGACATGCAACAGTTGTCCTGTTTTTCCTCTAGGTACAAATTTTGATACACCTGATTTTTATCATCATCTTGTCCTGTGGTGCTTGAAGCATATTTATACTTAAAAGGAATATCATGTTTAACCTGCTAAAGACCAGAACATATTACTGCTTTATAAAAACAATAAGGCTTTTAAAGCATCTTAACTTTATTTTATTCTTTGAGTCCCACCCTCTCAGGGACTGTGTAAGAGAACTCTAAAGCCCTGTCACTTAATCAGATAATTTTGGAAGTGGATTTTGTTACCACATGGTGCTTCCATTGCAACCTACAGAACATTGCTCGTGCCAGAACCTTATGTGCTATGGATCAGGTGTTACCACAGGGTAATGTGTGCTCACGTTGAAATCCTTATGAGGCCCAAGTTTGTCCCAGAGAATATTTAATAAAATGGGTCCCTTGGGGGTTGTCAAGGTTGGAAGAGTGAGAAAGAGGCTCGCATTAAAATAAAAATAGGTGATCACCTTCTGGTCAGTGGTTGATCTGCTGGTGAATTTGTATTTTTTAATGCAAGTTCAGGTGGTATTTTTGATCAGAGAGTTTGCATTTTGAGTGGATACTATTTATGAAACACTTCACTTTTGGAAGGAAAAAAAGTGGTTTTATAACAAGGAACATTAAATAAGGGCATTTTGACCTTGAAAGCTTCATTCTTTTCCGGGGGTGGGGGGGGGTTGTTCGTGGTGTTTTTGGTTTTGGTGGGGGTTTTTTTGTTTTTTTTTTGTTTGTTTGTTTTTTGTTTTTTGGTTTTTTTTTTTTTTTTTTTAACTATTTTATTTATATTTCCCCCAACCCTCCACTACGGAATAGAACAGTTTGCAAATAAGAGGGTATGGTACTTCTTTTTAATTCAAGTTTTCTGTAACAGTCTGTGGAGAACTGCGTGTGCATCATGCGGAACCTTTCCTATCATGTCCACAAAGAGGTCCCCGGAGCTGATAAGTACCAAGAACTAGATGCCAGCCAGACTATGAGCACGGGAGGCTCCCAGAAAAAGAAGAAAGATGATGCTGGCTGTTTCGGTGGGAAAAAAGCTAAAGGTATGTGTTGCAGAGAGCTCAGAACTAGAAGTGGGTTTTGGGGGTATCTTTGCTGTATAGTCCTGCTCTTGCAAGCACTTCCATCATGCTAGTTTAGAATGATGCAGTTTGTGGAGGTACGTGTTTATAGTGTTGTGGCATGTGTTGATCTCCCTTGTTGCAATACTAATAGGTATTTGGGGATCTTTGCCAAAATTGCTGAAGAGGTAACTTTTGCTTGGCTTTAAACAGGAGTGGTGCATGCTGACGTAAGACACTCCGCTGTTGGACAAAGGTGGATGTGCTCTGCCCCTGCTCTGCGTGGCTGTGTGTTTGCCTCTGCCAAATCCATGTTTAGTCCATCTGTTTGGCCGTACAGCATGTGTCACTGCCTCTGGAAGCCAGGCCAGCATGCAGGCATCTTCATGCATGGTTGTCTTGTCAGTACTTGTTCCGTGTCTTTAATCTCTTACATTTCTCCCCAACCAAAACATACAACCTCTCAATTCTGTCACTCTTTCAGTAATTTAAATTGCAAACATGTTTTTTGTAGCTTTTAATTGTCAGTCACTTTTTAGAACTGTTCTCTCCTTTGGGGCATGTGTTGCAAATGTGTTTCATCTGAAGAGAGCATTAATAGTTTCAGTAAACCCCTTTCTAGCTTTCTTTTAAAAAGAGACGCTCAAATTATATGTTTTCTTTGTTATTTTAGAGAAATGACTCTTCTAGCCTGAATTCGGGGATAATGAACTGAGTTTTCTTTATAGGCTTCATTTTCCTTTCATACATGTTCATGTGTACCACCTCCTGGTTTACTATTTACAGCCAAGCTCTAAGGTGGGTTTTGGTGCAGAAGAGCAGATACGGAATTGTTCGAACCTGCTGGACTGTGCGCTACACATTGGTCTTTATTTGGTCTGACCTTTGGTACATGTTAATAAAATGTTCTATGTTTCCATATGTTTTAGAGAAGTCATTGCAGTATGAGCTTGCTTTCATAGTACCCAGTCTGTCATCAGCTACATTTAAACTGTGTTTAAAAAATAACCGGAGGGGGAAAAATTGGAGACGGAAAACTTCACCTTGCCTGGCCAGTCTGTTCTCATGGTGAACGAATGAACTTGTAGCGCAATATCCCTTGGAAACCCTGAGCATGTGCTCACTTGAGCCTGTCTCCTGCCGCTTGTGGTCCATGTTGTTCTGCTGCTTGAGAGCAATGTAGTCAGTGAAAACGTTTGTACACATTAAAAACTATGTGTGCACTATGCCTTGTGGGAGGAGGAGACTGCGATGATTGAGAATTGGCATCATCCTCTTGATGACTGAGAAGACCGAGCTCTCTCAGGTGGCTTGTCCCTTGTCAGGCGTCTCCTGCTTGCTGTTGGCCCCACCTGTGTACACCCCCTGGCTCTGTACGCTCTGATAGTTCTGTTTATCAGCCAAAATATCCGATTGTGTATTCTGGACAAACAGATCCCCAAATCATGTGGCACTGAGGGTGAAGCTACAGATTTCAGTGAGCAGTGCAGGCACCCAGTGACCACTTGGTTTTGGCCTTGTGTGTTCAGCAGGAAGCTTCCATTTCCTAAGCACGTTTTAATGCTTTATTGACCCTGTGCGATGCTCTTCTTGAAGTGTGCTGTGCCCTAGAGGGAAAGAACTGGTAACAGTGCTGAGCTCGCAGCTGGCGGCGTCTGGATGAGAATGATAGAGAGGGACAGGCAACTGTTGTGTTTAAAATAATAAATAAATATGCTTTTAAAGTCATAATTAGAAACTTCCTTTTCTCACTCATAAATTTATATGTGAATGCCTATTCTGAAACTAGCTTAATTCTGTCAGCCTAGAGCTTGAAAATAGATCATTTCAATTTTCCCTCGTTCACTTAGTCTTGCAAGCTTCTCATGTTTGTTTTATTTTATTTCATGGTCATTGATCATAGCATTTCAAACACCTCTGCAAAGGGCTGGTCAGCCTTCTGTCCCCTTGCTTCCTTGAGCACCTTTTCATGTAATGAAAAGGGAGGGGAGAGAACTGCAGAGAAGGAACATTTTTTTCAGCAGGAACAAAAGGGAGAAAGTAGAATTTCTTGATTTGTTTTCTTTTAATCAATGAAAGGTCTATTGTATTCTTATAATTCTCAGGTTTTGAACCTATTCTGTGAAATTCTGCCTCTTTGTGACTGTTCCTTTGTATTTTCTTCCTTCCTGTAAATTTTTGTTTTTTCTTTGCTGCTTTTCTGGTAATTAGAGGAGTGGTTCAATCAAGGTGAGTTTTTGCAATACTTTCTTTCATCATCACCATAACCCGTTTTATTCAGCTTTTACATGCAAGGCTAAGAGCTGAGATCAAGGTCTTGTTCATTCACCTTCTCCTCTGCACCCCGGTTCATCCTCCTGTTCATTTCAGCAGGCATGGAAACCCTCTGTCTGGTTGTGGGAATATTTTCAATGTGGTCAATGGTCCTCTCGCACTTCGAACAGAAAAGACAGGGTTGATTCGTTCCTGGCATAAGTGCCAGTGAGAGAGTTGACTCGCATCTGGCCTGATAATCCTGTGGGAGAGGGAGCAGGTAAGTGCGTGAGCCCAGTGTTGCCTCACCAACCCTGTCATATCAAAACACGGCTTTGCTAGCCCGCCTGGACAGCAGCAGCTGTAAAGACTCAGCAGCTTGGGTGTGAAGTCTCAAGGATCCCGGACGTTTTGTCCGCTTGCGCGTGCGTACCTGGGCTGTTGCATCCTTTACTGGCACTCAGGCTAGCTAGAGGAAGCTGACCCCAGTGTGTTGCTCGGGGATATGCCCTTTAATTTCTAATCCTAGCACAATAAGTGGAGTTGCTGTTGGAATTTATGAGACTGAGGCTAATAGCTACCTGCCTCAGCTGGAAGGGCTGGTTAGGCTGTCGAGTGCCCTGGAGACTTCCACCATGCTACTGGCACTGATTTGTGGTAGAGGCAGGGTCATCATCAGGTGGTGACAGTTGCTTCAGGTCAGTGGATTCTGGAGGGTTAAACCAAGAAAGAAATGTTGAAAAACATCGTTGTTCTACCTGGCAGAAGGGGCTTTGTAGAGCTACGTGTGACATTGATTGCAGACTGGATCGTGCGGCCCGTGGAGGGTGGGCATGCTGGCGAGGCAGAGCTCAGCTCTTGCTTTCTGTCTCTCCACTGCAGCCCGTGTCAGTGGATAAATTAATAAGCATGATATTGGTATCTTTCTGAAGGATCTCTTACCCTTTAAATTTTCTCCTCCAGAAAGAAAGTGTTTGGAATTTAATCCTTCAGTAGGAGATCAAGAATATTATCAGTGGTTAATAACACTGAATCACATCCCAGAGTCCTTACTGAGATTTTCACAGTGAAAATATCAAAGGTCACATTTTGATCATTTCTTACATAACGGAAAGGGGGGGGGGATTTTAATCCCATTCTTTCAGAGACTGTAAATTACATCTTGCACAAGCCAAGTCTCATGTCAGGCTGTTTTCCCGAACCCGAGTACTGTGCCAGTTCCTGCAGCCAGGTCTCATAAAACAGAGCTGTCAGCAGGCGTGTTCAGAGCTGTCCGTCTCCTGGCAAGGTTCGGGGCTATGCTTCTGATCCAGCAGCATCTCGGTTTCTCCAGTGTACCTAGGGCTGGAACACCTGGGGAACAGGGAGATGCACAGAAGGGTAAAAATCAAGACATATGAAAAACAGGCCTTTTCTGCTGCCAGTATGATCATGTCAGCAACCCAGGGCATGAGCATTACTGGCAGGCTTGCCTGACTAAGGGGTGTTCAGAGCTACAGTAGCTGGCAGCGAAGCTGCTTCCCTCCTGGTATCAGTCAGGCTAGGTGACATCTGAGAAGTTCCTAATTGATAGGCTCTTTGTATCACTAACCTCAGTCACCTCTTTAGAAAATCCTGCTCAGTACTGTGGGTGCTGTAGAAATTAAATGGGAAAAATACCAGCTGGGCCACAGATCTGAGTATTTGCCTTCCAGGTGGATTTCTTTTGGTGTTGTCTTACAGCTTGGTCCTCTTGCTCCTAATCGCCTCCTCTCTATGGGACGGCCCTGGAAAACGTAGATGCTTTGGGGATTTCTGAACCTGGCCCTTGCTTAATTTGGTTAAACAAGCGATTTTTGGAGTTGAAATCTCCTCAGTCAGAGCTGCGTGTGCTGAACTTCTGGCTCTCTCAAACAGCTGACAGCTGCTGGTTTAACCAGCCGTGGTTTTGCCTGAGAAGAGGATTGGTGGCTGTGAGGGCTAAGGGACAAAGCAGTGAAGGCTTCGTAGGAGGTGCCCAGTATTTTCATTCTGGCCCAGAAACCAAGAGGCAGCTACTGAAGGTCAGGAAGCCCAGGAGAGGTGTGCTGTCGTGATGGAAGATGGGTTAATACCGAGGCAGCTGCTCCTGCACAGCCAGCTCCAAGTTGCTGCCGCCTACGGTGTTCTCCTGGCCTCACCTGCACGCTCCCTTCCCTTTAACCATGGTGTTTGAAGACCAGTGCCCTGAAGAAGGGTCCTACCGTACCACCTCCATTCTGCAGGGCTAATAGCAATAGCATACGCAAGTCTTCAATATATAGAGGGAACTTCTGAAATGAGTAGTTCTGCTGAGTAAAGTCTAGCGCTCAGGGCAGTTGTTCTGAGGTTTAAACTGGCTAATAGCAGAGACAGGAAATTTAGTGACACATAGAAAACGGTTTGTCGTACTCGTAGACAAGATGGAGGTGAGTTTCTTGGGGTGACCTAAGACTGTCTTTCCTAAACACTGACTTCTTTCCTTCCAGGCTCCTTTCTTTCCTCCCTCTGCCCTTTGTTTTCATCTGTGCTCTAAGGGGCAGCAAGGGTTTGCAGCCAGTAACTGGGTTCAGCTGCTCTTATGAAATGTAGTGTCCTTCTGTGAGGCACAATGCTTTGTATTTCTGGTGTTTAGTTCCCCAAGCAGCATGTTGTTAGCTCTTTTGTGGAGCAAAAACTAGAGGGAGGGCCGCAAAGTGGATCCAATTCCCATCTCTCATTTTAGGAAAAATACCTTATAAAGGAATGGCCTGGTATGTGGCAGTAGCATGACCTTGTGGCAGCTTAGAAAGATGAGCTTTTCCACGCTTAGGTAATTAAGCAAAAGACTTCAGATGAACAGAGCTTTTAGATGCACGTTTTGGTTTGAGCAGTAGTTGAAGTAGGCTGTTTTGTTCCATGTTGGCGTTTCAAAATAGTGCGTGGGATTTCCAAAAAATGGAAAGGCATGGAGTAGCATCTTGAGCTGCCTTTCTCTTACTGTTGTCTGTGAATGTTCATATCAGTATTTAAAAGCTCTATTTCAAATACAGTTCCCCATGTATTACTGCATGTGCTTATCCTTTTGTCATAGGAGGCAATGGTAGGGCAGCCTGTTGAATTCACTGTGCAGACTCCAGGCTATAACGGGCAAGGATTGGCTTCTGCAAGCTTGGGGAATGATTAATTTACTCCTTTTTAAAGAAATTCTCGTGAACAAGTGACGCCTTTTGCCTTTCAGATTTGTCATAGGCCTATCCAATTTCATGACCTATTCCCAATCAAGAGCCAGACTAATCTCTATGTTCTGTTTTCAAGTGCTATTTTCCTGTTTGTTTTTAAGCATCTGGCTGTGCCCTTCCTGTAGAGCTCCATTAACAATTTAGCAGATTCCCTGCTCAGAAGCCACCTCTAGCTGCTTAAATTGCACTGTTCCTCCCGTTGTCCCTTGTTGCACCTGCCCCCCCGCCCCCGTAATTTGGAAGAGCTTGGTTGTATACTGCCGTTCTCAGAAGCCACGCAGATTCCTGCATTTCCTTCAAAATCTCTGTCTCTGCTGTCAGAGCCTCTCTGATGGCAAGGAGCCTCGGTTCACGCAAACACAGCACTGCAGCGTGTTCACCCTAGGACAGTCTCCTTGGGGCGCGAGGGGCTGAAAAGGACCCCGGCCTCCCCAGCTGTTTCCGAACCCCGAATCCGAGCCTGCCGCAAGTGTGGACTAAAGACCAGGCTTTATTTTGCCTTCTCTGAAAAAACATATAAATTAAAGCTGAGGTGATAGTTTGGAATTATGTCTCTTAGCAAAAATATGGAATTGTTTCCCTTAGTTTCTAATAACTAGCTAAAATTGCACTTTATTGATTAAGTTGCTGGCAGTTGCCTGTACAATATATTCCTGCCTGACAGTGGCAATGAGAACTGAGGCTCAGAGAAGCCGGTTGCCCTTTTGCTGGGCCACTCAGTTTGTGCTTTGGATAAGCTACAAGTTAAAACTGTCACAAATAATCTGCTAGTCAAGATGTATTTGGATTTACACAAAAATGGATGAAAGTCATTTTAGGTTTGACGTTACATCTGGGGAAGTAACAAGGAAGTATTGGGCTTCTGAGGGAGGGGCTGTAACTTGGCAATGAAGGGAAACCGCATAATTTGCAAAGATTTTAAGCACTCTTAAGACCCACTGAAATGCTAGCACTCCTCATGTTTGCAGATCAACCTGAAAGTAGCACAGATTTTTGTCCCCAAGTTGGTCATGCTAAAACCACAGCTGTGCAGCTGGATTGCAAGCCAGAGATGTACAGATACTGCTCATGGTCTCCGATTGATATTCTGAGTCTGTGTCTTCTCTCATCTTGTAGATGCACAAGACAGTAACTTATCTGTCAGTATGCTGACACTTTTTACTATCTGTTTGTCTTATTTTTTTTACAGGAAAGAAGAATGGAGATTTGGACAGGAATTTTGATACACTTGATTTGCCAAAGCGGTCTGAAACAGCAAAAGGTAATGCTAATGTTTGTGCTTTTGGGAATAACAAGTAGCCTGGAAGCTGGAGGTACTTAAAGGGACCTAAGACACGAGCGTAACACTGATCTCTTTCTCTTGTATTCAGTTGATTGAAATAATAGATGTGTCAGTGCTTGTTATTTAGTGTTCAATACTGGATATAAGCAACTTTTGGATTAAATGGCTAGCAGGGTGGAATGTGGCAGAAGCCCCTCGGATGTCGTGTCAGGTGGCTGTACCTCCAGAAAGGGCTGAGCGCCTGCCCTGCTCCTTCAGACCTCCACTTGCAAATTGCCTGCACTAGACCTGAATGCAAGGAGTTATGAAATGCATTACAGAAGTGTATTTATCATGGCCTTTTCCCTTCCCTGGCCCCTCTGTAGTTCTTCAGTGTTCAGATGAATTGGAGAGCGAGGGGGAGGAGTTCAGCTTTTGTCTTTTATTGACAGTCGATGTTCTTCTGAATACAGTGCTGTTTTGTGGCTGTAGCGAGTAAATGCCCGTAGCTTTCCAAACTCAGGAGGTTCACAGGAAACTACTTCTGCACTGTGCCTCGATATTTCAGCTTTGGCAGAGGTATAATGTTGCACAATCAAGAAATTCCCTTCCTGTATGCGTGCTGCTCCTTGGTGAGAGATGAGGAGATGATATGAGGTCTCATCATGTCTTCATAGCACTGGACATTGTTTTGAGACTTGCACAGATTTTCATTTGCAGAGTGTGCAGGGTCACAGCAAAGCTTCAGGCACTGCCGTGGCAGCCGGTGTGGTTCAGGAAAACCTCTCCTAGAGCACCCGAATACCTGCGAATACTAAGAGCTACGTGAGGATCCTTCAGAAGGAAAATCTGGAAGTCATCCTGTGTCATAGGCACACCATATCAGAGTATAAAGAGACGGTGTGACTCAATGGAAAGATCCTTGGACTTGAGAGACCTGAATTCTGCCACCTTAGTGATCTCAATCAAATTAATTAATTTTGTGCCTTGATTTCCTTACTATAAAATGAAGGCAGCAACAGAGGAACCATCTCTAGTATCCTCAGAGATATATTAGTTGTCAATGGCACAGTAATTACACGTGTAAGGTGCTGGACTCTCAGTTAAATTCACAACAGTGAAGGTCTGATTCATGATACACAGACTAATCCTAATCTGTAGGTGGATCTAATCTATTGACAGACACCATTTACAGTGGATATAGTTTCTAGGCTAATGTCTAAGCCCTAATTTTTGTTTGGTGCCTTATTGCACGAGATACTAATGAATCTTTTGGAAGATACAATGCCATCTTGTTCTGAGAGCTGCAGAAAACCCTCCTAACCAGCCTTCGCTATAATGTCATCAGTTCAGGGCTGGGCGTTGATTACACTGCAACGCAAGGAGACGTTTTAAGGGTGCAAAAAAAAAGAAAGGAGTGTAAAATAAATACACCAAGGGTTTCAGTTCTTTCATTACTTTCTAAATGTAATAGGGATGTAGGTGCCAGTAAAGCAAAAATTAAAATCAAAGATTTCTGCAGAGAAAATCTTGCATAATTTTTTTTTTTTTTTGATTAAAGAAAGAATATATCTTTGCTAATGGTAGAAGTGTGGCATATCTGATGGGAGCCGTATCTGTGTCTCTGCACTTATGCAGCTCGTTATTGTATTTGATTGTAATTGCTAACATCACATACTACTGAAGAGGTTTTCTTTGATAATTTTGAGATACCTGCGTTTAATCTACATGGATAGATTTTTGGTCTTACTCACGTATCTCATGCTAGATTAGATCAGGAGATTAATCTCACAGCATTTTGATGAAAGAAGCCCCTTGGCAGGGGAAAAGACATGAGAAACTATTCATTTGTGCGTTAAGAGGAAAACAAACTTGTGATACGTTTTTGTTCACTTGTTTTACTAGAAACTTCCTGCACAGCAATAGTTTTGCATGAGAGTTTCTGGATATTAAAGGTTCTGACAAGATTGTTAGTACTTTGAATTGTTCAGTAAGATGAGAAAAATAAAATCGCAGTTTCAAAACCCTTAAAAGCTCAGGTCAGGCCTGTGCCATGGAGTATAATTGGCTCTGATGAGATCAGCTCTCAGCTGAAGCAGAACCTCGTTACTAAGACAGAAAAATCATGCAAGTTTTAATGATCAAATGCACTCATTTTGAGTGACACAATGAAGTGCTATTTCAAAAATCAACAGTTTTAGATTAATCTCTTTCATGTATTATTAAAGCCAAATTAAAGTGAGTTTTCAGCTGGAATCTTGGTGAACAAATGAAATTGCAGTAATAAGAGTTGTTCATGCAGAGCAGCAAATGAACACTGCGGCAGTTAACTAAATATTGGGATGCAGTGGCGTTAGGTTTCCTGCTATCTTAAAGCCAGCTTCCCTGGAGCTCGCCTGGCGCATTGGAAAGGAAGGCTTCAAGAAGCTGAGGTCATGATTTCCCTTAGGTGTGATCACTGAGCTTAACTGATACAGTGCTGATGATGGCTTGAAAAACTGTGAACTAGGGAAGGATCAGACCTATTTTCCATCATCTCTGGAAATAGAGTGTGGTGTCACCAGAACTTTAATTTCAGGGATCTCTGTCGATTCAGTAGCTGGACGTTGTAACTAGAAGCTTTTGTGGTTTCTGGTTTTTGCAGGGGAGGGTTAGTGTCTGTTTTGGGAGGTAGAGGGCTTTTTCCATCTTTGATCAAGACACACTGGTATTCTGAACAGACCGAAGGATGTTGTGGTTATTACCTAGTTTAAATGCTAGTAATTTTTTTCTCAGAATTTGTTTCCTCTGGAGAAGAATGGATGAATTAAGGCAACTCTTTTTTTTTTTTTTTTTTCGAAGTGATGATCTAGAGTCTCCTCTTCTTTTGATTGCTCTTGGCTTTGTTTTTTTAATGTAAATCAGATTATTCTGTAGGACACAGTTTGAGCAGCCCTGAAACCATTTCTAAACCTCTAATGCTTTGCTGTGCTAGGCATGCTGGCTGGGAGTGGTTCCAGCTCAGGGTTATCGTCTGTGGTAAACTGGATAATGTCGGAGGGGAGAGCTTGCAGTGCTTTCAGAGGCTGTCTCATCTGATACTAAAAAACAATAAAATAAAAAAAAGTCTGTATATGCTCTGGCAATGTCCGGAGCACTGCTGTCCTCGTGAAGAAAGATTGGGGAAGAAAAGCTTCTTGTTTCCCCTTTGTTGAAAGGAGCACATTTTTCTGACAGGTGAGGAGAGAGTAAATTTATTGAGAAGTGATAGAGCTTGGATAGAGAGCCTGATGAGAAAGGGGCACAGCATCGACAAGAAATTATGACTGCTGTGCTTGGGCCCTCGCTAAATTTAGTACTTTCAAAAATTCCTGCGTCTGTGAGGAAAAACAGTCTTGCTAAAATCCCTTTGCCGGTACAAAGTAGGTCGCTGACAGCGGTGTCTCCCGTCTCCTCTGCGGCATGCTCTTTTCTGCACCACCGCGTGTGAGTGTGCATTTCTCCTGTGTGCATACTAAGTTTATAGGGTAGTGCAGTTCCTTTGCTTTGTTCTCAAATTCCTTATTTCCAAGCAGGTGGTAGTAGTGACAGGAGGCTCATACGTTGCAGGGTAGATCAGGATTAATCATAGCTGTGCTGTGGAAAGCAGTGTCTCAGACGGCAGTGTGTGGGATAAGGTTTCCCAAAAAGAATCAGCATTGATGTGTGTCAGTCCTCCAAAGACACGATAAAGGCTGTGACACTTAATCTTCCTGATGTGAAGGTGTTGGGTATCCACCTCTCTTCATCGGTGTTAGGATAAGGGAGGGGAAAGTCCAGAAGAGCAAAACTGCTTTTTACATGGAAGGAGCTGGTTAATACTAAGTAAATCCCAAGCTCTTGTCCTATTTGGATCAAGTAAGCTCTTGGCTCTTGTCTGTGTATGTACATCTAATGGCATAAAACTAGATACTATAAGATAGTATTGGGTGTTGAAAATGAAGTTCAGCTATGGTTTCAGTTCGTCTCATTAGGGAATTAGAAGTTTTCAGGCATAAGGAGACATGTTCAGGTTCATTTCAGCCTGGTGGATGAGCTAACTCATTTTCTCCTTTAAATCTTCTATTAAAATGCTTATTAATTTATCTTTCCCGTTTTGATTATTTAAGCTTACTTGCATTTTGATGGGAACATGAGCATAAACTGCTTGTGGTTGAACAAGCCTGTGCTGTTGTAACAGGGACCTGACAGAAGAGCTGCATATGTGTGAAAGCTCAGCTTTGTGTGTACACTTTTACCCCGGTCAGCAGCCTGTGCAGATAGGGAATGAGGTTTGGGTGAGCTTGTCAGCAGGAGAATTTCTTGTTTCGCTGTTATCGCAAATAGTCACTTCCCATATAACCTGATGCTGGTGATAGATTTTCTATTCCAGAAGGTGAGTGTTTAAATTTGCTTATAAATCTTTGTGTTACTGCTCCAGGAAATTAGACTTCCTGGCACTGTCAGGGTAATGATTTTAACTTAGCAGATTACAAAAATGCTAGCAATTTGTCTTCAGCTAAAGGCAACAGTGTGATAGGGGAGAGAAACTTCACTAAAGCTTTACCCTGACTTTAGGTTTGTAATTAAGAATAGCTGCTGTTCTCACCTTTGCTGCTATTTTAATTTGTTTTCTTTAAATCTTTACATGTTGACTCAAGCATTCACCTGCCCTTTCCAGCACCCTTCAATCATTAATTTTGATTGGTGTGTTGTGAATAAGTGAGTAGCACTGATTGATTAATGGTACCATCCCTACCCCTCCTGTGCCTGCCACTGGAAATGGTTTGAGGGACTGAAGATCCCCTCTGTGGGAGCAGGTAACATGTTCTTGTACTAACGGCTTCTAAGTATTTCATGCACGATGTTGAGAATTCCTATCAGAATTATTAAGTGTCTCTTCTTTCTGTTGCTTTACTAACTAGAGTATTCATTTTGGTCCCATTTGTTTTTCATAATTTACAAAGCAGTAAAAGATTGCTCATCTGTCTCCCAGTGCTTTGAGTCAAAGAAACTTTATTACCTTGGATAGGAAAATTCCCTTATGCAGCTTGCCCTTGCCAAGTTTTTCCAGCCTGATATATGTAAATTCTAATTCTTTTTTCCTCCATCTGCCACAGCTTCAGGATGTGGTCACCAGTGGACTTCTCCTTTTTTTCATACATACCCTTTCTCTAGCTGACTTCTTGTAGTGCAGAAATCGAATTTTTCTGGAATACTCTCCTTTTATTTTCATCACCTCTTGCAATTCTTATGTCGAGCCACCTGTTTGTTCAAAGCTGGGTTAAAACATGGCAGCGGATTGTTGAACTTGGTGCTGAACTACAGATGGAAGCTCTATTTGTGATCCTTACGGAGCTGCTAAAATTAATTATGTATGACATAAATTGTAAGTATAGGGCCAAAACTGAAGGTTTTGAAAAATCATATGGGGAGGGATGCAGCTGAAATGTGGATTGGAGGTCCAGGAGCGGGTTGCAGTGACATAATAATGTCATGTCATGTTCCTACACTAACAGGTCGTCTTCCAAAGAAAAGAATGAGTCTGAAATAGCTTTTTATTGCTCCTGACATGACGATTTGAGCAGTCAGAACTAATATCAAGTTTATTATACTACAGTGATTATTTCCTTTATAAGTAACAGGACTCCAGCTTTTAAAAAGCGTAACCCCTACTGACGCACTGTGGCACCTTCTGTCTTTGGATGATGTGTGCTTTTCTTATGAGTCAGATATGGAGAGGGATCAATGACTACTCTGTTAGCATGGATTTTAAATGAAGTACAAAATTCTGTCACCAATAGTTACCTTGATAAAGCCTCCACAGAAAAGAAGATCATTCCCACAGAGGTGTTCCTATTTACGCAAGTTCTCCGTAAACTCTAGATGAGGTGAGCAGTGATGAACAGTGATGACTTGTCTGCAGAGATGAGAAAGTCTTTCTTTGTCTTCTGGCTCAGGCTTAGTCCCAGTACATATTCCAGGGTATCTAAGGGGAAATTTGCTGTGGAATTGCACCTGACTGGGAATGTTTTGCAATTCTTGCTTGTGAAGTTTTAGATAGGCAAAAAAGGCAGGAGAAGGAACGAGTGGAAGAGTCTGCCTGGCTTTGCAAGGGCAGCTGACTTTGAAACCTGCTGAACAAATGCTGTTCTGCTGACATGACGTTCCTTGTTGCTAGCCAGTCTCGGGCTTTGCTGCCTCTCGCCAGGATCAGTTGGTTCTTTCAGGTAGGTTTCTGTGTCATAACCATATGGAGCTGCTGGACTTTGCTGTTCAAGCAGTCATAGCAGCTACTAATTCACAGTCTTGTCTTGTGGGAAGCTCCCCTTGCTGTGCAGATGTTGCATAAAATAAATCATTAGCACAGCTCTTACAGGTTGTTCCTTCCTCGTTGCTTTTGTTCAGGTTGCAAGTGTTGAACAGCTTGGCCTTTGAAACGTGCTGTAGGTGGAATGACCTCTGTTTCCCTTCTACATAACTCAGTGGCATAATGTTTAAAAAGTAAAACAACTCCAGCCTATGTTTAACAGGTATTTAAATAGCTGAAAGCAGCTGTTTTTCCCCAGATAACTTGTTTTACCCACACGTACCTATGTTGTTGGGGTTTTTTCCCCCTTGTTGTTTTCATCCACTGAGAATACAGTGGGAAACCAGTGGAATCTGATAGTCTGGCACAAAATATGGCAATAAATGAATTTGAGAACATACATAGCAGCTCTTATATGTAAAGAAGAAAAGTAGAGGTAGAAGGAGAAAAACCAACCCCCACCTCCAGCTGACACTTCATGTTAGCACACCTTCTGAGAAGCCTGCGGCGTGAAGGGGCAGCTGCAAGCGGCCGCATCCAGAAAAGCGGTTTCAGTAAATGTTTAGCAGCAGACACGTAACAGATGGGTTGGTTCCGATGTATTCACGTTATGTCTGTCCCCTCGCAGAGCAGCTAGCAGATCTGAGAGCCATGCAGCGCCTGCTTTGGGGTTTTTAACAATGCATCTGTTCCTCTCCAGTCAGGGAGTGCAAGTGCTCTGTTCTGATCTCTGTAGAGGATGCTGGCCTTCAAGCTTTGGTGGATCTCTGCTTTCAGGAGAAAAGGAAGGCTAGGTCGACTGCACTGTTGCTCTCCATCACCTCATTCGAAGATTAAACATTAAACTAACATTAAATTAAGGGTTTTGCTTTGGGACCAGCTTAGAATTCTGACACCCAGGATTTTATCTTCTGAAGTTGCCACTGTGCAGGTGTAGTAGGTGGAGAGAGGGATTATTTTTATATCTTGTCTTGGAACCTAGCACAGGGTGTAGGCACTTAATGGGCCCCATAACCCTTTGAGAAGGGTGCTGAAAATAAGGTCATTTCTGACTAATCCACAGAAGAGTACTGAGAAGATTGAAAATGCGCGACATAGAACATGATTCCAGCTGCAAAGGCTCTTTCTGAAGCTGAGCTATGTCCTACAGAGATTATCATGGCAAACCTTTAAACAGCAGCAACTAAAGAAAATCTCTTGGGCTTTTATCTTGGTGCATGCTGCTGCAACAGGACTTTAGCAGATACGTAAAGGGCGCAGGTATGTTTTTATACTGCATTATATTGCTAAAACCTGGATGTAACAAAATGAAGGGCACTCTTGTGTAGCAGTCGGCCAACCTTCATTGAGGGAAATGAATTATTTGAGCGGGGGTTTTTTTTGTTTGTTTCCAAGGTTGTTGCTCAGAGTTCTCTTATGGTCTGCTTATTTTGTTGTGTTACTATCCAATTATAGGCCAAATGTGGTTTTCTTCAGGTGCTGTATCCTTTCAGCCATCTCTTAGTGTAGAGGTGATATAAGCGATGTTTGTAGGAGAGGCTCGGACAATTGTGTAGCTAAGATTCCCGTTCGTTTATTCTTTAGTAGTTACTTACATAGGATGGTGTTTGTCAACAACTAGATACATCGGTTATCTACTGACATATGCATGCGTTTCCTTAGGATTTGCATTGTCTGGAGCAGGCAGATGTATATCTCCCTTATCTCCAACTCTGCTGTCAGCATTGGTGGATGTGATCGCTTGCATTCATGTGAACGCTGTATGATATCGTATATTCATGGTAATTATTTTTACAGGAATATTCAAACCCAGAAAAGGACTGGGAGTTCAAGCTTGCTTTTCTCAGGCGTGTATGAGCGTTCCCAATTCTGTTGCTGTTTCTTTGTGCTCGTTAATACGATTCCATCCTAAACCATTCTCACTTTAGAGACTGTGAGGACAGAGATGTTTCTGGGAGAAAAAATAATGATATGTCTGAAACCCCACGCAATTAACTGTGTACAATAATGCTGTTGAGGCTCTCGCGGCTCTGCTGTGTGTGGGTTTAAATAGTTATTCCACCAAATCATGTGAGAGTAATTTGAGACTGCTGCAGGAGGGGCTCATACTCTGGTGTTTTCTGTCTGCTCAGGAATGTGAAGAACAGTTTCGACTTTGAGTTCTGGTAATTGCTACCATGTCTGTCAAATCATTGCTCTCTTGCTCTGAGAAAGCCTCAGCACTGCAGCTCTGGGCGCTGCTTTCCAGCCCCTCAGCTTTGTCATGAGGACAGGCAGGAAGGAATTATATTTACAAATGAGGCACGGTGGAGTCCTGGAGAAATGTAATAGAAATGAAATGGCATCTGTGGAACGGGAAAGCCGTTACTGCGGCAGTACAGGGAAGGACAGGGCTTGTGACTGCAGTATCCTGCAGGTTGTCCAGCTGAGAGACTCGTGTTCAGGCCTGGAAGTTCTGAGCTGCGCGGCTGCAGCCGTGAGAGCTGCCTGGCTCTGACACCCCACCGCCAGTATGGACACTTCATAGTGCAAAGGTGTGTTTTGGTTTGGGGTTATGTAGCTTTGAAACTTAAGCTGAGAGGAAAGTGGAGAAAACATTTGGGAGGGGGAGGAGGAGCAGCGATTGGAGCTACGTAGCTTTAGCAATGTGACCGCACCACGGTCGCTTGGGAGAACTTTGCTGCAGAGAGGATCCCGACATTTGTTCCCATCCTGCATGTTAACTTCGTATCCCTTCCCTTCTCTCTGCCTCTCTCTCTTTGCAAGGGGATTCTGGTATTTACCAGCCTTGTAGTAGTGATAAAGAATTTCATTCAGTTCAGTGGTCGTAGAGCTGAGAATGTGAAGCTCTTTGTAAAGTCAGGATGTTGTTCTTGTCCCGTCCGTTTTTGTCTCTGTTTCAATTTTGTTTTTTAGTTAGAGCAACACTTTTGCTTTTTCCTTTCTCTTCTTCCTCTGTTGTAACAGTTAAGAGGTGACATGTAGGATGAATTGGGAAGACAGCTTGCTTTCTTAACTGCTTATAACACTTCCTTCTGAGCAAGAAGAAACTGGCTCACCTGTAAGGTACTTGGTTATCCTGGAAACAGCAAATGAGCATCCACAGCAATTCTCCCTTCTCTCCTTCTCTTGCATTATTGGTTGTTAAGATATCTTCTGTGCGTATAGGAGAAAAGCTGGCAGTTAGAGACAAGATATTTTCTCTCCTTCTTTAGGTCCTTTGACCTGTTACTTTCATGGGATTATAAAATAACTTCAGTAGTCGTTTTCCAGCTCCCTCTTGCCCGAGGCTGGCACCCAAGAATATAGATCTACTATAATAACTGGCAGTATCTTCAAAAGACAAGAATCCCAGGTGGTAAATTCCCTTTCCAGTTTCATGTGAATTTGTAGCCAAGTTATAAATGCACAGAAAATGAGATTCATAATGCATGTGGTTATAACATCTTAAACTAGAACAGCCTATATGTACTTGCATAATAAAATAGCCCACGAAAAACCAAACAGCAGGCACTCCACTGCAGCACATAGTAATTATGGCAGCTACTAAGGAGACGGAGTGATTTGAGGTTTCAGCAAAAGACAGAGCTAGAAGTAAGGAAGTCTTGATTTCTCATGCGGCTACACATTACACATTGCTACTGACTTGCCGAGTGGCCTTGGGCAAGTTAATTGCGTTCAGATGCTGCGGCTCTGCTGAACTTGGTCATAATGTGTCTCGCTACTTCCACTGCCATCACCAGAGTGATTGCTGGTGTTTCCACTGCTGCTGTGATAACCAATGCAGATTGAGTGTGCATGATATGTTAGTAAAAACAGCAGTTTCTGCCAAAGTATTATGTGTAGCACAACCGTTGCTAGCACTGTGGTGATACAAAATTTTAATAAAAATTTCAGTGTGGACGCAATTTCTGTTAAAGGCAGATGGATGGTAGTGGCTTATTCCAGTGGGATATTGTGTGAATGGACTGAGTTCACAGTGCAGAGAGTATTTTGAAAACGCGTAATACTATAAAGTGCTTAGTATTCTAGCTATGCATACTATACTTTGTATTTTTATGGAAATGTTCAACCATATTATTTATGGTGCTCTATACAGTTAGATGTATACAGGAACCTATAAAATACTTTAAACCTTTGAAAGTTTTGCAGTCTAGCCACAACATTTACTTTAGTTATAGCGATACGTGCTATCAAGGAATTCAGTGACAGTTAACAGGATCTTAACCTTTGAACCACTGATTGTATTTGCATTTCCTTTGTACTTGGCTACCATTTCTGATGATAAAATAGTGTTGGAAAGTGATGTTAGTCGTGTTTCTTCTCAGTCTTCCATGTGCCCCTTGCTGAGAAAGGTTAATATTCTCCCCCAGCCTTTGGTTTGTGTATATGTTTTTGCATGTCTCATTTAACATTTCTATTCTACAAGCAATTATAATTGTTACTCTAAAACAGAATGCCTGTTACTACAGAGCATAGCTCATTATACAGATGATGCTCAAGAACTGTTTATAAAATGGGAATGTGCCAAGCAAGTCTGCCAGCAATGAAAACAGGAGCTGGTGGGGAGGTGCTTTTCCCACCTAACTGGAGCTGCCTCAATCTTGGGACTTAGCTACAGCAGTGAAAAGCTCCATCCATCCATCCAGAACTGCTGGATTATGTCAAATTTCTGCCATATCATTTCTTCACAGTTTCAGTTAAGAAACAACAACAATGAAAGCTTACAGACTTTTTCCTTTTATTAGCGTAAGTGTAAAAAATGAGATGATACTTTGAGCAGGGTTGAGGATCAGAGAGTTGTCCTGATTGTCTCGCCAGCATTATCACAAAGGGCAGGGAAGAAGAACTCCTCTTCTGTCAGAATTTAGAGATGAAATTTCATGTCAAAATCAATTACAAAAACCTTGTTGCACAAAATTACAGTTGTCTCTAGTGTCCATCAAAAGCACCGCGGCGAAGTTCTGCTGACGCAGCTGCTTGACAAGTTAAGAGAACAGCAGAAAGTTTCAGAACAGCTGAGGCAGAAAAATGGTATAATGTTGATTTAAATTCCTTGCTAGACTTCCAGAATAAGTAAAGGAAGTAGTTATAGCTCTCTGTGTGTTATGAAGTCTGTGCCTTTAGGAATAATAGGAATGTGGATAGCTTTCTTGGAGGCCTACGTGACTCGGATGCTTTCAAAACTCAGCCTTAGACTGACATGTCTCAAATTTCACTTAAATCTCCTGTCTGGGATACCATGGCCATCCTGGCTAATATTCTGTTGCCTGCAAAAATGCAGGTTAACATACCTTGATTAAGCCCTGGAACAGGTTGCCCAGAGGTGTGGATTCTCTGTCGTTGGAGGGTATTGAGACCTGACTGGACAAAGCCATAAGCGACTTGGTCCAAATTTAGTGTTGAGCCTGCTTTGAGCAGGAGACTAGACCTGGTGACCTTCTAAGGCCTCTTTCAAACTAGTTGTTCTGTGTGACTTTTTGTTAACTGATTGCAAATTCGGCAAGCAAAAGTCTGATCTGCACAGAGACGGCATAGTTTTACTTGGCTTTCCAAAGCCAACCTCATCTATAGAAGCTGGATAGGTGACTCAGATGGGAAAAAGAATGAGAGCGCCCATTTATCCATGGAGCTTGGGAAAGGAGCATGTATGAAAAATGCATCTTAGGTTGATCTCACCTTGACTTCTCAAGGTACGGCTTCTTTTAAAACAAATACATTTTTACTTGTTCTGGTGCCAGCACAGTAAACCATGGAGTCCTCACAATGCTGTATTAATCAGTGTTTGAGAGTGCACTTGAAACGGCTAATGATGGGGGAGGTGAAGGGGCAACAAAAATAGAGTGGTTGTGTGATTGTGAACTAATTATAAATTGAGGGACTAGAGATCAGGCAGTTAGCAGGGAGGGCCTTCCTTATAATGCAGCCAGGAGAGGAGCACCACATGCAGCAAGGGTCTGGCATTTTTCCACTTAAGCTTGAACAGTTTTTATTAGTGTTAATGGAGAGCTTTAATCATGGAGTTAATCTGAAAATTAAAATAAACTGGAATGTCAAATAACTTCTGCCTTCTTAATTGCCAAAGTTACTGATGCTCATTAGTCAAACTAAAGCTGCAGATGTGTTTTGCAGAAAGACAAATCAGAAAATCAAAAAATTAGAACTTCTGTTTTCTCAGCATTAGTATCTAGTGCTCTTACCTATATGGCTGCTGCAGTCCTATTATCTGACTCATTACTTTGTACACTATTTTGAGATATCTTTGAGTGTGAAAGCTGCTATATAAGCCACATTTATTTCTATAACCCTGAGAGCTCTACACAAGATTAAAAGCTCCCCCTGTTCTCCATCATGACAGGGGAATGATATGGCTTAATGTGCCATATACCTCTAACTGTGGATGGAAGAAAAATGACCTTGAGCTAAGAGGCGGGCATTTTACATTGTAAAACATACACTTAGTTACCTGTCAAGCTGCTCTTTTTTTCATTTTTTTAACAACAACAAAAAAACCTTACCTCTGCATGGTTTGGAAAGCAATGTCAGCCCAACTATTATTTGCTCCGAACCCAAGAAGAGCTTGATTGCTGACACAGGCGTTTTCAGGTTATCAGTGTGAATATTGATCAGTATGTGGTACAAAGGAAAGCATTTTTATTTCTGCTTCTCAGACCATTAGTATCAGGTCTGAATTTTCTGTGTCTTGATCTTAGGAAGAACTGGAAGCTTATAATAGCATGAAATGTCATTTGCATGTTTAGGAATAGAGCATCATTCATGCTCATCCAGAAGGAGGAGATAGAAGGAGCAATCTCTCCCCCTCAAGTGCAGTTTAGTCCTATTTTGCATGCCTTGTTGTCTCCTTACTTTACTGAATATATTGCTGCTTTTGCAGGACTCCCTTAGAGCAGGTTCATAACCTCTAACTTCACCAATAGACATGAGTAAAGTGTAAGTGCCTCACACTGACAGCCTCCCTGAACCACCAAATCTAGATAGGCAAGACAGAAATAGTGTGGGAGGTGAAATGGGGACACAGACTGCTGAAGTGAGTTGTGCAAAGTTACACAGCATATCAGCAGCAGAGCTGGGAAGAGAGATGAGGTTTCCTGATTCCTAAAGTAATATTTTTCTTGCTAGCTCATGCTAACAAGCCAAGTAGCAAGCCCACTCCATTTGGGAGCATCAGTTCTTCACGTCCATCTAATATAAAGCCAGGAGGAATATTTAGTCTAATGATTCTGTTTTGAGAATCTTCTAAAACCACAACCCTCAAAGCTGTAATCGTGATTGAGTATATAATTGCATCTTGTTCTGCTGAGAGCTTAAAAATGATGAGGGAGAAAAGCATCTCTAATGGCTGGCTACAAATGTGAAAGGACAGGGATAAGAAAAGATCCAGAGAGAGAATCTGCTGTAACCAAGGTGTCCCAATGACCTTTGAGCACTTTGGAAACTGAAGTCTACATTTCTTGCAGATGCAGAGCTCCCACTCCTCTTTTGGGGATACTTTGCATGTTGAGTCATAAAACCAGCTAGTAATCACTGCAAAGCACAAAAAGGCACCTTACAGAAGTCTAAGAGCAGAGATTAGTAGTGTCAAGGATGACTGAGGTGTTACTTGAATTGCAGCGTGTTTGGGATTTCTCAAGGAATGAGAAAGTGAGGATCTTAAGAGCATGAGACCTAATCCCATTTATTCAATTAAATGAGGGCTGCTTCCAGGAGAGCGCTTTGTTGCAGGTTTACTGATAGTAACTAGAACTTAAGTCTTGGCAAAGGCATGTGTGACTTAGATTTGTGCAGCTCTACAAGGCTTTGCTTAATAGTTAAATCCTAACAAGCAGGTCTCTTCCAAATCCTGCATATCTGCTAGCTGAAAGCAATGCTGAAATTAAACCCATTGAAATTAAACTATATTGGCAATTTCTTGGGTGACTGCATCACAACCTCCCTGGAACGCTTAAACCTCCGTGTCGCTCCCCTGACTGCAATCTAGCATCCTAGATCTAGATCTGGCTTGTGGCTGAGGTGGCCCATGAGAAGCCATCAGGGCATTCATAACACCATCTTGCATATGTGAATGGTTAGAAATGAGTGTAGGTTGCGACATGATGGAAATGTTGATACTCTTAAAGTCTGACCTTGTTTTCACTTACAATTAACTTTTCAGAGTTTTTTTTTTTTTTAATGACTTCCTGCTGCTGATGGTGGCGTAAATGCACACTAAGTAGACAAAGATGGACATAGGGTAGGAGGAGGAGCAGGGACCTTAGTGACATGACTTTGTGCAAGGTCGTATAGTAAATCAGTATTAATAGGGCCTGATACAGAAATATTTTATCCTGAATTTCAGCTTGATTCTCTATCCACTAAACCAAACAGTTTCCCAGCTCCTGGGAAAGCAGAGATTTTGATCTTAAAGAAGAAAGATTTTATTAATGTTATATTCATTTGCTACTGAGACTGTTTCTAAAACTATTTAGCATTTTTTCCTGATGAAACTGTATATCTGTGACTGCACACAAGGCAGCTATACTGAGGAGGAGAGTATCCTCCTGCTCTACCCCGTTAATGTTGTACATCCTCGTGCGTCCCCATTCAAATGAGAGCGCAGCAGCAGCATGCGCTTTCCTTGCCTTTCACTATCTGCAGCTAGTGCCTGGAGACTGTGCTTTGAGGATGTCTGGAAAAACCCTATTCAAGGCATTGAGTTCCTAGCTTGGGCTGAAATCCATGGGAATTAAGTACTCAGATACTGTACCTTGAAAATCTGGGCTGCAATCTGAGAACTTGAAGAAAAATCTTCATTTCATATTGCCTCCACGCTGATCTGACAGCCACTTGACATTGAAAACATCTTTTTTTTTTTTTTGGATACTTGGGAGATGCCTGACAGCAGCATAGTGACTGTAACTGAGACAGGTTTAGAGGCACAGGGCTTCCTTTGGGTGCGTGTGACAGCTTTCATGAAACGGAGAGAGGGATTGAAACACGCTTTTGACTTTGGAAGTTGTAGCAGGAGCTAATTAGCAATTCCACATCACAAACAGGGTTGGAGGATGTGTTTGGATTTGCATGTAATAATTTATTTAATGATACGTGGGAGTCTTTCTGTGCAGTGCTTGCTTACACGGTGCTTTGGAACACCCTTGTGTAAGGTTGGGGGGTTCTGGCCTCGTGCTTGTAAGTCTCTGAAAACGTTGTGGTTGTGACAGTGTAGCTCCTTTCCCAGGCAAGTTTGCGGCACGCTGCCTGTAACAAACCAAACGAGCTTCCGAAATCAGGCCTGGTGCTGCAACATCCCTCAGCTTTCCCTTCTGTAGGCTGAGTCCAGACCTCCTAACTTCTCAGCTTAGATTCTGATAGCCTTTCCCCAAAATGGTTAATTGCGTATATCCAAATATTTCCTCCCCACTTCAAGTATTTTGAAGTATTTGATGTTGCCGTGAAGGTAGGTCCGCTGGAGAATAGACAGATTTATCCTTTCCTCTCACTGTAGGAAGTCAGGAGGGCGGGAGTTGTGCTGCCCTTCACTGCCTCGAGCAGACGTGTCTGTAACAAGCAACTGAATTATTGATATGAATAACCAAACGGCCATTTACGAGACATTTTATAAAAATCATGATGAGAAGCAAAAGTATAAGCAGATTCTTGTGAAGCGTGAATAACCCAGGAAGAAGCTTTCAAACTGGCTTCTGAGCGTAGTTCGGTGTGTGAGCTCTGAAAGATTTGTTTTGTTCCTGCGGTTTATTTCCCCCGGCGCGGCGGGTGCGGCGCAGGCAGGCTGCGAGGGGGGAGCCTGACAGGTGCCAGCCCGAGTGGAAACGCTGTCTGTCGCAGCGCCTGTCGCTGACACATCCAAACGCTTGTCAGGAGCGCGCAGCCGCTCAAACCCGAGCAGAAAGCCCCTCAGCAGCGGGTCAGGGTTTGAAGCGCAGTCAGTGGAAACTCCCATGGTCCCACACCTGACAAAGCAATCCCGTTTCCGTAAATCCCCCGGCGATGGCGGGTTTGTTTTTGCCTTGCTGGTTATGATTCAGTTCCAACATCCAGTGCGCGTAAAGGCAGAGAGGGCTGACCTGGCAGGGGGCTACGTGTCCCCCCAGTCGGACTCACCATGGGCCTCGTAGAGAGGGGGAGCATCCACGGAGGAGCGCAGCGCAGGGCCGCTGATGCCGGCAGTTCGGCCAGCCTGGCTACCAGCTTCCTCCATAACGCGGCTCCCTGGCTGCTGCATCTGGGCAAAGCAGCGGCCGCTCAGCGAGATCGCCCCTCCGACGCCAGCCAGGCTGACAAAACGGTGGCTGCCGCCTTTCCTCAGCAGCAAACGCAGCAGCACCGCTGGCTGCAGCGCTGGGGGTGAGGGCAGAGGGGTCCAGTCTCAGACAGCCAGCTCCCACCTGAGGCAGGATCTCACGGCTTTGCATGTGGCCCCTCTTCTGCTCTGTGGCCCTGTATGAGCTTCGATTTACCGGCCTGCTGCGTCTGATGCAGCCCGTATAACAGCGGAGAGGCTCCTGGGGCCATACGTGTCGCATGATCAAGTGACAGTGCATGCACTGTCACTTGGAGGTAGGAAAGAAGATACTTGAGGTGTGCAGAGGTGAGATAGTTTTCCAGGTTTTTTCCACCTTTCTTGCATGACTTGGTACTCAGCATCTCAAGATGTGTGGGTATTTTGACTTAAAATCAAAATTTTTTTTCTTTGGTGTCTTCCATCTGTCTTTCATGGTCTTTCTACCCTTTTTGTATGCATGCCTACTTGCTAGGATTTTCTGACAGTAAGTATATAAAGCTGTTCAACATCTAAACAGTTCTGAATAATGTCAGAATCTTTTTAATAAAATTGATTTATTTAAGTGGCATCTGGAGCTAAGGACTAATATGTGATTCCTTTTGCAGCAAACATTTCTCTGCAGACAGGTTTCTACTACTGAGCTGGGAGGAAGCTAAAAGCTCATTAGCCTCCTAGAGTTAAAGCAAGTGGTTGGCATCTGGAACTGCAAAGTTGAGTTTGACAGGGACTTGAGGCCAAAAAAGTGAGATTTGGAACACGTGAGCCTTACTTAAACACACAAAAGAACAGAGGAAAGAAAATGGTAGGTCCAGGCAGCCTCAACTAAAAGGAAGGAGTTCCCTAAGGAGTCCCCTTGATTTGCAGTGATGACTCAAGTTCTGGGACATTTTTGTGTTATGAAGCTCTTGGATGCGTTGGTAAGATACTAAAAACAGCACATTGTATTTTATTAGTGGGTATAATTGTGATGTGATTTTTATGGATGTTCCTTTAGAGAATCACTCAGTGTCTCTTTCTCTTTAAGACATGCATTTTGTACAGTCAGCTCAGTTCTTCTGACAGTTGGACTGGACAATTAGGCATCTGCACGAGTAAAGCTAGTGAAAATAGTCTGTCTTACACTCGGTTCTGTTCAGCTCCATCACATGGCAGCTATGCTCAGAGAAGCAGTAGCATGCTTTTACTGAGCTGTGTGTGAATCCTGAGTCCCATCTGTTGGGTTTTCTAAGGAAAATGTTTTTATCCTGTTTGGGTTTTTTTTCAGTTTAAAGAAAAGTCCCGATAAACACACAGGTTCTGGCATGCATACGCGCATGTACAATAGTAAAACCACATTTGTTTATGTAATGCGAAAAGGAACAATTTTCCTCAATTTCCCAATCCTCATTAGGTCTGCCAGACGTCTTTCTATTCCTTTTTCTTCTTTGGGAAAGCTTGGTTAAATAGAAAAGGCCTGTATTATGTTCTGAAAACCAGTGAATTCAAGCCCTATGAAGGCAGGGAGTAAGCAAATTCCAGTCTAGAGATTCCTCCATTAAAAGAATTCCTCCGTTAAGAAGTGAAATCAGTTCCACGCTGCTTGTATCGAAGGAGGTTTTTCTTTACTGTCGCCTGATTACTGTGTCTTTTCGGAGCTGCAGGTAGGGAGCCGTCTTTGGTTGCACTATGGATTTTGATTATTGTGGCATCCCCACGTGTTCTTGGCTTGTGCTTTGAGCGCGGAGCTCAGGACGTTGATACCTCCCTGAGCTTCCATGTTTTCTGCTCATGTAACTGGCTCAAACACCAGAAGCCAGATGGGCTGGGCAAGCTTCTTATTTCTGGCTTGGATTTTGCAGTCTTTGCAATTGCTGCAACTGAACAGGAGGGGTGACAAAACAGAGCTGTGTTGTAGCACACACAAGGAGACACCCCTCAGGGCATGTGAGTAGTCACCAGGCACTGCCATCTGGGTCCTTTCAGGGAGAAAAAACCCAGAGTCATTCAAGTGGAATTCTGGACCCTGGCAGTGATGGGAACAGACGTGTCAGAAACACCCCTGGTCAGTAGTAGCAACAGCAGCGTTGAGAGCTAAAGGAATTGCATGGGCGTCTGACTTTGTCTGCTAAAATAATTGTTCTAATGTTCCTGTTACGTAGCAGACTTAGCCTCCGGAAATTTGGGTTTTTCCTCCAAGGGAGATGTGATTCATGACACACTTGGTATTGATCTCGTATGTATGGGCCAAATTGCTGTCTGTTTAAGAAGTCCCGGTGCAATTTGCATCATCTCTGTGGCCAGTGTCCTGCTATCAGCTGTCAGAGGCACGTGTCCAACCCGAAAGCTTCAGGTAGAAGCTTCCCTGGAGGCAGCAAGTAAGATTGGCTGCACCTAGGGAGCACGTGGGTTGCTGCTTTCCTGGTATATTGATCTGCAGTCACTGAAATCACCGGCCTGATGAGCCTGATCTGTCTTTTGCCTTAGAATACTGTAAGGGGTGAGTCAGAGTAAATGGAAACCCATAAGATTACCATAAATACACAGAACTTTTCCAAGCAGGGGAATGAATATTCACCTCCATCTTAAAGTAACTCTGATGCACCAATGCACCAGAACTGTCATGAGTAAGTACCCCCCCAAGGCTAGCAGTGTCACGCTGTGAGACCCTGCAGAGGTGATAGACCTCTGGCAAGAATTAGATTCCCCTTTACTCACAGGCGTGAGCTGGGATTTTGAACCAAGGCCTGTTTTGAGATTTTTCACTGGTGATGCAGGTCCCAAAGTGCATTCAGGGGCTTGCAAACACCATGGTAAGCTACTGTGGAAGAAGGGGAGCCTGTATTTCTAAACAGATCATGTTTGAGGTGTAGCGCATAAAGAGGAGACTCCAAGGGCGGTGGGTGGGTGGGTGTAAGGACAAGAGAGAACATTACATAATGTTTCTTTTAAGTACAAATTGCATTTTGAATATGCTTTTGGAATAGCATGTCTGTCCTGTTCTCTGTAAAGCAAAATGTATTCAGTTATCATTGAGGAGTAAGTAAATAAAAATAACTTTGCATCAAAGAAACTGGCAAGAAAGCAAGTGTTAACAGTTCGTGTACTGCACTTAAAGAATCCAAGGTCAGATACAAATCTTTTGGGACCGTGGGGAGGGGAAGCTATTCATGTGAACCATCTCCTTCAGTCAGCCAGCCAAAGGGCCCAGTGTTAACTTTGGATCCAAAGCACATTAAGTTGTTTGTATCAATGGTGTTTCCCAAAAACAACCAGCTGACCCCCAGGAAGGTGACCTACAAATACTTAAATGTGCCCTAAGTCACTAGGTGACCGCTTCTTCCTCTAAGCGGCAGCCGTTAGCGATTCTCCCTTCTCTGCCCCAGCCTTGCTTCCCGGGTGTTTCCTGCCCTTCGCTAACAGGCCGATGGGGACATCACATTCCCCTCTCGAACCGGGAGGCTGGCAGCACTGTAGTTATCTGCAGCGACATTCAGATCCTTATTAAGTGCTGGTCCTCCAGAGCCTTCGCTACTGATTAGTGAACAGGGGAGAGGAGGTTGTTAACTAAACATCTCCAGTTGCCAAGAGACTTAGCTGCATGTACTTGAAAAAAGCCTTTGTTATTGGGCAGTGTGTCAAATGCTGTTGGAAGAAACACTGCTTGCAGGTCATTTGGAAAGAGAGCACTGTGTTAGCTTTAAAATGTCTGCTCACAGAAAACAGAAGTGCTGGAACTCGCACAAGGTCAATGGGTTGTGTTTAATTGGGCCATCTCTCTGTTAAATTACATATTCTTTGAATATGAAGCGGAATATAACCAATCCGGATGTGTTCTTACAAAACACTCCCTGTAAGAGGAGCTACCCTGATGACAGCTTGGGGAGCTTGGGGAATGTAAAGAATAATAGGAATAGCAAAAGATGGCTTGCTTTCCCGGGCATCCTTATTTCTCCTGCACTGCTGTGCCCTCCCGTTTCCTTTGCTTGCTGCCTTTCTGCCTTCGCTGCAGTCACACCAGCTCGTTGTGTTGGCTTTTTGCATAGCTCCCCACCTCGCAGTGCTGGTGACTTTCCTGGTGTGCCCTTTGCAGGGGTCCCTCCTCAACTAGCGGGCCACTGCTGCTTGCTTTGTGGGAGTAGGTGTTAAGCTGGGGAGAGCTGGCGTAGTTTTACAACTTCTGTGTGACTTAGTAGGTGAGTTGGAAAGGTCACAGACTATGATGTTCATTTTCTAAATAGAATAACTCCTCTTAAATGTTCCCGCACGCCTGATTTGAGTCTCGTGTGTCCCATGTTATTCTGGCTGTTCTTTTCAGCCCTCTTCAAAGGCTGTTCTGTCTTCTGAGCTCCTGCTCGGCATTGGACGTAGCATTCATGATTTGAATCTCTGCAGTAAGTATAATACCTCTCCTGACGTGCGCTGTACCTTGAAGTGCAAGTTGTAGAGACTGTTCAAAACCCTCCCCCACTCATGTCTTCTTCAGCCGTTGCAGAAGTTTGCTGTCCCTCTCTTGTACGACACTCAGTATTCTGCATTTATCTGCACTGAGCTGCATTCTCCATCGATCACTCTGAGCATTTGGCTCTGTTGGAGCTGGCTGTATTTGCACTGCTGCTAAGTCTTTCAATTAAGAGAAACCTGCAAGTCTATGTTGACATTCAAGTTGCTTCGTGCACCAGGTGCTGGAGCACAGCATAAAGATGGAATGGGGACGATGGGCCTTTTTTTAAGGACCCAGTTACTGTTTTCATAAAACCAACCAAAAAACACCCCCTGCTATGAGGTTTTTCTCATTTACCCTGGAACTGTACTGAGGGGTGAGGCGTTCTTGGGATGGGAGTTGCCGAGCAGCTGGACTGCTTTGCTGCTTGTACGTTCTGAAAACGTTTCTGCAGAAAATAGTTGTGAACTCTGGTTTACAACTGCGTAACTTGCAAACAATGAACTGCACAATTTGTAATGAAGTTACCAGCCCTTCGGTGAACGGGGGCAGGAGTCCAAGATCTGTTGAGCTAAATTGTTAGTTTCTTTTATTGACAGGACTCTTCGCTTCCCCCCACCCCCCCTTGGCTCACAGCTTCGTAGCTGCTTAGGGAGCTGCTTTCTTCCTCCGCTCGGCGCGTTAGCGGTGACCTTGCAGAGCAGCGGCGGCTCGGGCTCCTCTCGCTCCATCTGCTGGTCGCTGTCCCACCTCGTGCGCTGGACCGGCCGGCGCGGCGGCTGGCTGCCTTAGCAAGGGGCGAAGCACAGTGAGAGCGGGTCGGTGGGGTGGAGCAGTCAGCTCCGGTGTCGGGCCACGGGCGTCACGAACGTGCCAGGAACTCTCGCTCCAGGCTGGTCCCGGTCCGATCGCATTTGTGACTCGAACCTCCATTCCTGGCCAGCGCACGCTGGGGGTGTCCCTGGGGTGGACCTGTTGGTCTGGCTGCATCCTAAAGGAGACCGGCTGACGCTGTGTGGGCTCTGTTTTGGGGACCGAAGCACAGTAAATGGGGGCAGTTGGGAAACTGGCTTCAAAAGTGATCTGAGTGAGAGCACTGATGTAAACATGCCTGTGGGCGCTGCAAGAAGGAGCAGCTATCAGAGTTCATTTTAGTGATTTTGTTTCTCTAGAGCTAATGGACTTTTTTTTTCCCCGTTGCATTGCCAGCATCCTGTCAGCTTTGTATGAAATCTGCTTCTTTATGAAACAGCAAGACAGAGTTTTTGTAAGGGTATCTGTAAGGATAGACGATGAAGCCGCACATCCCTCCTCCAGCAGTAGAGCTCTGTCATCTGACCAGCATAGGCGCGTCCCATGGCTGCAAGGGAAGAATAAGCCCTTACATGGTATGGGTGGTGAAGGGGAGTAGGTTTGGCGAGCTTGCCCCAAAGAGAGTTGTCAGAGTTTGGGATTAAGCTGGCATAGCAGGGAAAGGCACCTGGTGCAATATTTTTACTGCCAGAACGTAGCTAAGTACAGGCACTGTATCAGCATTGCCAACATGAAAGCAAACAGGTTTGTGGAGGAGATGATGCAGTAGCTGCCGCGTTGCTCTCAGCACAGAGGCTGAGGGTTGAACGGATTGCGCATGCCGATTCACCCCCGTTAATTCCTCAGGCCTTTTCCGTTCACGATTGAAATTACTGTGTGCTGTTGCTGTTCTGTGGGCAAATAAAGGATAATCCACTTGGCACCTCTTTGTAGTGTGAACTTCACACAAAGCTAATCCCTTGGCCATTTTTGAGCAACTCTGATGCAAAGAGGCAATTAGTCTTCCTTTTTTGCAGAAAGATGAGACTGCAGCATGTTGGTGGAAATGGGGCTAGTGTGAAAGATCGTTCTCTGTGTACACATGCACGCCAGCGGTTGGGGGGATGCTTCAGATGCTGTCAAATGCCTGACACCCGCAATGGCATCAACACCCAAGGCATTTTCTGTTTCTCTAAAGGGCAGAAGCTAATATAGCCAGTTTGTTTGCTTTGCTTTTTGCAGTGAAAAAAAGCAACAAATGATTCCCGTGCTTTTACAGGAGGAAATGGCATAGATTCTAACTCAGCACAAATCTCTAAGCTATGGAAAAGTCTCATATATTCCAGCAGAAATAACCTTTTTCCAAGCACTGCTAAATCTGGGCTATAATTAAAACAGCTTTCTGAAGAAAAAACAATGGATTTTTTTTGTTTAATGTTATTACTAATCACTAATGACCCTCTTTTTTTCACTTCCATTTAAAAAATAGATATAAGCAATTAGCCGCATCTTGCACAAAAGTAGCATTACCTGAAAAAATAATTAAGATGATCTTGAAATTAAGGAAATCAGTTTAGAAGAGAAGCAGGTGCTTAATGGAGGTGAGACCAGCTGTGCTTCCCAGGAACATGCTTAAAGCGCTTCATGGAAAAATGTGTGAGGTCTCCACACAGCACTGGAAGGAAATTTATAATAATTCAGACAAACTGCATCCTATAAATAGAAAGTTGGATTCATTAGGACAGGAGGCAGATGGAGAAAATACAAAACTTGTTTGTTTCTTTTTAAGGGACTATAATGCTTATGAAAAGTGTCAGCTTGTTGTCAATGAGGGGAAAAACCCTCAGGTGCAGCAGTAATGTTCTTGCTATTAGGTTCTCATCTCTGCTAACGAGCAGCCGTCCTTGAGGGACATTCATATTACTTTGTTTTAGCAATTCCTGCCTTCCTGTTGCTGGTGGAGCTGGACTTGTACAGAAGTGCTGCCATGGTGGGACTCTTAGTTCTCACATGCAGTGAGGGGCTGACATTAAGGAAATAATGTCCAACCAATAAGGAACATATAGACTGACTGAAAGGGCAAATTGTAGGCTGCACTTAAAGAACAGGGGATGGTGGACTTGTGGGGCTGTTTCCAAATATGCCAAAAGTATGACTAGGCATTTTAGAACAAGTCCATCAGAGAAGACTGACTAAAGATTTACTTATTGTTCAACCACAGATAAGTCTGAGCTCAAATACAGATGCAATATATGTCCTATACTAATGTTGCCTGTTTATAAGCCTACCTTCATCTTTTTGGCTGATCTGATTTACATTTCAGTAAAGCTTTATTGAAATAGTAGTGTCAAAATTCTGATAATCTGATAAACCATCCTAAGAGATTTCGTGACTTTTAGCGTTAAGGAAAGGAATAGCGTACACATATTAGCAGGTAGTGGTGTTTTTTTCTTGAGGCGTTCTTAGACTGCCGATGCATCTTGTGAACTCGCAGAGGAAAAATGTGATCTGAAGGTCAGACTGGAGTCAAATAAGCACAGATTTGTTTGTGTCATGGAGAAAAACTGTACAACTGTTCATGCTTCATGTATTAAGTAACTACAGCTTTTTTTCCAGCATTCAATATAGAGGGCAATGATCCCAGTGCAAGGAGAAGACACTGGAGAAGAGGAAAGAAGGTAGAATAGATTGGCAGGATGCCTGTGGGACTTGCCATCTGTTGTGTCTTGCACATATCTGTAGAGTGTCATGTAACAGGCAAGTGATGGCATTAAAACCAGTCACAGACGTGGAGCAGGTTCATTATCCAGTGGTTTGAGAAGCATGAAAGTGTGCTGGGATGCATGTGAGAAGTTAAACAGGAAAAGTGTTAAACATCAGAGCTCATGGATCCTCATGCACACATCAGTCTTTCAGCATGGAGCAGAGAAATTCTTGGCTGACAAAATGTCTTTCCTTGGTTTCAATGGGACAAATAAGTGCCATGTATCTAGGGGGTTAAGAGGGCCTTGCATTTATGGTTTAGTGTTATACAAGATTTAGTGTTTTGAGTTCTGAGATCTTGGCTCACGTAGTCCCGCAGCAATAATTATTATGAAAAATACAGAACAAGTTAGTATATGAAGCATAAGGCTTTCATTTAACAACACCTTTCATACTCTTTAGCAACAGAGACTTTTTGCAAGAAAATCCCCATTTGATAGGATTTCGTTGTTCAGTTTGCTTGCTTCTAGGTATGTGCTATGTCTGAAAGTCAGTAGTCTGCACTATGTGATGCAACATGTGTATATGAGAGGGATGGGTGATTTTGAAGAGGAAGTGCTGAAAAAAGGGAGTGATTTGAGTGTGTAGGTTTCCTGTCTTGCTAGTAGAAAACTTGCTTTGAATTATGCTACGCTTTTAGGATAGCACCTTGTTAATATGAAAAACACTTTTTGCCTGTGTACAAATCCAGAAAAATTATTTTGCTTGAGACGAGCCTCAAATTTCCCCGTGTCCCAAGCTCATTCACACCTTCATACTTTCTTTCATGTCATTCTTTTTTCCAGGAATACTTTTCCAGGTAATGTCTGCTGAAATTTGTTTAGTGCAAACTCCCCAAAAGCCATCAATCCAGAAATATTTTCCAGCTACAGCGACTGCAGATGAGTCTGTGCTTACTATAGATTGTTTGTGCCTTTCTACACTCACCAAAACAGTTTGGGGGAATTAATTTTTCATTGACATAATCTGAACAGCACTGTGAACTTTGAGATTTTATCTGGCTGGCAAGTTGTTTAAGTGGATGATTGCCTTTCCTCACTAATTAATGCAATGTGTAATGCCACAGTTAGTGGGGGGAAAAAAGATAGATAAAATTGCTTCAAAATATGCAACAACTTGCTACTAACTTGAAAAGAGATGACAGAATAGGGCCATGCTATATAAAAATCCCATCACTTATAGCTCCCTGTAATAATATTGTGTAGTTTAAAGATAATGTAGTGTAATAATGTATTCTAAAAAAAATTTCTATCCTTCCTTTTCAACATACACTGATACAGTATCAGTTAAATTAACTGGCAAGACGGAGCGCTGCAGAGTACCTAATGCTTCCCTGTTGTGCCATATCTAGGATGACGGACTGCTTGCCCGAGATGGGGCCCCTCTTCACTGTGGGTAGATGGATAAATCATAATCCCTTGGATGAGGAATTTGAGACACAGCGGCTGTCAGTAACTCGCTCAGCATCACAAAAGGAAACGCATGGCAGAGATGGGGATGGTTCTCGTTCCTGTCGTGCTTAAACTGCAAAGCTGAAGCAGTGGCTCTGGGGCTGTTTTGTTGATGTGTGGGTCTGTTGTGGTCTCCTGGTGTGATATGACATTGGAGTATTTCTTTGCCTAATATTTGAACTGGAGTCAGTGTTTCTCCCAGCCCCTACGAATTGGGCATTCTAGGCACTTTGACGTCTTGCATCTTTCTTTTGGCAGGCAGGTGTGAGAAGGAGGTCGGATGCTATGACCATATACCTTGCTCTCTTTGGCAATGTTGTTTGTGTCTGTAAAGCTACTGAGACTGTAGTCGAGAGGTGAAAAGTAAGCATTCCTGTAAACAGTCCTGGCCTCTTGTCACCTTATTATTACATGTATGTGCTCAGCCTGCTAGTTAGGTTTGTAGCAGATCACAGATTTCAGCAGAGAGAACTGTTGACTCGAAGACCAGCAAAGGGACCTTCAGTGCAGGTGAACGTCCTCTGGATGAATTCCTGTAAGGACTGCTTTCAACAGGTGTGGCTAAAATGTCCTGAACATGGCAGAAATCCTTCTTTCTGTGGTGTAGCTTTCTCTTAGCTGTTCTCATACATTGTCAAATGAAGGTATGGTATGTGTTCACTCATATGTTGCCTTCTCTGCTTCTCTTTTTTCTGTCCTCCTTGTTCTCCTCTTCTCCCACCTACAGGCTTTGAATTATTGTACCAGCCAGATGTGGTTCGGCTGTACCTCTCCATCCTCACGGAAAGTCAGAATTTTAACACTCTAGAAGCTGCAGCAGGGGCTTTGCAGAACCTCAGTGCTGGGAACTGGACAGTGAGTGAAGTCTTCTCTTTAGTCTGTCTCTTGTTTCTTTTTTGTTAGTTAAAAATAAAGCTACATGCCATTGTAAGTGCGCTGTTACTTTGTGCATTTGCTTCTCCGTTAAAAAGAGGGGATGCGGGAACCCCTGACAGTTATTTCCGTTTTATTTCCCTACTTGAAATGCTTTGCATCTTCTGGACAGAAGGTGCTTGTGCACTGGGAGTGTCACTGAGCTCATGATGACTTAAACTTGAGCAGGTTTTAATACTTAAGCCACTTAACCATTGCTGCATCTATTTGGCAAAGCCTGTTGTTAGATGGTTAGGTTTCCTGGATATTTAATTCATTGGATTGTCCGATTTCTCAGGAAACTGCATTCCAGAGTGTCCGCTAATTTCCTCTCTGAAGCATCCCTGTCATTAATTGAGCTGTTCTCACAAAAGTGTACTTGGTCACCCCTAGAACTTCCCAGCAACTTGGACTGAACAGCAGCCTGGGGATCAGCCAGGTGGTGCTTCACAGCTCTCTTGAATAGAGTATATTTTAAAATCAATCATGAAACAGAGTAAAAGCATGTAATTGCGGGTGGGGGGAGGTAACATATTTTAGAAGCCTCACAGTTCCTTCTGAGTGACCTCTTTTGTCTAATCAAGAGGGATGTGTTTTCTCACTGAGATGTATCATCTGCCAGCATCTGTTCAGTACACACCTTTTTTCTATTTCTGTCCTCCTTCCCCAGCAGCTTGCTGTAGGCTGAACTTTTACATCCTTTCTTCCTTGGTGCTTGATGAACTTGGATGGTGGGTTATGTTGTAGATGCATCAGCACACACAAGCAACTAGTCTTTGCAGAAAAAAATTGAATTACAACACTGAAAGAAATGCTAAGAGCAAGGGAAGGGTGGGTATGTGAATTCACAAAGCTTTTCTTGTTTCTTTTCCTTTGCGTGTTCTGATCAGTGGTCCACGTACATCCGTGCAACGGTGCGGAAGGAGAGAGGCTTACCGGTGCTTGTGGAGCTGCTCCAGTCTGACTCGGACAAGGTTGTGAGGGCTGTGTCAATTGCCCTGAGAAACCTTTCCATGGATCGTCGCAATAAAGATCTTATAGGTATCTCCTGATCATTTCTTACCGGGTGGGATTCTTTGATACGCATGAGAAACCTCACGTTTTCTCTCTTGAGCGTAGGATTCCTCTTGTACGCGATTTCCATCAGCAGTGTCTATCACTACTCTGTGTAGCCACCAACTGGAAGGTTGCCATCTCAGAATGTATTTCCAGCGCTTTCCAACAAGGCATGATTTGAGGGAAATCTATGTAACTCAGGAGTAAAAACAGATGTAGGTCGCTGCAGTAGAGGGTGTCTGGGTGTGCAGAGGATCAGGTGGATTAAGAGGCTGCTTGCCTTTTCGTATGCTCGTGACATGGTTGACATGGCATGTGGGCTCCTAGTCGCAAACAGTGGCTCCCAGGTAGATTGGAGCAGCAGTCTGCCCCTTGACGTGCTGAGCTGCACTAGGGAAGCACAGTGGACCTGGATGTAAAGCTGTCCCTTTTTACTTCCAGTGAATTCCTCCTTCCCTTCTCATTCTTCTGCAGTGTAGCTGCTGTAGAAGCTGGACACTCGACAACTCACAGTCGAGATACTCCTCCTTCAAATTTGATTCTTCCACAGTGCTCACTAGCTCCCAGCCAAGGGGGTAAAGGTGCATTCACCTGCATGTAAGTGGGAATCAGAAAGGTTCAGGTTTGAGTTGAGTTTTCTCTGGATGCCTGTGTATTTAGCTGAGGTACTTGTTTAAACTGTAACCTTGTCAGGCCAGGAAGTTTGGTCACATGTTTTAAGGCCACCATCCAAGCTGATACTAATAAATAGCAAGCTGCAATTTCGCCTCAGTACACCAGGTTTCTTTTTTAATAGTTCAGAGGTGTAGCTAGGCAAATGGTACAGACAGACCCCTGGGAGTGATGAACTCTGGACTCTTTGTTTTTTCTCCAATACTACATACTGTGAAGGCTAACTGCACCCAGGAGGAAATACTCTTACCTTTGCTGGGGGAAGGTTAATAGATGCATGGCTGCACACCTTGCCCCAGAAGGCCTATTACAAGGCTAAGTTGAGTAAACCGTGTGCGTGTATTAGCATGAATATGTGGCATTAGCAGCAGCTACTGGATGCTTTTTGCCTCAGGCACTGCAAAGTATGATAGATGTTGGCTGCAAGATTCTCAGTAAAGACTGAAAACTTTTTTTTCCCTCCTCAATACCTTTTAGCATTCATGATGTAGTAGTTTGTCTTAGATATCAACTCTGAATCACCTTGAAATAATTAACAATAAATGCACTATTAAGCTATAGTCTCGAGGTTCCAAACATGTTATAAAATCTTTTGACCTCAGAAACATCCTTGAATTTTACAATTCAGGATGGGAAGGTGAAATTGTTAGGGCTGACTAATGGCTAATGGTATCTGTTCCCCTTATCTAGGTAGTTATGCCATGGGTGAACTGGTAAGAAATTTGCCCAGCAGGCAGCAGAGGTCTTCAAAGAACCTGGAAGAGGATACAGTTGTTGCGGTGTTGAATACAATCCATGAAATCATTACTGACAGTTCAGAAAACGCAAGGTCTCTGATCCAGACGCAGGGCATTCAGAAGTTGGTAGCTATCAGCAAGTCAAGGTAAGTGATAGTTGAAAGCAAAATGCACAAAAACTCACTGCAAACATGAAAATGTCACTACAAACAGCAATATTTTGCTTTGTGAAAGTATACAAGCATCCTGACCCTTCAGAGGTGTAACTAAAGTAACTAATATATGCTGTAAGAACACATTATCAGTCTACGCCTTTAATAGGTTTAATTGGCCAAAGAAAAGTCGGTTGAATAAAAACCCCTGTGATGTTAGGACATGCTCTCTCCTTGTCTGATGCATCTTAGCAACACGCGTGCATTTAGCAGTCATCGTTTGCAGTGAAGCCATGACCTTTATTTTCAGAGCGAGAGACTTTTTATCTGTGGCAGCATTCCATTCCTGAAATAGCAGTTACAAAATTTCATTTCTTGTAAGTTAAATGGTTAATGATGTGCACTAATCATTCCAGCTGAGAGGCTGATGGTGATAGTTTGAAGTGACAAATTTTCACTGCATGGTTATGTTGAAAACTGTATTCTGACTGGCTTAGAAAAAAGTATGAGTTAAGTATAGTTCAGCCAGTTAGAAATGAGCTTATTTATAGGTGTATTTTCAGCAAACCTTGGGGAGAATAGTTGAAGACTTCGTTGGTTTGCGTTGTTATGAAATGTGAGAGCCAGCCAGGAATCTAGCCCTGTATTGCTTTATAGATGGTGCTTGTGTAGCGACTTACTCAGGAATGAATGAAAGCTCATCTTTAGATTAGGATCACTTATTTTTTGTTGACCTAAATTGTTTTGTAAAAACAATTAAACCGTGAAGCAACTTCATTAAGTTCTGAAGCTGTAAGTTGAGGTGAAGATTTCAAAAATGGCTCTGAATTTTTTCCTACCCCCACCCCAAATAAATCCAAGCAGAATGAAATCTAGTTTTTGTTAGTGACATCTACAAAGCCAAGGGTCACTGTATGCTTCCTGGGTATTGTTCTAGTGCAAAAGAGGTCAACATATGAAAAGTCTTGTATTTCTTGATATTTGAGACTCTAATTTTATCTTGCAAATCAGCCAGTCTCCCAGAGAAACAAAAGCAGCATCTCACGTTCTTCAGATGATCTGGAGTTATAAAGAGCTACGAAATGCCCTGCAGAAGGATGGGTGGAACAAGTCACACTTCCAGGTAGAGATGGTGGGTCTTAGGTTTAGTTAGTAGTTATGGAATGCCTGAGTGGAAGGTGTCTTCTCCTAACTTAGTTTAATATTAATGTCTGGTAGGTTGGGGGCTTAAATTCTGTTCTTTTAGGTCACAGAACAGTGTATTAGTATATTCAATCACAGCATCATGCATACCTTCTGGGTATGTTTCTCAGTGGTCTGTGAAACATAGCTGTTTTGCTTTTGGAAGTATGCCGCCTTGCATGAGCCAAATGCCCTCCCTGCTTTACTGGAGGAAGAACTAATATGTTTTTTCTCAGTTGTGTCTCATTCCAAACATATTCCATCTAGCAGCCTGAGTCAGCCACCTACTCTTGATGTGTAACGTCCTCACCTTTCCTTGTGAAAGGGTGAGCTCCTTTTACAGGCTAACAGTGCAGCCATCTAGATGACAAGAAAAAGATTTCACCAATAAATCTGCGTGAAAATACTGCAGCGCCATATTATCAGCAGAAGGGGGGCTTAGCATCATTCCATAATCTCACTCCATACAGTTGCTTTATTTATTTTTCTTGTTCCATTTGCCAGAGCGGCAAATTCTTCTTTCTGTGTTTTGTCTCGTAGTCCGTTTCTGCAGCTCCAAAGGGTTCCAAAGGTACCGCTGGCAGGTCTGGCTATGACGACAGCACTTTGCCTCTGGTGGATAAAAGTCAAGGTCAGTTCTGCTCGTTATCACTTTTTGTGCTGCGGTTTGTTTGCTTGCTTGCTTGTTTTTTGGATTTTGCCACATCTGTGGTACGAAAGCAATAGGGTAAAAATGTGTTACTTATGTGGTGCTTTTTACCCCACAGTCCCCAAAATGATCAGTTCTATCAACTGTATGGATAGTATTCCTTCCTTTGTGAAAGGCACACTACGCATGTTACAAGTTGCAAGAACAAACTAATCAGTTAAATCTTCCTGGGAGAGTTTGAGATAGGTGTGAGCTGAAGCTTAATTAGAACATGAACAGCCATGTTTGAGAATGTTATATATTAATAAATCCAGCCTCCAGCCAGGCAGTGGGCTTGGCCTTTAGCGTTAGCTTACCCCTAGGGTGTTGACTCAGTACTGTGGGGTTTTCTGTGGGTTTTTTTTTTTTTTTTTCCTTTTTTAAATGCATGTTTTGGCAGTGCTTCTTCATCTGTCATGCAGGTTTTCATTGGAGATGTTTTACCCAGATGCTAGCTAGACCTAAGTGTGCTTGTTCATCAGGTTTGATGCAACCATACAAACACTGATATAGCTCCAGCTTTAGTTTCATTATGATTGCTTTGTCTCTGAACCTGGTTCTGGTTTCTAGCAATCAGATGTTAAAATTTCTTTCCAGAAATCTCTAGTATGCAATGGCAGAGTTTGTCATGTTGCACCTAACCTCGTTTAACTTAAGGTTACTGTAAATATATCAGTCCCACTCTGCCTGCCTGTTCCTACCTCACCTTCCCCATCTTCAGTCCAATCTGGCAAATGATGCAGACAGAGGGATGACAAGGATTAGTTTGCCGATCGGACAATAAAGTATTTGTTTTCTTTGTGAGTTAGCTTTTTGTTGGCTCAGCAGGCTGCTAGACTGGATTGTGTCATGTGAAGCTGCACCCTTACTTATTTTCTTTCCCTTCTCTTCTGGAGAGGCCCAGAGAGAAGCTCATTAATACTAGTACATAGTCACAAGCAGATCTGATACTTCTTTTATCACTTGGAGAGAGGGAGTACATACTGCAGCGCAAAAATGCAAGGGCTGTGTGTGCTTTCTGGAGAGCTTAAATCAAACTTTCCTTTCTGAATGAATAGTAATTGAATAGTTTTTTTACAATTGTCTTTGAGTTCAGTATTTTATGGGCTTCTCTGTTCCTGTGACTAAATTAAAACTACCAAGTGTTGAAAAAAGCAAAAATAACACAAATAGTTTCAATGCTTCTGTTTTATAGATAATGAGAAGTCTGGGAGTCGTGATATGATACCTATGGATGAACTTGGCCCAGGTAAATTCAGTCATAGATCAAACCCCCTGTCTGTTTCAATAGAGCGTGCTGTCGCTCACAGGAAAGTTCAGCTATTTCTCTAGGTGATATTCTTTCAAATGGATAAAGCTGACATTTAGAAACAGAACTTTACCTTACAAAAGATCAGATGTCCTTTTTTTTTTTTTTTTTTTTATGCATGTACAGTGTATGTGCCAATTACTCCACTACTCTAAGCATATAATGGAGAAATACTGACATAACTTACATTCCAGTCTCTGGCCATTGAAGCAGCTACATACCACATTACAGATCTGGATGTCTCAAGATTCAGAGGAATTTAGTACTTTTCAGAAGGAAAAAGATTTTAAAAGGCACTTTATAGTAACACCAAAAACAAGTTAGAATATACAATAATCCTGGCTCTGGTTTTAATTTACCTGCATCTAACAGAGCCTGTTTTTTTCTCTGGGAAGGGAGCAAATACATATTGTCTCCATGAAGTGCTTCAAGATTGATAAGCTCTGCAGTTTGACTTTTAGTTTTTTTCTTAACTGAGGTAGATAAAGGTGGTGTGTATTCCCCTGGGAATCTGCTTTAGTTCCTCCAATTGATAGTATTTGTACTTAAATATCTATATTAATGCCTCCAAATCAAGCAGTTTGACATACTACTATTTGTGATTGTAGCTTGAAAAAAATAGCAAGCAAAACCTAGCTGAGAACCAGGCATGTTCAAAAGTTAGAATAACAGGGATGCAATACCTTTCATAGACTCAGCAAAATGACATCCCACATGCCGTGAATCCGCTGTCCATGTGTACTTTGCTTAAGGGAACAGTGAAACACTTGTCTTCACAATGGAAGATTGCCTGGCAGGATGGCTGCGTGCTAGCAGGCGCTGCAGTATGGGCAGTGCTGATTGTTCGTAGTCTTAATATTAATTGTTGCCTCATGCTCTCAGGAGTTATTGGTACGGCTCTGACTACCAAGTGAAATGCAAATTAAGAGCACATGTACAACATCAGGCAGGTTCTCTGGGCCATTCTGTTCTCCAAACCTTTCATCACCGTTAGACGATGAAATCTCTGAGTCTTCCCGATCCCTGCTCTTGAATACTTCTAACTCCAGTATGGCTAGAACTTTGTGCGTCTTCAGAGGTCAACTGAGAAGGGATTAAATCAGTTTAACGTGTTTGCTCTCCTTAATTCTAGAGAACTGGAATAACAATTTAGTGCTTCATCTCTTTCCTTCAAGCTCTTCAAAGCACTGTGTATTTTTTGTCTTATGGGCTTATTTACATGAGGAGCTCTTTGAGATAAATTTTCTTATCTAACTATATGGTGGACTGTCTTATTCAAAGTTTTTTTTTTTTTTTTTTTTTTTTGTTCTTCTGCTCTGGAGCAAACTTGCAGATATAAGGAACAGAACATCAACATGTACTCCTCTGGGCTTTTACATCCAGTAAGCACAGGTTGGTTTTGTCCCTATGTACTCTGCACCAGTCAAAGTAGAGCCTCTAGGAGAGGCTGACCTTATGTACATTTGCCAGGAAAATGCTTGACAGAGTACCTGAGAAAGGAGTTCAGCATCCCAGCTCGTAATATCTTTCTCTTTTTATTGTAGAAAGTCTTGTGCCCTGCTTTTGGTCATTGGGTTTTTTTTCTCCCTTGCTTTTCTCTCCTCCTGATTTCACTTGCCCTAAGATCTTTCTGCTTTATATTCACAGTCTTCTAGAGAATTCTCATCTGTACTGCCTCCAGCTTTCTGATATCTATTTTGTTTAATTCAGCTGCTTCCAGGTTGCATAATTATCCTGCTGGTGCACCAGTTTGAGGCAATTACACTTCAGGACCAAACACGTTAGGCGGTGTCCCTGCAGAACTCTGTGCATTTCCATACGACGCACGTGTTAGAGGCACCCATCCATTCAGCCAGGCCCTGATGGCCCAGACATGCTCCTCCTGCTCCCCTGCAACACAGGAGGCTTTGCTTCTTCCAGAACATCACTATCTTTGCTGCCTTTCATCTGTTGCCTCTTTTTATCAGGGTTTGGCCCTCTTGCTGCCTGGGTGTTTATTGCTAATCCGTGTCAACTCCACTCTTTCTAAGTTGCCAAAGGAAACTTGCTATTGGTATCTTGGCTTGTTTGCCGACGCTTTGGTGTCATCCTTCTCTTTAAAGGAAATTAATTCTCTGCCAGCATCAGTATGGCTAGGGAGGCAGAAAGGCATGTTTCCCATCAGCGGGCAGTACTGGATCAGTCAGCCTCCTGCTGTCTGGAGCAATAGGAGGGCTTGGGCAGAGCTTGGATATCGTGAGTGATGGAAAAACCCATGTATTATGAGTCACTGTGGGGTGTGCTAGACAGCCCAGTGCAGAGAGCGCTCAGGTCTGTCAGACCCCATCAGCTCCAGACAAGTGGCTCTGCACAGAGTAATCCGAAGGTCGTCAATGCTTATTGTCATGGTGCTGCCCGAGGGGGGCTGTGACCCTGAGCTGTCTGTAGAAGCGGCAGGCCTGTGCTCCTGAGGCTGTTTGCCAAATTCGTGAGCTGTGTAAATCTGTGTCTGTGCCTTAATTAACCTACAGTCAGACAAGAATTGTTCTGGCCAGAGACGTGCAGTTCAGGTGTCCCTGTCCTACATCCCCATCTTCAGGCATGACTTCTTTCTCCTCCCCCTTTTTGAAAGGACTGAAGGTTTGATCTTAATAAGTTGAGAGCTGTGTGAGGGCACAGATGGACTGACACGCAGCAGGCATTTTGGTCCTGTAATTTGTGATGACAAAAAAAAAAATCTCACTGCAGAGTGAATGGGAGATATTCAGTGAAGCGATACAGAAGACAACAAGCAGGTGAAGAGAGGAATAAACAAGCCAAGGAACAACTAGAGAAATGGAAAAAAAATACTCATTTCAGAATGGGGAGGGCCTCTGTTGAACAATCTAAATCTGTCTGTAAATTGAATTGTGTTAATTCAGAATAATGCACTTATGCTCTGGAGCAAGACAGTTTGCATAGGTCTCCTTCATTCCGTAGAAACAATGTTAATACTGATAATTTTTTAGAATGAATCAGAAATGGGGAAGAAGCAGTACTCACCAATTCCATTGGAAAGTTACTGTCCTTGGGGCACTGAGGTATTACTTCTCCAGTGCAGACTCCTTCAAGATATTCCTCATTTTATTAGGTCAAATCATGCACTTCCTATCTTTGCTGCTGTTCATCTTGACACAGTCGTAGCACGGTGTGTGGTTTTTAGCAACACATAACCCTTTAGTGCTGACGTGTGTGGCACCGTTAACATGCAGACCACACAACAGAAAGCTGGCAATATGAACTGCAAAATGTCCTGGAACGCAGATCTGAGAACCAAAGTTCCTGGCTTTTTTTTGTTGTTAGATTCCTGGCACTTGGCAAAAGCTTAACGTTCCTGTTGCTGTCCTGGCTAAGCAGGGTTTTTGTTTTGGATTGGTTTTTAAATAGTATTAAAGAACTGCTGTGCTTTTAATTTTTTGTGATCACAGTCCTTATTCCTGACCTTGCTCCCTGGGAAGTATCACAGCTGCCATACTTCACCTTAGCAGCTATTGCTTTCTGGTGGTAGGTTAAAGGTTTCCCTTTGCATCCTGTCAGTTTATTTTTAAAATGTTCTGCATTTCTGTAGTGTCATCATCATGGGTGATCTGTCAGAAACTGATCTGTGAGCATAAATTAATATTTGATTGTAAAGAGCTACCTACCTCTCCGTTGTTGTGAGTTCGAATTTCTGAGAGGCAGCATGTTTCCATCATTTCAGTGTATACCTGTGTGAACTTTTGATTCCCAAATGAATGATGAGTCTTTAGATTAGTGTATGACTTACTAACAGTATTCATGGCTGTCATTTGAAAGAGAATTATTGGTCATATGTTCCACAAGGAATGCTCGCTGGGTGGCTGGATGCAGCTGGTGGGTTTTCTCCTTTTTCGTTTGAAAGGAACAGCCAAGAATGTTAGGTATCTTCATTGACACCAAATAGTTGTAAGTAATCATTGCTCTGTGTAGCAATGATTTTCAAGCTTTAAGATCTGTTTGCTACTATAACTCAAAAATGTGTTAGTTATTTTTAGGCAGCATGGTTATGGAATCTGTTACTACACCTGTCTTAAATATGCAGCTACTTCGAGTACTTGTGGCAGGTCTGTGCACACTTGGATTTGTAAGACAAGTAGGAAAACTTCAGCTCTTTTAGAACTAACTCGTTTGTGGCCAGTATAAACATCATTTAGATGTGCTCTGTGACTCTGGTGCAAGTCATTCTGGCTACCTGTGCTTTCATCGTGTGGGCAAACAGGTCCTCTTTATGCCTCTGGAACCCCACAAAAAACATGATGTATTTTTCTTAGATGACCTGTCGCAGGCAGTAAACCAAGAGAAGAGCATTTTGGCATTTTATGTAAAACTTTTTAGTGCTATTCTACGAATTCAGTTTGTCAGGACATAAACATTAATGATCCCTTAATTATATAGAGGAAAACAAAGCCTACTGGGAATTATAAATTTGACTGTCATTTACTTCAGATTACAATGCTGTCAAAGCAGAGTACGAGAGGGTCTATTTGTCACCAATAATGAGGGAAATTTGATGCATCAGGAAAATAAGATTTGTATTGGCTGACGATTCAAAGTAAAGGTTCTGAAATAATTAGAACTGTTTATTTATAAAATGCTCTCACACTTTTCTTCCTCATTTTAATCATGCTTTCATATTATTTCTTAGTTATCAGGAGAAAAATCACCAACAGGTGCTAGTTTGTACTGAGAGACAGGCCTAGCACAGCAGGGTTTGCATTGAGATCGCCTCCAACTCGACTGGCCCTTTTTCTCAGTGCTCTGAATAGGACTCTTCCAAATTATTGTCATGTCCTGCTAGTAGTCAGGCTCAAGAAGAGTGGGAATATGCTTCAGGACCATTCAGAGAATGAACACAGCCAATTAATGAGGCAGCTAAGCAAGGAACAGAAGATTTGAGCTGAGTTTGAAGCTCATTAGCCACAGGGTGTGAGATGACAACTTGCTGCTTTCCTTGGGCGCGCTACAAAACTGCAGCAGGCTGGGATGAAAACAGTGCTGCTTGCTAATGAGCGCCAGCATCTGGCAGTGATGCAAAAAGAGGGCTTTTCTGTTTTGTTTTAAGCTGATAAAAATAAAATTTCAGAGCATGTGAAAAGAGGGCTGACAGCATCTTCAAGTTTTGGTAGTTTATTTCCCTGTTTCTTCACTAAAGAATACTGCTAGCATCAGCTCTGGTTTTGCTCTCGGTGGTGCTGCGTGCCTGACTGTCATCTCGTTCCTCCTCAGATGGGTACTCCACTATCGATCACCGGGACAAGGAGCGCAAATACAAGACCAGTGATAACACCGGGGATGCCTCAGAGAAAGAACCTTTAAAAGTGAGCTGCTGCTTGTTGCTGAAGGCTAATTGCTGCCTTTAAAAGAAAGGAAGCCTGGTGTCCTCCACAAGAAATGTATGGTAGTTGCTCACCAGGGGGCTGTAAAGGTTTTTTTTAAGATAAAGGCACCATTTCGTAACTGATCACTTGGCTGATTAGAAATAAAAACAAGATGCTGCTTTTGCAGCGTGGAAGCAAGTGCTGCGATGGCTATATTCCTGTAAAAGGGTGAGGTTGTAAAAACAGAATGTGTTTGTTCTGCCATCTTCATCCAGGGACGTTCCCTAGCCCGAGAGTGTGTAACTACTCAGACTTTGTTCTGAGAACAGTCACTGCAAGCAGTCGCTCTGCTTCGTGGTTTTCACCGTCAGAAGTAGGTGTGAGCTTGTGTGTACAGCAGTGTGGTGCACAGTGTTCGTTTCCCCAACTCTGACAGTCCTGAGTGTGGACAGTGGGCATCAGGCTGCGGAAATGGAGAGAGAGGGAGAAACATGCATACCTCTATGTGTGTGTGCCTTATAAAAGCAAGTTTAGACAACTTGCTAATTTTAAAAAAATCTTACTTCATGAAGTTCTTCTTACTGTGGGCTGTGTGCAAATGTGGCTTAATAGGCTTTGCATAATTTCTTTTGCAGTGATGTACCTGTTCAGTAGACCACTTCATAAGTTGTTTAATGCCTCTAACAATGCTGTGGCCGTTGCTTCTCCCTGGTCTCAAAACAAACTTGTGTTTTGCCACTGGATAGGTAATTTCTACAGAAGAAAAAAAAAAAGATTCAGTGAAGCAAGAGTCAGTGACAGAAAACACTATTGTTACTCTACAGAAAGCTGTCCTCAATAACCTTCAGCACCTCACTGATAATATCAGAAAATCCACATGGTTCATGTTCAGTGGAAACAATTAAACTTCAATCAGAAAGGAAAATCTGCTATATTCAGCAAGGGAATAAAAATGAGATTTGGAGAAAAACCTTTCCATAGATCATGAACTAGGAAGATGTCCTGCTGTCTCAGTCTGCCTATATTAACCTGTCTGGTCATGCATTAGCCGCTGTGTCCTGCCTTTCCCTGAAGGTATGCCCTGGAGAACGGCTTCAATCCAGCTGCACTTCTTTTAAGCACAGATTGCTGTCTTCAATTTGTCAGCTTTGGGTTTAGCTGCACCTTGTTGGAGGCTGCCCAATGAGACTTTTCATTAACGTAATCACTGATTGTGATTACACAGTGCCCACAGTGCCAAACCTTGTGAGCTTGTTGTTTATGAGCAGGCCCCGAGTGAACAGTCTGGAGTAATGTGGCTGATCTGAGACACTGACCTGTGTGCTTCAAGTGGCACTTCACCCTCTCTCTTTTTTAACTTGACCAGTACTATAAATAGGTGAAGATAATGCTGTATATTGTGTAGGAGGCTTCTACCACCCTTAAAGCTCACTGCAGGAGAATAGCTATTACAGTTTTCCTGTTTAGTGTTCATGCAACTCATTTGCTGAGCCTATACTTGTGGTACTGCCTATTAAAGGAAACCAGTAGCAATCACCTTTTCATCTGAACCTTCTAGATTCATTTATGCATGATAAGGTGTAGTGAAGATGGAAGAGAAGCAAAATCTCACCTTTCCCCTTGGAGGAGGTTGTGCCCCCTTCATTTGTTTTTGGAACCGATACAATTGAGTAGATACTCAAGTTATTCAGTGCTGCGCCCATTTTGCTCTGATGTGGCAAGAGATGGCTCTGCCTGATCCAGAGTTAACAGGAGAAACTTTGCAGTTCCCTCATCACTGTTCTAATATACATATAAAGGAATGAATGTGCTAAGTGATATATGGATGTTGATCAACAGAAGCTTGACAGAAAATGTCTTTCTAAGGAAAATAAGCTAAGGCAGGAGACTTAACAAGTGCTTGTTACTTTTGCTACTCGTAATTCATTAAAGTGGTCAAATATATCATCCCTCAAAATCACACCAAGCAGCGCAAACTCTCAGTGCATGTATGAAGTGAAGCACAACCCACAGAGGTCCAGTGGGTAGTTGCTTTGCTTTCACGAGAACAGGAGAGAGAAGAAATGTTTCACCTCTGCAATGTCTCCCATAGTCTGTGCTGCCTCCTGCTTGTAAGGATGGGTGATAACCTGAATCGAGTCTGGTGCACACCTCTGAGGTATGCACTGGCATGCTCTCAGTTGGGCAAAACCAAAGTAGCTGCTAGTCTTCCTTCTCCCTGTCTTGTGAAACAGAAATATGTGTGGGGATTTCTGGCTTGTGAACTGTCCAATAACCATGGCTCTGAGGCTGTAAGAGTGTCCAAGAATTGTGAACAGTGATGCCAGGGAATGATGGCAACCTTTTGGCCATTGCAAATGCTTTCATCAGTATTGTGCCTCTGCTGATCTTGTTTCCTTCTCTACCACTAATTTTCCCTTGTGCTCCTTTGAGCTGACTTGTTGTTGGTGGAGGTTTTGTTTGTTTGATTAATCCGCTCTGTTTTGCTTTTAACTCCTCACCCTGTGCTGCAGAATGACACAAATAGGAAAAACATTAACAGGAGTAACAGGGCTTCGGTGAATCTGGTGGATGCCCGTGACATTAAACCCCAGCCTGTTGACTCCTGGGTCTAATTTGCATGCATGGTAGGTCCTTTTAATCGTAATTGGTGCTAGTGATTAACTTGTCTCGTGCATGATCTGTATTGCTGTGGAATCTCTCTAAGGCTAACTGCTACTGGGCCCTTTCAGACAAATGAAAATGCATTTGAAAAAGTGGTGTTTGTATTATTCAGTGCATCTTTAATGAAATGCAATCAAACACTGCTGTTTGATTAAATAATAACCTGTCAAATAACCAGACAGAAAATTAGTATCTTGAATGATTGGTTGTCAGCTGAAATGTGAAAGATTTCTGCTACTAGGCCGTGGGAATGAATTTGAGTAGTATGAGCCTGCTTCCAACCGTTTTTTCCCTCTAGACTCATCACAAGGGTTAGCCTGAAACTTAAGGAAAAGCATATCCTTGACTATTTATGGATGTCTCCTGAGGTTCCCATGAATTACACAGCCCTGCCTATCTGCAGGAAATACACAGTTACTTTGCAAGAGCGGGGGGAATGAGGGAGGATGATTTTGGTTACATGATGAAAGTTGAACCACAACTCCCACTTCCCAATTCCTTCTCTGTTCTTCAAAAGAAAAAAAAAAAAAAAGGTGCCTTTCTGTTGCTTTCTAGTTCTCTGCCTTCCCCATGTGCCAAGTTTCTCAGTAATGTTGCTAGCCTTTCTTCACTCCTACCGCTGCTAATCTGTCTCCTGCTGTCTTGCTGGACAGTCCTCTACCCTGGTTATACCTTCTGACCCTCCATCAGGTGTGACGTGACATCTGGAACAGCAGGTTTTGTGCTCCTGGCTATGGCTGAAGGAATATTTTAGTGACTCTTGTGAAGTCACTGGGCAACTTTCCTATCAGAGTGGACAATAGGCCCTTAAGGCCCAGCTTCCAAAATGCGAAGCATCTTCTACCTCCATAAAGTTGCATGGAAATCACTTGCACTAGTGGGAAGGAAAACCCCTGTGTTTTGGTTTTGTTTTTCTTCTTAAGAGTATAGTGTAAGTGCCAAGTGTTTACAGCTTGTTTCTGTTTCCTAGTTGGAAGCACCTGGCCAGAGCAGTATTACAACATTGCCAGGTACCCTTAAGTAGCCACAGTGCTGGCCCTGGCACTGCTGGCTTGCCACAGCTGGTCTGCAGTGCGTGGTCAACCTTGTTGGGCAGGGTTAAATGCATGTGTGTAGTGCCTGTACACTTCCATTCCTGCACTCTTTCTCTTGGCAGTGAAGGCTTATGGGTGGGATACAGACTTTAACAAACAAAGTCTGTGCTCCCGTTCTTCCAGTCCATACCCCTTTAGGAACTCCCTGTGTTGGTGATATGCTGGCGTTCCCAGCCACTGTCCTACCAGTGGGTGATGGATATCACCAAGGACATGTTACTTGCTGGTATTAATCAGTTCTGACTTTATTTTGCAGGGCTAGAGTCCAACCACATTTTTGTAATTGAGGGGGGAAAAAAACATTGAACTGACACAGAGGATCTCATCAGTCACCACTGCCATTCAGACTTGGAGGGCGCTGCATCACTGACCAGGCTGCAGATTCTAGGAGGGCGTGGGGAGAAGACACAGCTGCCTGCCATCGCCAACGCCGGAGCACCATGCCTTACAGCGAGACAGTTTGCTTTTTGACTCAGTTACATTCCCAGCAGAAATAGCTGCCTCCCCCTCCCTCCCTCTCCTGCGAGAAGAAAGCAAGCAAGAACAGAGAATCCAAGCTCCCATCTAGCTGGCTGCCTTCTTAGGTGGCTCTTACGTGTGGATGGTGCCAAGTATGAGAAGTGAAGGTCATGCGGCAGCAGAGGACAGCTTCACAAGTGAAAGAGATACTGCAGAATATTTGAAATATCGTAGGTGTAGTCATGAAAATAATAGCACTTTTCTGATTTGGGGCTCTTTTTTGTTTTGGGGTTTTTGTTGGTTTTCTTTTTCTTTTTCTTCTTTTTTTTTTTTTTTTTTTTTTTTTTGAACTGTGAATCTAACATTTTTAAGGTTTTTTGACAAATGTTGAGGTTTTCTTCGTTATTTCCACAGGAAGTGCAGGAATGTTGAGTGGGTATGTTGGATTTCAATCAAAGGAGAAAATAAAGAACAAAAACTACTAAATGCTGGTCGAATGAACTGGAGAGTAGATGACAAAATTGCAAGCTGTATAATCTGCTTTTAGAGTAAGCTATATCAATCACAGTGCTATATTATCATTATAATCTGGTGTACAATACTTCTGCCGTTTGAATTCCTTTAATGGCTCTGTTTTTACTTCCACATATGAAAAATAGTCTATTGAAGGTTTCAGTGTCCCCAATTCAGAAATCTCTGAGAAATGGAGTTGGCTGGCTTTTTATTTTCTTTTTCTCAAAGATTGCAATAAGGAGCTCTTACATTTTAAATGTACCAGTGTTGCATTGACGATGATTTAATCTTTAACATTATTTCTTTTGCCATAGCTGTTAACACGTTGAAAGAAAACAAGAGCTTCTTTGTAGAATGTTTTATTTTGAATACGCTATAAACTTTAGATGGGTCTATCACTTATACTTCATGGTAACTTGATCACTGTTGGATCCATGTTTGCTTTGAGCTATAGATCCTGATGAAAAATGCCACAAAGGGAACTGGCTTGGAGTTTTTTAAATCATCATCATGGTTTCTGTGTTGCTGTGGCTTTGTTTTGAGATTACATATTTCAGTTGGTGTGAGAATCACCCATGTGCAAAGGTTCTCCTCTAAGGTGCTGAGGCCTGCTCTCTGTAAGGGGGAATTTTTACCTCATGAGAACATACTCTGCATATACAGTATCTGGAAATGCTATGAACTAAATGACTTCAGATCACTGATTTTCTCCAGGCATTGGTCAAGGCAGGGCAGCAGATGAGAACAGGAAGCGCACGTCTCATTAGTAGCATCAGACGCCTTTTGCTGATTTTGTTTGGTTGCCATTATTCTTTGGTTGCCATGTTTACTCCAAGCTCCTAAAAACGGTGTGACTGGAAAGCACATTTTTTAATCTGGCAAATGTCATTTGGGTTTTCAGTGCCTGCCGTTTCCTTTGTACTTAAAAAGGGGAAATACCCAACAACCTCACCTCCCACAAAATATTACTGTAATGGTAAACACCTAAATTTTTTGTAAAAAATTAAAAAACTTTTTAAAAAAAAGGCAAGTACCAAGAGCTTTGTATCTTCTTGAGTATATTAAAAATTTGACATGAATACATATATATAAATAAATAAAAATATCTATATATCTATATATATATATTGTTGTGCAGAGGATAGGTTGACAAAACCATGTTAAGTAGTTTGCAGGAGAAGGAAGCATTTGTTGATTCAGGGAAAAAGACTGATGCCAGAAGCTGTCAGTGATTTGGATGATACATGTGCTCCTTTGCCCCCTCCCTTTCCTGACCTTCATCTTCCATGCACGTTGCAGTGGTCGCTTCTGGATCCTAGGGAAGGTGAAGTTGCTGGGAGCAAACTAAGATAGCAAAGGTTTGTCTTTTCACCTGCATGAGAGTCCTATTGAGCCAAAGATGCTCAGCGGATCAAGGGAAGCGAAGAGATATATCCGTGATTATCTGCATTTGTGTCAGGGGCAGTGTCTCTCTATGTGTAGACATAAAGTGTGGCAACAAAACCAGATACATAGTTTGACTGTATATTCTATCAATGGTGCTCTTTTCATACTTGTTCTGCCAATATGCGGAGACCCTTTTAACCAAGCTACACAGAAGAGTTTTATATCACTTTTGGTTATGTACTTGGTGTATTCTTTTTGTATATGAAAGGATTTTTTTAAAAACGCTCAGTAATTAGCAATGGAACCTGCTTTGTAGCTGATGAGAACAGCATAAGAGAAGGGCCGTGCTGTCAGTCTGTCCCTGATCTACTTCAGTCCATATATTTACCAAAGGAGTCTGAGCAAAAGTTCACTTAAAATAAAGACCTGACTATTGAAAGGAGTCTCTGCTAAGACTTTGTGATTTAGTTATTGTACAACTATTCAAAGCCAGCAAGAGGTTAACAGAGAAAACCGCAGGAGGGGGGAAGTGATGTGACTAGAGGCTGATAGTCCATGGCCTCCTTCGCGGGGTATCTTGTGGCTCTCAGTGGGGCACTATGGTGATGCTCCAAATCTGGATTGGAATCTACTTTGGCCTCTGTCATTAATGGGCCAGGCTAAAACCATTGAGGAATATTTGAGAAGCAAATCCAGACCCTATCCCACTTCTCCCCCGAAGTTGTTTTTGTGTTTATACTGCATCTTGCAATATGCAGACCTCCCTATCAGTTTAGATGGAATTGGCTGCCCAGGTTCATTGTAGCAAACTGCTCCTCTTTTTTTTCCTGGGTACAGTGTTCATGGCAAAATGGCTTACTGCTACAGAAGAGCAAAGGATGGTATACCAAGAGGTCAAACGTCAAGTCCATGTGCCAAGACCTCCTGGAAATCACATGTCTTACCCCCCTCCTTCCAACACCTCACCATAATGATTAATTCCCAAGTATGCAGCAATAACCAGTACCCATCAATTGCACTGCAGTGATTTGCCCTTCTCCCCAAACTGTTCTTTGGATGTTGAGCAAGGGAAATAGATAGGGGCAGGGGTGACTGTACATGAGACTGTCACTTTGTATTATCAGCCCACCAGCTAAAGTCCAAAGCAAGAGATTTGAACCTGGTGAAATACCCAGTGCCCTTCATATCTGCAACCACAAGCTTACTTGTGTAAAGCCCTGATGGGATGTGTGCCCTCACCTGTCCTTACCTCTCCCCTTGTTGGTACAATGCATCTGGGCTGTTCGAGCTGTTCTGGGATGTGGGTGAATGAACCAGTAAATGTTGAGTTTATTTTAGCAGCAGGGATCGTACGTAAAGAAGGGAAAGCGGCAGTGTGCATGTGTGTGACTAAAGCTGCAGTAGGGTCTAGAGCCCCCTGCTAAAGGCAGGTAGTGCTTTTTAGGGCTCAGGTGTATGTGACCTCCTGTTCTCCTGTTGGCTCCACTGTGAAAACTGGAAGGAATCTGCTGGTGAAGGGCTGGGGTAGAAGGGATTTTTATCTACAGAACTTCTAGTGCAAGGGATGGTTGTGGAAGGAAGAGGTGGTGTTGCAGGATTCCTGTGAAGAGGGGAAGGGGATTTGTTGGCCCAGTGAGGGCTAGATAACATGGGGGAGGGAGGAGACTTCTGATGGCAAATAACAACTGCAGAACTTTGTTCCCTAGGAGGTGACTTGCACATCTCCCAGGTATCTCTACTAAGCTGTGGAGGTTTAAAAAAAAAAGAAGAAAAGAAAGAAAACACACTTAATATTGGTGGGATTGCTGCAAGTCAAGACTCCCTTACTGAAGCATCGAGTTGAGTGTGTGAGCAATTGTGGCAAGTCAGTAGGGCACTGCAATTAAGGCTTCCCAGGGTGGTTGGTCTGCAGAATCCAACAGCTTGGGCAGCCATAGGTCCTGATCTTCTGTGTCTTCTTGGCAAAACACCTGCCTATCCTAGTTCTACTTTTATTGCACTCAGACATGCAGCTTCTGAACGCTTCTGCATCATGAAAGCAAATCTTGTCTCCTTTGTCAAGACATCACAAAGAGAGCGAGTGATTTGGGGCTAGGAACTGACTTGTGATAAGTGACACACAAAAAAAGCAGGGAGTTGCATGCTTGTTACAGCAGATTAGTAGGTCCTTGCCAGCTCTGATGAGTAGTTTTTAGTGATGGTTTTCTAGCATGCAAGGCTTATGCTCGGCAAAACAATTTTCAATCCTTGAGCAGTTTCCAGAGCTGGAAGGTGGTGAGTTACCTTCTGTTACTTGCCTTAAAATTGAGCTTATAGGGCTCAGCTACCTGTGAGAAAGAGGCACATCTTAAACCCTTAGAGTAGGCAAAGCTTCCAAAGCCAAATGGACATGTTAGAGAGTGGTTATAGTCTCTTCTGCTTTCTAACTGCTCGCTCAGTGAAAACTACAGTGTGCCAATATCTTCAGTCCACACGTCTGTGCTCTTGGGTTTGGGTCATGCTTTCATGTTTTTTGAAGGTGTTTATATAGGCATAGTTTCTCAGAAAGCTTGAGCTGATGCCGCTAAAATCTGGTATTTCCTTATCTTTGACAAATTCTCTGATTTATTGGTACACTAACTAACCTAGTACATTAAGGGAAGGTATTACAAACCCTTTTTTTTTTTTTTTTTTTTCTCCTGTCTTAAGTTTTACATTGGGGTAGGATAATCTGAAGTCCAGTTGCAAGATGAGGAGGAAGATAGCGCAAATACTACAAGGCCTGCCAATCTGGTTCTTACTGTTCAGAAAAACAAAATAACTAGATTAAGAAGCTTACTGGTAATTAGTAGCTAATGTGTTTGTAACTATCATGTGCCTTAAAATTTTCATGGTAGGAGAATAAAAAAATCAACAATGTGTTTTCTGTAATACTGCTCGACATTCTCTCTGTAGTTTAGACTGGTGGGATTTTGCATTGTATTTACACTGTACTATAAACTGAAACACTTAGAATGGTTTGATTTTATGAGTATGGAGGGGAAGAAAGGTGGATTATGCTTTTCATAGAACAAATGTTACCGTGACAGAATGTATTATTATTATAGGACCTTTCCATAACACAGACAAGTAGAATGCTTGTTAGAAACCAGGTATGTAGGATAACAATTTGGTGTGTTTTCAATAAACCATGCCTGGAAAGAATACACGTGCCATTGGTTATCTTTTTTTTTTTTTTTTTTTTTTTTGTTACATCAGGTATCATAAATATTCTTTGGCTTTATGACAGCACTTTTCTGTGGCAGGGGATATTCAATCCTTGCTCAGGTCAGCACTCAGCATGTTAGTAAAAGTTCAGTGGTAATGAGGGCAATTGAAATATCCTTTAAACTAGTACAGCTGGAAGTTGTGATTCATTGCCATATGTTGGAGTTGTAGCATAAAAGCCCTATAAGGACTTTGGATGGTAGATCATGGGTTTTTTTCCTTTTTAATATACGAGAATATTTCTGCAGGAAAGACAGCTGTGTCACTGTTCAAAGGTTTGCACGTTTGGGACCACAAGCCAAACTTGCTGATGGCTTTTCCACCTAGGAAGCTATTGACATTTCCCAACTTAGTTATAAAAGCCTTGTAACTTTACAAAGACTTCACATCTCTGAAACATGTGCAAGTATACTCATAAATTCAAATGTGTAAGAATAACAGAAAATTTGTAAGTTTATTGGAGCTATGCGTGAGGTTTGGTTGAAACGAGAAATGGATATTTTTGGGATGTGCCAAATAATTTAGTTTTGCTGCTGTGTGGGGAAAAAAATTCAGATCAAGTAACAGCCAGTTACTGGCTCTTTTCTGGTTAATTCTTCTGAGGAGTGGCTCTGCCAGGCAGGTTCATATGTGTTGATAAGATCAGTGTGGAGACCAGTGCACCCAAACACGACGTGCTTACTGACATGCCCTCACAAAGCAAGACAAAACCTGGTAAATCTTGACATAAGTGTTCTGCAAGGTCTTGCAGATGGAATGGTGGTTGGCTCTCTGTGAGTTCAAGGTTGATGAAAGTGTGCTATGTGTTAATGCCTCATTGTACCCGCAGCACCGTGTGGTTTCATTTATTGTGGTTGCTTGCAAACAGCACTGGGAAGGTCATCTTCAGCTTGCCTTCCCTCTTTACGTCAGATGTCCGGAATATGTACACAGAAGTTAGGTAAAATCATCTCCAGGTTCTGTATTTGCATTTGGAGCATCTAGTTTCACGAGCACTGCGGTAAGATATGGGCTCCTGGGCTTAGCGTCTCGCTCCTAGGTATCACTGGCATTCTACTGAAATGGGGAATCTGATTTTCTTTCTTCATGGATGCATTAATATGGCAATGAATAGTAAATGCTGTAGGTAAGATACTGAACTAAAGCAAATATGTTGTTTCTACAAGTGACCTTTTATAGCTGTCAAAGTGATTTCATTTCCAGCTTATCACAGGTTGGGCAAATGGAAGCAATGAGTCCCACAGGTGAAAGGTTAACCTGGGAACAACAGGCATGAAATACCACAGCCCTCATCTGTTTCAGGTTTCAGCAGTGTCCTGGGGGAATATTTTGTCCTCATGACTGTCTTCCCCACTGTCTCTTACCATGAAGATCTCTGTGCAACTAAAGCAGAGCAGTGGCAAAATCTCATTGTGGTACAAACTGCCAATGGAGGATTTGTTACAGTTGACGTTGTTTTATGACCATTAACTGAGCTGTGGAGACAGAGGCAAAGACAGTGAGTTTTTTACTTAAAGTTTAACATGCGTGCACAGCAAACACAGGCTGTTATTGGTACAAAGCCTTATAATTAATTGACTCTTAATTCACTTGCTCAAATCAAGCAAATGAGAATGCATCACTGATCAGGTGTTGTCGTATTTAGTGGGAAAGCTGGGATCTTGATGGTCTCTCTTCGCTGCCCTCATAGGGGCTTCTACACGTTCACTTCACTGGATTTGGCATTTGTGACTTGTTGCTCAAAATTCATCAGTGGGTGCTTTCACTTTCTCACATCATTGGGAGGAAGTGCTGTCTCCTATACAGACATACAGTAACTGGTGTTTGCTCTGATCAGTAATTTCCTCTGTAAGGATTGCTACATGGGTGTTGCTATGCTCAATTTGGTACTAAATTTGGAAGCTAAAGGGACTGGGGCTGGGTTTGACTTCCTCATGAATCCTCCACTTCTGTTGTACACTGATTTAAAGATTTAAAGAATCAGTTTAATATTTTGAGAGATGGCATCATGTCCCTTTGTAACAGAGAGACTGGCAGAAACCAAACTTCACTTTCATGTGTTGCCTGAACCACTAAGACAACCCAGACAGTAGTTGCCATTTGGAGAATAAATCTCAATTAGCAGTATTTGGCAGGATCCATCCTTTGTGATATGAGTTGTGAGAATTTGCTGTAGGTTTGTGTTGTTTTAGAGGGATCCTTTATATTGGGAGCTTTCTGTGAGTGGTATGCTCTCAGCTGACAGACTTCACACACTTGTTTCCACTGTTTCATACCTGCATTGTGCAAGAATAGGTTATCTTCTAATTGCTGTAGACTGATACTGCACTAACACTCAGTAGATTTTTAGAATATGTCTAAATTAATTGCTTATAAGAAGATTCATTGCCTACTTCTTACTTCTCCCATTACTCAAAGCATGACTTTATTTTGAAAAATAACTCTTCTCCCTGGGAGATTTCACATTTATGTGTCAATGACTCCAGATCATATTTGCTCAACTGACCAAAAGGCTTTTTTCTAATTACCAGTCATGCAAACTCAGTCAGGCTTTTTCCTTTTCATCCCTTGCCACCAATAATTATGAGCATTTCAGAAGTGTGGTCAAGTTGAAAAATTTTTCTTGCATGTGAAATTTTTTGAATAATCTGATGATACATAAGCTGTGTGGGGTTTTTTTTAACTGCTTGTCCTGTGGGAGATCCTGTCTAATGAATTAAAATACCTTTTTCTGCTAAAAGGTGGCTGTTGTATATTTGCATATATACTACACATGCATTATTCACTAATGCATCTTTTGAAATATCCATGCTAACTCAAGAGGTTGCCTCCTTCCCTACTTTTCTTGATGGTCTCCCTGCAGTTATTTTAGCCATGCAGAATGGTGTTAGCTAACAGTAGGAATGTGTTTTTGTACAAAGCATTCTGCCTGTGTTTATTGTTACACAACTTTCACCATGCATCTATGAGACTTTGGTTGATGTACCAGTATATCCAGGTGCATTGCTACAGCAGGAGTGTCTGTTTAGGTGCAAAAGTGTTTAAAGCTAGAAATAAAAGAGGACTCTTTGGAGTCATGACCTTAGGTGTACAGAAAAAAAAACACTAGTCACCTACAAGCATCCAGATTTTTCAGTGTGCTGTATGAACTTGTGTATGCCAGTAAATGGACTTGAATATGACTTTCTTCTTTGAAAATTTTGCAAAGATTACCTGGAATCACCTGAGGGACTTTGGCCCAGTGACAGCAATTTGAGCACAGATACCAAGAGGAACTGCTGCTAAGCAAACTTGCAGAATAAATCATTGACTCATTTCACAATGTGAGATGGAGGCCTCAGAACACAGGGATTTCTCCTACACAGCATGACACAGCCACAAGGGACAACTTCTTCACAGTCTGATTTGGCATAGTAAATCTTGTCTTTCCCAACTGTAACAGAGTTTAAATTGTTAAAGAAACTCCAGTAATTTTGCATCCTCATATCCCTGTGAAATGCAAACTTTACAAGCTGACTGGGTCACTGTGTTTGCTTGGTCCATTCCTGAACTGATCATGTCACCTTAGCTTGTTCTAGTTTCCTTTTATACTGGGCAGAAATTCTTTACCATGCTTATTACTGGTATCCTGTATTTTCTGTAGTACCCAGGCCAGGATAAATAAGACTTCAGTAAAAGGGTATAAAAGGAAGTGGTTTATAACAGGTCTGTAAGAATCCATAATAGAAATCCCCAATTTTCACTCTGTTTTTCAACTGTTGGGTCTTTCTGTGGCTGTTCCAAGGCTGGAAATCTCAAGTGCAGTGCAGAATTCATCAGTAAACAAAGGAAGTCATGTGCCTGCTTTTACTTTTTTTAGGGTTTTTTTAGGTGTGGGGGTTTTTTTTAATTATTTTTTAGTTTTTACTTATAAATGTGACCACTACCTCATTATATAATGATGACAGGACATGCCACAAAATGTCAGTGGATTGTTGCCTTGTTCAGGTGAGATAGAGACTTCAGATTTGGCTTTATATATTCACAGTGATAGTACTTGATACTAACACAGTGCTCAGCTACAACACTCAGGTTAACCAGGTGTGCAGGAGCCACCTGGGAAGGCCCAATCTCTCTGCTGTTATCATTATGCAATGCCATAGACATACACAGTGCTTTGTCTAGAGTAAGCGGTGTGTTCTGCCCCTAAAAAGTACATGCTATGTATATACAATATAATAAGGAGGTAAGTAAATGTAATAATCTCAAGGTTGCAGTGATTTTATGCAATTCTGATATTCTGTTAAAAAGAACTTGCTCCTTTCGTCTGTTACTGTGTTTATTTCAATGCAGTTAATTCTTCAGTTTTCCATGCCTTTACGTGTGCAGGTTAATAATCTTGTTCGCATTGCCTTCTGCAAAATTCTGTTTTATTTTCTTATTATTGCATGGGTCTGCCTTCCTTCAGCACATGCCCTTTTTTCCAGCATACAGATGATTAACTTTTGCAGTAACTATGCAAAAATGTATCTGATATCACTATAGGAGCCTTCACTGCATGAAGTGGCATGCTAGTAATTTAACAAAATCAGTGTGCCTGAGATGCTCTTTTCCTCCAACATGCATGCTTCTCCCTCTTGAGAATGATTAGTCGGTTTACCTTTGGGACCCAAGTTTTCAGAGGTTGCAGTGATTTTTATCCACCCCATCCCCACCCCAAACTGTGGTTGCTTGGGTTTGAGCTCAAAGTAACAGATTGTGTTGTTCAGTGATGTGTTAGTCAAGGCAAGGTAATGTACATCACCTTGGTTTGCAGAACCATGTTAAACAACAGAAACAGGTCTTCAAGCAGTTACTCTACTTACACACTCCAGATCTTGACTTCCACCTGGCCTAAAATGACCTCCACTAGAGTTTGCTTTAATTAAAGGCTCCAAAATACAAAAAGCAAAATTTAAAGCATGGACAAGTTAATCTGTGCAGTTGCATTTACATAATTTGAAACAGAAGTTGAGTATTAAACGCTCTCTTCATCCCAAAAACACAGCCTTTTCCATGGCATCCTGCACTGCCATATATTCCAGATGAGCTGGGTAGTTAGAGCATTGGAAATGGGGATTGTTGCGGACATAGTTAAGGAATTCTGGAGCTCCTGGGCAGATGACATTGTCAGCCAGAAGAACTGAGCCCTTCCTCAGCAAGTTGCATTCCTAGAAAGAAGAGAAATTGCTTCATGGTGACTGTTAAGTGGATATGGGTTTCAATGTCATATTCTTTTGTGTTAGCTATGTCATACTCAAGAGTCTGCATCCAAAAACTCATTGTACTGTGGGTTCAGAGGGTAGAAAAGACAAGCGAGAAGCCGAACAACTCTCTTTCTAATCTTCAGTGGTTGTATTTCCTATGCTGACTTTTTCTGCTAACATAATTGGAAGATCATTAGTGATGCTGATAAGCTGTTGGGTCATTCAGGTTTTGAAATAACAAATCAAGTGCAGTGCATGTATGCAGTTAGCTGCTCATATTGTTTCCAGCTATGTCAAAGTGGTTAGTAAGATAGGTCTGTTTTGGCTTTCATGCCTAAGGGTTGAAGTTTTCTTTTTATATGGTGTTAAAATGTTGTAGTAGCTGTTTAGGCCACCTAAGAGATTGGCAGGTACTGGACTGCTTTGGTCAATTCCAGTCAGGCTCCGAAATCAGGAAAAAAACAAACAGATTTCTGAGCTGCTTCTCCTCTCTTCTTCCCCAACTTTCTGCTACTTTGTTCAGCAGCAGGGCATGAAGTATGGTTTGCGTGCAAGGAAGATCAGTCTGACAAATTTCCACAGGGCATAATTAACTTGCAATATTCACTTGAAGTTCAATGCTTATCCTCAGTAAACCTACAAGCATAATTTTTGCTGGTATTTTTGTCTAGTAGAGGTTGCTTATCTGAGCTCATCAGCTATTTTAGAACAGAAAGCCTGTACTTAATCAGGCTGGTTGTTATCCTGTGGTTACAGGCAGCAGCCAAAGCTGAAACATGGGGTAGTTTTTGTCACTCCCAGTGTATTAGAGCATTCCTGTCGATGAGTGTGCTACAGAGACTACTTAGCTTACTGCTCTCACCTTTGGTGACTGAACACCAGTCAGCACAGTAGAAGTGATTTTAGAGAGATGGCAAATATCCTCTGGTCTGTTTTTATTGTGCAGATTAGAAGCCCATGAGTGACAACATGCTGTATTTCCCACCAGTCATCAGGATTTTCGGTGCTCTTTGTGCCAGGCTTTTTTTTAGAACTGCATGAAGAGGAATGATGTTTGGGCCACTCAAAATACATGCCACAAATATGAGTTAGAAAAAGGGGTTGTGACATCTGAGAAAATGCAGGGGTCTTCATCTTTCTCCCCTGAAATTTAGAATGTTTTTTTAAGCAAAGCAACTTTGTGTCACATTTGCTTCAGACTATTCCACGAAGACAGAGCTAAACTGGCTCTTATCTGTTTGCTTTGGCTGTATTGTGAAGGTTCAGCTTTGATAAGGATGCGCTAAGTCTTCCCAGTGGAAAGAGCTCAGTCATGATTACAGAGCCAGTTTAAAAGAAAACATTTTCTGGATACAAAATAATTGGGGGAGGGGGACATTTTCTCTAGCTACTGATGTGTAAATTCAGTGCTGATTGTTCACAATCCCAAACAAATCCTCTCCTTTTCAAACAGCTGTCTGGACAGGAGTGAAATTAAAAAACAGGAGAGCTTGGATGAGAAAATAGTGTTTGTAGTCCTCAAGCAAGGTGAAGACAAAGTTGGTGGACAGACTTGCTGGTTCTGAGTGTAAGAGGCAGCCTAAAAAAAGTGGATTTATTGTAAAGAAAATAATTGAAAAATGGCCCTTCCAGCCAAATAGGCAGTTTTAGAAAGTTTTATCAGCCTGCAACTCCCAGACTAGGAGAGTATCTGTGTGTGTCCAGTGTTTATAGATATAGATGTTCTGAATTTAAACTTTTTAACACTTGAAATTATCTTCCCATCCAGAAGTGCTCTGGTGCACAGTTACCTCACTTTTAATGCTACCTAGCATTGCCTACTGCTGTTACAGCCAACTCATTTTGTATAGGTAACAGGAATGGTTAAGGGGGGTTGAGAAGAAAGAAATGAGCAGAATCTTTCTTCATTCAGGGCTGGAGATAGAGTTGGACAGCACTTGTCTAGCACATGCCTGACTGGGACGGTCTGCACTCTTCTGTTACAGTTAGGCGGAGTAAAGGTTCCTAGAAAGATGATATCCAGCTATGGTACTAACATACACTGCTGGCAGCACAGCCCCAGGCAAAAGTGGAGGAGTTGGTACTCAGGAAACTAGAGCAGCAAATTTGCAGGTCCTGAGTCTGGCCTGCTCCCAGGTCCAGGATGTTCAGGTCAAGTGTTTTGGTTAGTGACCATGTAGAGACTCCCTCCAAGGAGAGCAAGTTGCAGACACTGCACTCCTCCAGATAGGATTTTTACTGCAGAGCCATTTGTTCAGGAAAAAATGTTCACCAGTATTTGCAAAGTCCCTGAGAAATGTTTGGGATCCTGTCCCCTATATCCTTTTTCATAAGGTTGCTATTTTAACTGCCATTTTTCATTTTACAGGATGAGGCCCTTCATAAAGAATACAGGCCTCCCAGATATCTGGGCATATGCTGCTTTATTTTAAGGGTGGAACTGTGCAAACTCACCTGAAGCAGGATGGTGTCTGATGAGTATCGGTCTTTCCAGTGGTCAAGAAAGACAAAATCCAGAGTATCCACTTCATATTTTTTCTTCAGCTGAGGGATAATTTCCTCCGAAGGGCCTTCAAGGATGTTTACCTGTAATGCAAATCCATTTGATGAACTGTGGATCATTAAGAAAAAGCACATGCCTCTAGCTCTTCTTCAGTTGTGGCCAGACATAGCTCAATATAACCTCAGCTGAGTTATTTGCTAGAGTTGGATCACGGGAATTTGTTTTAACAAACTGACTCAGTTATGTCCCAAAATATTTTTAGTCTATGCTATTATATTTAAAAAAAAAAAAAAAAAAAACTGTGACCTTGTTTCTGCTAGATAAAGTGACTCTCTACGGGCAACAAGCGAATCTACTGTTGAAAACACTACTTGTATTAGTTTGACATTTTCATTGCATCTCAGTCAAATCTTGTAGCCCAACAGGAAGCAGAAAATGCAGAGAACAGGTTGGTTTAGAATGAAGCTGGAGGCTACAGTATGTAAGATTAATATGGCCAGTAGAGGGCGGAGGCAGGAACAAGGCTATTACATTTGCCTCACAGGTTTATTGGCATAAGCACTGTGCAACTGAAAGAGGCTGCTACATGTTCATTTGTTAACCAAGTACCATATACTGTGGATGGATGAAAGAAGTGGTAAGGAAATGTGACTGGTTTATGACTCATGGCTGATCAGGAGACTAACTCAGATGTGGAAATGCAATTTGAGATGTCGCTACTGCTTCAGGTTCTCTTCGAGAAGTTAAGAAACACATTAGAAGATCTTACAGTAGCATTCATTTTCTCTATTTTTATAATTTATGTTGAAGCAAGTTGCCCAGATTGTCTGGTCAATAGAGAGGAACTTCTTGGGCACTGCCTTGGGCTGAGATGGGTTATAGACTGGAAATACCTGTGTCTCAACTGACTGCACAGGGAGTCAAGACATTGCAGATTGCCCAAAATATAGGCATCTGTATTGTAACCATCTAGATTTGAACAGGTACGTCTCATCTGAAGTCCACTGCATATAATGCAATTGCTTCCTGTGAGCTTTTGTAACCAGTTAGACTGTGGTTCATTTTTCTGTCATACTCAGTCCTGACACTGATTTGAACCCCTTAGCTTATAAGCAGGAAAGCAATAGTATAGTCTAGCTTTTGTGGAGGGTGACGCAGTGAATTACTCAGCTGTACTCCTGTGAGAGGTCAGGGAGCATAAACTAGGCAAGAAGCTAGTTAAACTAACAAGTGCTGTTGCTGCAAGAATAAAGGAAAACAAAATATCCATGAATAAATACAAGCTGGAAATCATAGGTTTCTGATTATCAGGAGGAGGAGTTGGTGGGGGAATTCTGCAGCTGCACAACAGCAGCAAGTCTAACCAGTTTTGCAATAGTGATTGCTAATTTTAAGAAGACAACTTTGTGAGCTGGTGTGTGTCCTGTGACTATAACAAATGAAACAATTGACCCAGGAGCTTCCCTCCAGGCCTGTATTCTTACAGTTACTATGGGCTTTGATGATAACCCATAGTGAATTGTCGGCAAACTGTCTGCCTACTGCAGTAACCAGTGAATAGCAAAGATGCCAAACAGGAAGATGAAGCGTAAATGCTTTCAAATGTTAGGAGATTTGGATTTAAACAGTTGGTTCTGTCCTTGCCCCTCTGAATCCTCATTCTGACTCAGACAGCAGAAAACCTTGGAGAACAGCCCTGGTAATTTGGTTTCCATCCCCCCATCCTGAGTCTTGACAAGCCCAAAACTCTACCCTAACCCCCCCCACTGGGGTCTGAATTATGCTTGGGCCCCTGACTGCTGTTAATTCATTTAGCTCACTTACAATGTTTATGCAAAAGAGCAAATGACCTTGGTTTTCTGTATGGAGACCTTACAACTTCACCAGTTTTCCCTGCTATCAAGCCTGTCTGTTAAACTCTGCTTCCTCCCAAACGTTTAGGATGTTGCACTTGCTTGACAAGTAGAATAAGAAATTTAAACCTATCATTGCTATTTCTTTGGATATATTCCCATTTTCCATGTATCACTTCCTCATGCCAGCCACAGACAAATGGTATTTACCTTATCTTGTACTCCAGCAAACTCGATCACCTGTTTAGCTATAGCAGCAAATTCTGGGTTGAACTCCACAGTGAGGAGACGAGCACCAGCCTTCAACATCCGTGCAATCCTAACTGCCGAGTAACCACAGTATGTTCCCAGCTCCAAAGCAACCGAAGGTTTGATCTCCTCCACTGTCTTGTCTAGAATTAAACCTGAATAAAATGGAAATGGGTTAACTTCTGACAAAATCGGACTGGTTCATATATAGAAAGGTAAGTTAGTGACGAGAAACTTAAAGTTCCAGTGCTCAGTTGCTCAGGATATTCAAAATTTAAGGGCTGATGTCAAACTATACACTGTTTCCTTTGCAAACTGTCTGTGATCAAGTGATCATGGACATTCTAACATTCAAAGTGCAGATTTTCAACTAGAAAAATCCTAATTTTGCAATGTAAATATTTCTGAGTGAGGAAATGCTGGAATTAACTGAAACATTTTTAGTATTAAAAGGGAAAAATGTAGTGTTTTATTTCCAAGAACTTATTGCAAAACCTGACTATATTTGTGAAATATAAAACTCCTGAATTTTGAGTGCTCATAATTTATTGCAAATGTTACTTGCAGTAATCTGATGTAACACTTCTCATCCTAAACAGTTGTCCTCCAAGGGAAAAAAAATTAGTTAGAAAGTTGCAAAGTATTTGGATTCACTAGATAAATTTATGGGATGGAAAACGTTAGTCAGTTGTTAACAACAACAACAAAATGTTTCCAAAATGAGGTGACAGCATACTATATCCAGAAGATAGGAGGAAAAAGATTTCATTGTCAGAAAACTGTTCCCTCTCTTACTTGTATGGATAGATACTAGACAGCTCATTTTAAAAGGCATTTGAAGGGATTTTTTTTCTGACCCATCTATTTTCTAAGCATACGTATACATTTTATTATGTGATTTTTTTTTTCTAATAGGTCATTTGTTTATGAATAGTATGATGTGCTACCGCTTGCATTTGAGACTCTGCGATCACTCTGGACATCTTGGAATTAAAGATTTATTAACTTTCTACAGATCATCTGAAGAAAAGTCATCTAGAGTGAAGCTTTTAGGAATATAATCCCAAATGATCTAAGTTTAGAGCTTTAACAATTCCTACTCAGGCACTGTCTACTGTTCTACTGCCCTAAGTACCCCAGCATGGTATGCAGAGGAGCTGGATTCACAAAATGTACCCGTGACATAGGAGCATTTTAATTACAATGCTTACAGTTGTGTTTCATTAGCTATGTTAATCCTAGACTAAGCAAATTCCTCTAACAATTTCCCACCAGAAAGTGTATACTGTAAAAAAAAAAAAAAACAAAAACAAAAAAACAAAAAAAAACCAAAAACCTTTTGTATTTAATTCCCAAGGGAATATGTTAATATTTTGCCATTAGTTTTATGAAAAGACTGCATCTTAAAACTATGAAAAGACTTCCCTGCATCTAAGAAAAAGAATATAATATTTTGTCCATGTTGTTTTAGGAGATGAGAACAAGACAATTTACTTGCTAAGTAGCAGCAAAGTCTGATAGCTGCTTCTGTGTACTACAAGTGTGGGATCTCTCCCTTCAAAAGTACATTGTCTTTAACTTGTTTGCAGATACAAAATTCATGTGGTTTAAAATACTTCACTTTTTTTATATAGCATCCTTCAGTTGAAAATCTGAAAGTGCTTCAAGTAATTACGCCTCAAAGCCACCCTGTGTGGGAATTGAGGTACAATGTAGCTCTAGAGTTTCCCATAACTTGTCACCCTTTGCTTACACAGTTGCAGTGTACACAACATGCACAAAACAAGATTTAGTCCCATGACTTCTGGATCTCACTGGAGACCCATTCTCAAAGACATCTGCACAAGCATGCACTATTGTCTGCAGAATTATTTTGCTGACCACAAGGCTGCTGTGGGTCGTTTTTTAGCAGACAGCAGTGGCGGTGTGAATTCAGTAACATGTCCTGTACTGTACTAGCCTCAGATGATATTTCAAGGTATCCCGATGCAATTACCTTTTTCCTTGCCCACATTCATGGCCCACTCCTTCTGGGAGCAGTACTTATCTATAGTGTCAATGACACTACAGGGGTCCCCCCGGACTGCGTTCTGCAGCACAAAATTCAAAATCCTCTGTTCTTTGGTCTGATTCATGATGAAATTGGTTATTTTCTCCCGGATTTTTTCATTCCAGAGAAGGGCAGCAGTGCCGTTTCTCCTGATGAGTACCCCAAAGAGCAGCAGAAGGAAGAGCAGGACGAATACAATGAACAAAAGAACTGAAGAGCTCTCCAGCATCTGGAATGAAAGAGGAAAAACAGCCTAGGTTTAAGGTGGCACAGGAGAGAGCTATTTTTTGTGTAAATATTAAGCTCAATAACTCACAATGAACCATCCTGAACAGGAACACACTAAATTTAATTACAACACTGTACAGAATAGCTGAAAACGGTTCTCTGTCACTCAGTGATGGATTGTGCTCTGTGGCACTCCCTTTAGAAGCAAATGCTACAGGCAGTCAACAAGTGGCTTTATTTAATGCTCTGATCCCTTCCCCCACACAGCTGTCAGCCCTGGCTCCAAACATGCCACTGCACAAGGAGGCTCTTAATGAGCATCAAACCTCTTCTAACCATTTTTTAAAGGATTTAAAATCTCAAATAATTAGACTCTGCATGTGATCTCACTCTAATCTTTGAGCACTGGGAAACTTCTGAGCTAGCCTTGGCAAGAGAATAGCAAACTCCTCACCTTTTAATTCTGAGCTACCTTGCATGCAGACCTCCTTGTTAGCCCTGCCCCTCTGGCATGCTCTGCAGAGAAACAGAGGCTGAATGGTTCAGTAGGACTCAAGCTGCCCCCCTCCTTCCAGAGCTTGCAGCAAAGCTAAAGGCTTGAATCAGATAAGTACCCAGGCTCATGAAATTCAAGAGACATGAGAAGAGCACATTGTTTTTCTGTGGTGGGCAGGCTCCTTTATCTGATGGGATTGTACCTGTTCTTCCCCTGAAATTCAGTGTTGCAGCTGCAGGTTCCTGTGTGCGCGCAGCACAGGTAGCGGGGGGGGGGTGTGTGTGTGTGCGTGTGTGTGTAACTGTCCATCTCTGTGAGTTCAGGGCATCTGAACATAAAGCTCACCAGATGGGATGCATGTCACCCTGTATGGCTCAAGCAATAAATCCTGTCAAAGCTGTTTACTCTGATGGATTTCAAACAAGACCGTATACAGGAAGGCACTCTTATTTCCACACAAGAGTTACAGCATAGAAGACCTGGTAAGAAAGGATTCTTAAAATTAAAGATTTGACTTAGCCTTTGAGAAAGTGCAAAACTAAGGGCTGCGACTTGCTTGAGGCTCTAGCTAAGCGCCTCTCGTACAACACAAAACACGCCTCATTTCTGATGATACAGCTTGTAACACCTCTACTTTTCCAGCTGCCTCCCACAAGCAGGAGCTGAGAGCTGCACGCTGGGTGGGGAGCACAGGCTGGCGTGTGCTCTGGTTAGCAGTAGGATTAGGTTCGTTTGTTCTTGAAATCTAATCCAGCACTTGAACACAGGTCTAGGGATTCAGAAGCTAGTTCTTAACCATAGTACGCTGCTTTGAATAAGGCCAGTATGGTGAGTTGCACTGGTTTTTAAACTATTATTTTCAAAGAACATGGTACTCAACTCTTGGCAGTCTCTGGTTCTTCCTGTTAAATCTTTCTGTCTTCCAGCTTGCTAAAAATGGTGAACAGCTTCTACCTGTGATTGTGTCAACGTTCCACCCACCTGAAGTTCAGCGGAACCATTGCTGCAACAGGAACTACAAGAAGATGCTCAAAAGTTTTGCCTAAATTGCCAGAGACCAAAAGTGCAGGGGTCATATGATTAGCCAAATATCCCCCTAGATCTCTTCCTATCTGTTCTTGCTTCCTTTTTAGTTTCTTTTCCCAAAAAGTTTCCCAGGCAAATCCTAAGTGTTAAGGGTGGTCAGACCTCTATTCTGTAGAGTGACCTGGTACATGTAGGTTACACATGGAAAAATCTATCCCAGTTCTTTAAATTTTGCATCATCCTGCAGAGCACATTTTGAGTTCAGAAGATGACTGGGTTGCCATGGAGACATGCTCAGCCTACAGTACAGCTGATGTTTGTTCACCCATCCACTTACCATAGTCGCACAGCAAGTATAATTTGTTTGGAGCCCTTAAAAGACTACTTTTTCTGCCTTCAAATAGTCATCAATGTTAATACTTGCCTTTCTAATGTTTTCCTTGCAAAGACTGACCTGAGACACTTCCTTTCAGGGCTCACTGGAATCATTAGTGCATGAAAATCTTGCTTCTTGGTTTTTCTGAATTTTGTTTCCTAGGCAGTAAGAAGCTTCCCCTGTGCCTCAATAAGCTCGTGAAGGTCTGAACGTCAGTTTTGCTCCTTCCCTTCTGTGCACTAGTGGTTCTGCTGACAAGTCATAAGTATCCTGGGCCTTCCTAGACGGAGTTTCTGCTCCTTCCAGTCCCTCTACATAAAGTTGCTCCAAATCACCTGTCAGCTGGGAGCTTGGCTTGGACTATGAAAATATCATTGTTTTAACAGAAAAATATCTTTCTAGTTGGTATCACTTGGCTCTTATGGCTTATTATTGACACAGGGGAGAGGTGAAAATTATTCTGAACTGCAAATGAATGGATGGACCCCAGAAACCATTTACTGGTGCCAACGGATGTCTAACCTTCCTGACTCTAAACAAGGGGATCTGCATGAGTCGTGGGTACCAGCAACTTGCTGGGAAGCAGCCAAACCATACTCAGGCACTTTTACAGCTACAGACTTTCTTGGTGCTCTGAATCATTTCACAGTATTGCCAGATGTAATTCCCCAGTTACAATGGATATTTCTGCATCCTCTGAGCAGAACTGATGTAGACTATTGCTTTGGCACCAAGATATTTTGTCACTGTGTTTGAGGCTGTCCTTCAAAGATCTACAGACAGCAAGAATGGATCATAGCTGCAGGAAGAGCTAGGTTGCATATTTTTAGGGGAACAGCTTTCCCCCTTTATTGCTCAGTATAGATATAAGACCACTTGGTGAGATTTCACAAAACAAGGAGAGATGGCATCTGTAGATTAATCTTCATAGCTACTTTCCATTGAACCCTATTAACTCAGCCCAAGTCTCTATCCTGCAGAAATGCTAATACTTTTCTTTTGACAGGAATCAGACTGTGAAAAGTTGTTTTTGGATTTTAACAAAAAGGATTTGTTTGGAGGTAAAAACCTGCCCCTTCATTTTCATATTGCTTCCCAGCATAGAAGAGCATGTTAGCAAACAGTTTTCCATTGCATAATTTTCTGATGCTGCTATGATTTTTTTTTCACAACAAAATTGCAAAACACCACATGCTTAGAAGATCATGTGTTTAAAGAAGGCCTGCTTCTCCTTTGTCTGTAGTCTGGGGAATGCTATTGCTTAACATGTCTCTGTTAGCCAGCGAACAGAAAAGCACTCGACTCAGATTAGGCTTGCTGAATTTTAGTAACTTCAGCTGATTTGAACAAACCGGAAAACATCACCCTCATCCTTACTTGAACGGCAGTATCCTTTGACAGTTCTGTAGTTACAGAAGAGCACACTTCGTGGTGTGGAGCAAAACACCTTGTTTTAGATGCACATGAACTATCTTTTTCAAAGGCACAGACTGTATTCAGGTTGCTGTTGGCCTACGGCTGCCACTCATGGCAGGTACTGCAACATGAAATCCCCTGATGCCAAGAAATACATAGCTTGACGAAAAGGCATAATTTAGGAAATGCTTCTGAGCCACACAGCCACAGCCTTCTATCCCTTCCACCCATCCCTTAAGCAAAAGCCTGAGTAAGCAGACAGCCCTTACAGCTTGTCTGGAAGATCAACAACTGCTGGTTCTGCTGGGATATCTGGGAAACTAATTCTGGATCTCATGCTACAAGTAATGGGATCTTGTTGCTTCAAATGCACCCAGGAATCCCCGCTGAAGGCAAAATACTTATCTCTTCCTGTCATAACGGAGCTACACTGGGGAGTGGCTGTTAGCATTGCTTGTGTAAACACTTTATCTAACAGACACTTATCAAGAAGAAAAGAAATGCCTATGTTTTGGGGATGGTCTGGAACTGAACCTTAAGCAAGGAAACAATTCAATTTGGCCATTCCTATGATCAAGTGCTTAGAAGGATCCATTCTAAAATTTGGTCACTGGCAGCAACAACCTATGTGATGCATGTTGCTTTCTTTCCATTCCTAGATGAGCTCGCTTGTTTTTGCTGTGCTAAGGATTATGTTTCAATTATTGGGGGGTTTATTGCTGTACAACACCCCAGCACCTTGGTAAATTCGCAATACAGGTTGTTCTTAACAGTGCTCCTTTGAGAGGCAATCATCTTAAAAAACAATTTCCAGAGAAGGTAGGTTTCAAAAGGAACAAAACAGACTTGTCTTATTTCTTCTTCTTCTTCTTCTTTTTTAATGCAGTTTCCTTCTTCAAGTTTGTCCCTCTTTTAACCTCAACACAATTTCTGTCTTCTTCGATATGAAAATAAATTTAGTGATAGCATTAGTCTGGAAAAACAGTTTGTCAAGAGCAAGATGCGTTGGTAGTGGTCACGTACCCAAAAGGAAAAAAAAATCTGTACCAAAATAGGTAATAATTTTAATATTCTTAGCTGGCAAATATTTGATGTGAAAATTAAGTGTGTAATTCAACCAATTTAAAACTACCACTGCATAAGAGATGGTCATGTTACAACAGCTTTAGAAAAATGCAGCTGTAATTTTAACTTTAATGTGGATTCATGACATCCATTAAATATACAGTAAAACTGAACTTGCACATAGAGAAGTTTCCCATAGCCACTTATTACAAAGCAGTCACTCCTATTATGTAATGCGTGTTTTGAGGTTCCAAATACACGTTACTACTGCAACCTCTTCCATGTGTTAGAAACACCTTGATAAAGTGAGCCTGCTCTTTGAAAGCTAAAATTTGAAGTAGAAAACAGTAGGAAAATGTAAAACGGAGCAAGGGAATAAACAGAAAACTGGAAGGATAGCATCATAGCAAGGGATGAATAATGCGTATCACTAAATCTGTTTTCAAGAAGACAGAATTTAAAAGAAAACATATTAAAATTTCATGCCCAAACCTGTCAAACTACTGTCAAGTTTTCCTAAGGCATTGGGTTATTTTCTTATGCATCTAATCCTACTCATTTTGTCAGATTTCATAAGACCAAATCATGACTCAATAATGCAATTCAGCATTTTTCTCCTGGTGCAAATCTTAATAAAATAGTCGGCATTTAAATGGGAATACCTCTGTTTCAGTTTACAGAGATTTAAAAATGCACTTTCAAAGAAAGAGGCAAACACAAACTGTGGGAAACTGCTGCCCTAGCTCACTTACTCTTGAACATAGACTACCTAGGTCATTTCAATGGCTTTAAAAGAAGCCTCAAGAGACTAGTTCAGACTTAGGCATCTGTCATTATGGCAACAGTTGTAAAGTTAGAGAATTCCTGCCCCAAACTGTTATATGGTCTATAATTTTTCTACAAACACATTAAAAATGCCCTTGTGAATCAGCACAAAAAAGATACATCCTTGTTCTTTATTCTTGTAAAGGTGACTCCTGCCACTTCACCAAAGGTTACTGTAAGGACCTTGTAGTAATGCTATTTATCAGTCATTCTGGTGAGTTCTTCCAAGAACTGTTAAAAAAAAAATTGGTCTTGGAATTCCCTAAAATGAAAAAAATAGAAGTAGACCAATTGGTAATATCAATTTTTTAAGGTAACTCTAAATAGCCAGATGAAATTCAAGCTGAGATTTTTTTTTCAGTGTTTCATAAAAACTGTATGAAGTCTTCATAACAGTGTTAGAGGAAGGTGTATGGGGATTTAATCTAAACTGGTGATTGCTACTGTTTCTCTATTGCCTTCCAAAACAACCTCTCTCTGCTAAAAACTGTCATTTTTCTGAGAAGAAAAATAAGATGTTGAAAGTAAACAGGTTTAAATACTTTGATGTTCAATAAGGACATATGCCTTAGTGGGTTTGACACTTAGGGGATTAAACAAGTATTAAATATGATTATTTAACTATTCTGAAGCTTGATTCATTATATTATAAATAATTAACAAGACCTTATGTCCTACAGATACAAAAATGAGAGCTGACAGTTATTAAAGTACTTGGGAGGTTGAGCACTATTGGATAAATTTTTTTTCTAATCAAAGAGAATCTGAATAAGCCTACTTACAGAGCCTCTCATTATGATTTTTAGCTTGGATAAACTGATACTGCTTTACTTTGTACTGAAAATGAAGTCCTAGACATAATCACGGAAAAAATCTCTCTGCGAAGACAGTGTGTATGTTAGACATTCTTCATTAGCTATTTCTCAAGACTAGAATGAGAGTGAACTTCGTAATGTTGAGTCAGGGGATTTAGGCTTTAGTCTCATTTCAGCACTAGTCTGACCTTGGGTGAGCTGTCTAACTTACGTCTCTGTTGCTACAAGAGTAAGTTTATGTTACTACTACTTTTGTAGTATTCAAGGTGTTGTGAAACGAAATTAATTCTTGTTGGAAAAGTCCCTGGTGTGGGTATATGGATGACCTGAGGAAGGACAAAGTGATTTTATTAGTGTTAACTAGAGAGCCATTTTAGGATACCAACACAGCAAATGCCAATGTGAGATAAATATTCTTGACTTCATGAACAACAGGAAAAATGTGGAAACAAACCACGCTCCAGATGCTTTCCTTAAGTGATTTCTGCTTGCTGATAAATGAGACCTCGGAGGAAAGATGATGTTACATCCAATCTTGCTATAATTTTTCATGCATTTAATCTAACTGCCAAGTGTTGGTTGGTTGTTCAAGGGTTTATTACGAGTCTCCAAGCATTCAGACAGTACTATAGCATTCTGATGCTAAAGGGTTTAGAATCTAATTTAGACTTTATTAGCTCACATAACCTGGTGAATGGGGAGTGCTTGGTAAATTTATACCATTCAACCTTTTTTCACAAAAGAATCTCTCCAGCAGCCTAACGATATTGATGGTAATAGAAATGGACTACTGTAGTAGAGTGCCTGGGGACAACGGGGCTTGAACTCATTGCAGAGACACTGCTAAGTGTCCGGAGAGAAGAATGTAATAATGCAAACGATTTTCTAGAGATTTTCCACAAAGGCCATAAAAATTAACAGATTAACCCCCTCACCACCACCCATATACATCTGCCCATGAAAAAGAGGTCAGTATAGCCCCTAATTTAAAAGAAAGCTTTAAAAAATGTTGAAGAGGTTAAGTTTGAACTTTTTAATCGGTTATGCTGAAATTATGCCTTTATGTATCTGACAATCTGAAGAACACAGGGGAAGAATTGCGAAAACAATGCAGAAGAGTTAGCATTTATTACACGTATTTTCAAAAGTCTGTTGTTCTGCAGTAGGTCAGAGTAGATCTGTGTTGTGCCATGATCGGGACTGGAATTTCTGACTCCTTGTCCTAAGTTCTCTTGACTGACGCAATCTGTCTTCTGGCATTTTGCTTTTCCTGATCTTTTCCCAGAGCAAAAAAGGCAGAATATTTTGGTCAGAAAGTCTAGATTAATTTCTTCCAAACATATTGTATGCTGTTGTTGTAGGCAACACAATTCAACAACTTCATATTTTAGGGCTTTTAAAGGGCAAAAAAAAATCTTTTTACCTTTTATTCTTTCATTATGGTTTATGTATTTTCAAATGAGTACAACACAGTGAAGAATAATCAGCATATTGCCAAATGTGAATAGCTTGTATTTCAATGGAAACTTAGTCTGGTCTTTTGAGATTCAGATTTTCCACTGACATCATGAAAACAAGCTGAACAGACTTTATATAATTTTTTACTAAGTATTTCTTGCATGAAATCTCAATTTCCCTCTTCCTAGGGTTTCTCAAAGAACTACAATCTAGCTTCATTACCATGACTACAAAAATTTCAGACCTCCATAAATGCAAAGGTCTGCTGATTTCACTTTTTTTTTTTTTTTTTCCCCTAGTTCTTTTTTCTTTTCACTTCCCTCTTGCCAGGTTGAAAGGAAACAAATACGAGTTTCTCTTTAGTGAATGAAAAGAGGAGAAAAGTACCTATTATCTTCTAGGGAATCCCATCAACTAAACTTCATAAGGGTGTTTAACTCCATTCCCCCTGGATAGATTTCAATTAGGATAATTATATTCTACCTATTAAAACTCCCTTTGCAGTAGCTATTGTCTAAATGGCATTCAGTGCTGTTACCCAAAGGAAAAAGTTTATATAGTGGTTATGTGTCCCATAAAACAGACTAGGATTTAGAAGAAACTGGCCTCACAGAGAGGCCTCTTCTCCGTCCAACAGGCAGGTCCATGAGCGTCTGCAGAGTTCAGATCCAGACAGGCCTAACAAACATGCTGCAGGATTAAAGCCAGAGTTTGGCATGAAAGCATTGTTGAAGAATAAGAAATGCACTTTACTGTTCCCTGAGTAATGACAAGTTTTTTAGGAATAAGACCTGTTCAGGTGACCCTAAAAAACATTTGTTTCTAACCATCCTTCTTCCCACTCCAGAATTCTAGATGTGTTTGCACTATTTGTACTACTGTTTTGAGCATGGGGTTGGTATAGCTCAGCGGAGCCGCATGAATCCCACCTGGGAGACAGTGAACTGCTGAATGTAGAGTGCTATGCCCTGGCAGCACACCAGGAAAACATTGTCTTAGTTGAGATTTTCATGCTTTCCAGGAGGTGAAATAAGCTCCATTTGAATGATTCTTCCCCCCTCTCCCCCGCAATGGAGGTAAGGAGAAGGGGCTGAAAGACACTATATCTCCTTAAACTCTTCCAAAATGGCTAGTTGTCCTCAGCATAATTACCTGTGACAGATCTATTTCATGTTCTCACTTTATATCACAAAGGCCAAGGACTGGATGCTCAGTGTCCCAAATCCCCACTGTGTTGTCCTGCCCTGCCGCCAAGGCTACCAGCTAATCTAGTGTAAATCTGCCTTCCTCCTGCAACAGCCTTCTGCTATGCACAAACTGCTCTCCAGGCCAGGGAGGCTGCATGGCTGAGGACTGATAGTGAGGACACCCACTGAAGGATCTGGAAGAGCAGGAAGCAAATCCCTACTGAAATGAAGCTTTATTTCTATGGAAAGGAACAGCTCTAACAGGCCAAGCAAGGTGAGATCCACTACAGCACAGCAGGTAACCAAAGCACTTGTTTGGAAAGAGGCATTCGGGCTGAGACAGAGCAGGGCCTCAGACCTTGCTCTCAAACTCCGGAGTGGGCACAGGGTGTCTCTTTATTTTAGCTAGAAGCTGCTTCCTGAGAAATCCCTCCTGAACAGAGTTTCATCAAAACTGGTATGGCCTCACACATTAATATCTGGTTTCAAAGACTGCTGCCAAAATTATGTTTTTTCAGAAAATTCCTGGTCAGTTCTAATTTCAGTGAGCCTGAAGGAATGCTGAAAGACAACAGTGTGGGACTGGCAGAGATAAACCTGATCCCAGCTCCAGGCTGCTGAACTTGACTGACACAAGCAAATTGTTTGCAGTGTAAACATGGTTAAGCCCTTTTCCCTCTCATGCAAACTAAAGCCATAAATCGGGTAATTTTTTCTGTTGCACTTAAATATTGTGATCTTATACAAATACATGATATTCTGAAGCTGAGGACTTTGTTAGAGGGGGCCATGGCTGGCTAAGCACAAAAAAGTAGGCTTAAATGCAGCAATGAGGTAAAGATGATTTATGGAGCTCACCGGTCTGAGGTATAGGTGACAGTACCAGTAAATACGAGTTTGCTTTTAAAGGACAGAAGGTAAAGGATGTCCATAAAGGGCATCAGAAAGATACTGTGGAAGCAGCAACAGGGTTAGCAGCAAAAGTACTATGTTTTGTTGTACTTCTTCAGAGACATTTTGCTCTAGCAGAACTCCCTAGTCAGAATGAAAACCCACAAAAAATACAGCTGCAGCCACACATGTATAAAAGCAGCTATTCATAGTCAAATATGACCGAACTGAAGCTTCAATTTACATTCAGCTTTTTCTTGAGTACAAATGAGTACCAAATTCTGGCATACTTGTAGCCATAAATTAC